>NC_052152.1:206638579-206938579 GCF_902713615.1 Scyliorhinus canicula | reverse complement strand
GAGGGCCGAAGGGCCTGTTCTGTGCTGTACTGTTCTATGTTCTATGTTCTATGTTCTAGGCTGTGGATACTCAATGAGCAGTGTCTCAAAGGAATATTAAAATTCTCGTACTTGTTTTCAAATACCTCCTCATCCTTCCTTCTCTGTGTTACTTCCTTCAGCTCTACCACCCTTTTTTATCCCTGCAGTCCTGGTCTCCCTAAACTCCTTTGCCTCTCTACTCCAACTTTCTCCTTTAAGATGATCCTTAAAACCTATCCCTTTCATCATGGTTTTGGTAGCCTGTGTTAAGAGCGCCTTATGTGTATTGGTGTCAATTTTATTTTGGTAACACTCCTGTGAAGCACCTTGAGATAGTTTACTTACGGCACTGCATAAATACAGGTGGTTGATGGCAGATGGGTTAAAAATGTAAGGTGTTTAGGGGAGAATTTTAGATCTTTTTAAAAAAATGTTATTGATGTCACAAGTAGGCTTGCATTAACACTGCAATGAAGTTACTGTGAAAATCCCCTAGTCGCCACATTCTGGCACCTGTTCGGGTACACAGAGGGAGAATTCAGAATGTCCAAATCACCTAACAGCCCGTCTTTCGGGACTTGTGGGAGGAAACCGGAGCACCCGGAGGAAACTCACGCAGACACGGGGAGAACGTGCAGACTCTGCACACAATGAACCAAGCCGGGAATCGAACCTGGGACCCTGGCGCTGTGAAACAACAGCGCTAACCACTGTGCTAGCGTGCTGCCTAAAAAGTACCTTGTTGACTGTAAAGTGCTTTGCGATGTCCTGAAGTCATGAAAGGTGCTTTAGAAATGCAAGTCGCTGTACATTGAGAAACATGAAGCAGCTCCCTTTTAAGTGTTCCATCGGTTGATCACATAATAAGATAACCCATGCATCAATTCATCATCCCTGAACCTAGGCTGAACAGTGTAATAAAATCAAGCAAACCAGATAAGCATGTAAGTGAATTATGTAATATATTGGGACCTTTTGGTTGACAGTCAGAGCACTGCACAGCCTGTGACAGGGCAAGGTCTTTACAGAAATTTCAGTACAAATATACTCTGCCCTTGGAGAATTCAGACAGTGGTTGAAGTGTAGTTTCTCTGCACAGTTCCTCCGAGTGGGGAAGGAGCATTTTTGTATCTTTCTAACTTCGGCATGATTAGTGTTGATGGAAGAATTGGCGATCGAGCAAATTGCCAAGCTGTAAAAGCCATCACTACTGCTGGACGTTAATCTGCAGCAACACGGTTATTAAACCTTAACCATTTCACTTCTAGGCAATATCCACCAGAATCATAATAATTAAATAAAGAGAATCACGGAATTCTTACAGATCAGAAGGAGGCCATTTGGCCCATCGAGTCGGCACCAACCCTCCGAAAGAGCACCCTACCCAGGCCCACACCACTACCCTATCCCTGTAATCCCACCTAACCTTTTGGACACTAAGGGGCAGCTTATCACGGTCAAACAACCTAACCTGCACATCTGTGAAAGGAAACTGGAGCACGGAGGAAACCCACACAGACACGGGGAGAACGTGCAAACTCCGCACAATCCAAGGCCGGAATCAAATCGGGGTTAAAAATGATGTGAACAAGATTCAGTCTCCCCTTCCCTCAGCAAGTTTCCGATCTTGTGTGTGTAATATTCACCCCCTCCACTTCTGGTGTGCTGCAGTGTATGCAACCAATAGAATGCACTGGAGCATCTCACCAAGATGACCATCCTGCAACCTCTACCACCCAGAAAGACAAGGACAGCAAGTGCATGAAAACACCAGCACCTGCAAGTTCCCCTCCTAGCCACACTCCATCCTGACTTGGAACTGGATATCATCATTCCTTCAGTGACACTGAGTCAAAATCCTGGCGCTCCCTAAACACTGCAGCCCATGCGGTAAAATTACACCTTGTACCGAATAATAATAATCTTTATTAGTGTCACAAGTAGGCTTGCATTAACACTGCAGTGACGGTACTGTGAAAATTCCCCACACCACATGGACTGCAACGGATCACCACCACCTTCGCAAGAGCAATTAGGGATGGGCAATAAATGCTGGCTTTGCTACCAGCTCACAGCCTGAGACTGAATGAAGAACTGGTGAGCTAGAGGAGGGAATAAGAAAGCGAGTAACTCATCTATAACTATTGGTCCCTTTGTGATGGCTAATTGAAGAACAACGCAGTTAAGCAACTCACCGCCAAATCCACTAGGAAGTGTATATTCCAAGAAATGCTCACAGCGGAAAAATAAGGGTGTTGGTTTTAAGGGGTTTAATTGAAATGATCCCACAAGTTAAACACAGTATACAACGTGTTAAGGGTAGCAAGGAGGAAAGTGGGCCTGGTCATTCGCAATGGACAATCTTCCTATACTATTACTGATGAACAGTTTGACTCTGCAGTATTTCAGCAACTCTACAACTCAGCACATTCAACATCAATAACTCACAATTATATAACACTCCTCACATCAAGTGCTTTACAAAGGGGAAAAGGATGATGCCAAGCAAATAAAACTTAAATAAGGAGATTGAAGGCACTTTCAACTCATGGTCCTTTTGAAAAAAAACCACACTGACACAGAGTCGCTCAGCCCTGTCTCAATTTACAGAGCGTTGAGCTGACATTTGCCGAGTTGCCCCAATTGTCATCAATGCTACTGCCAACCTGCTGCTTTCATAAAACAAAGCAACCTTTTCACATCTGAGCGAGCTTGATGTACAAATAGACCAGTGCCCAGAATAGGGCTGCAAACTCTTGTTGGAGATATTCCTGAAGGTGTTATCTCATCACCTCCTGCCTCCAAATCCACTTTTCCGCTATTGGTTGCCCAAAAGGTGAATCTTCAAATCCCTGTGAGCAATCGGAATGTGGAATGCGCGTGTTTCTTACCTGACTGGATAATTCTCCGCTGTTAGTCAAACAGCTCCTTTTTTCCCCATGTCTGAAATTATAACAACGAGTAACCAAAAGTACTGAAAGAGAATTAAAGAAGACCACAATGTTTTTAGTTCCCCTATGCTCTATTTCCCCAAGGGTGTCTGGTAGAGTAAATGGTAATTCAGTGAGATTCCTAGGCAATGTTGGAGGGTTGTAATTCTTAGGAGAGAGGAAGCCCATTAGAAAACACAGAATCCCCACCATTCTGTAATCTCTGCCGCAAATGAAGAGACGTGCAAATTGCAATAAGCTCCTTAGGGTCCATCTGTTCCAGTGGTGAAGATGCCCCTCTCCACCAGCATTTTTGAGGCTCTCCTTTGCTCCACCCGCAACCCCATGTACCATGTGAGCTTCATGGTGTTCAACAGGCCTGTCATGCTCCCAGATTGAAGGCTCGAGACTGGGCTGGTGTGAGTAAGTGAGGAAGGTCGTGTGAAGGGTTTGGGTCCCAGGGTAACAGAAGCCCAGATTATTATTTGTGGGTGCTCTCGTGCTCCCTACTGAGGCCCGTCAAGATAATTTGGCAGTGACCTTTGACTGGGCCTCCTTGGTCCCATCAGCTCCCAGACTGGTCAGAGTAAAGTTATGGAAGACCTGACCAGCTCTGACTTTAAATGATGACCTGGGGTCTTATGTACATCAAGGCCATTTTCTTAAAACAGGCAGGCAATTTGAGCACCAAGGGAGAGCTCTTTCAGAATGGCACCGGTCTCTATGCTGAGATTAATGAAAGGGGAAAGTGAACAACCGAACTCATTACTTCCACTTTAGACGCAGTAAAAACTGAATCACGGAGTGTTTTTGTAGCTTTGCTTTAATATACTTTAAGGATTGATCACGTGTCTACTGGACAATCCAATGTCTTCCAAAGTTGAGCAAGGATTAGAGGCCAGCCAGTACCTTGACCATTTCTCTATTAATACTGGGAGGAAAGAAAGATTGAATTGAATTTAATGTGTCATTAACTGAATAACATCCCCTCCCTGTGGGGGAGGTAGCTATTCCAGGGTCTCTCATGCAGGTCATTAACTGCTACAAGAAGACTGGCGACAGGTTGCACAGCGGTTAGCGCTGTTGCTTCACAGCGCCAGAGTCCCAGGTTTGATTCCCGGTTTGGGTCATTGTCTGTGTGAAGTCTGCACGTTCTCGCTGTGTCTGCGTGGGTTTCCTCCGGATGCTCCGATTTCCTCCCATAAGTTCTGAAAGACGTGATGTTAGGTGAATTGGGCAGTCTGAATTCTCCCTCAGTATCTGAACAGGCGCCGGAATGTGGCGACCAGGGGATTTTCACAGTAACTTCATTGCAGTGTCAATGTAAGCCTACTGTGACAATAATAACGATTGTAACAATTATTGTAACAAGCACAACTTGAGGCACCTTCCCACGGGAAAGCATTAAGCCAGCCATTGGCAATTGGCCAGGGAGATAGGCCCAGTATTGGGAGATTACTGTGTGAGAAACCGTGGAAACAATCATCAATTTCTTCCCTGAATTTTTTCAACTGTAAAGTGCGATTTAAGTAAGGCCGTTGATGACCTTTGGAGCAATCCAAACTGCTTTACAATTTATTAAGTACTTTTTGAGATGGAATCACTGTTTTAGGAAAGGCGGTAGCCAATCTGTACACAGCCAGGACCCACAAACAACATATAATGATGACCAGATCATCCCGTTTAGTGTTGATTGATCCCAGGACAAAAAGAAAGAAGGGAGGTTCTTGGGAAGGAACAGCAGGATCTTCAGTAATATGTTTTCAAAATCAGAATTGCAAATGCTGTCAAAATGATGGACTTGGGTGAATTTTATGTCCCTTCTATGGCCCCTGATCAGGTGCATTTGAAGACGGAGGTGGCATGTAAAGTAAAGTGGGGGTGGAGTGCTTTGTGCATCGCCCCCTCCCCCCCCCAAGATGATACTCTAACCTCCCCGAACAGGCGCCGGAATGTGGTGACTAGGGGCTTTTCACAGTAACTTCATTTGAAGTTACTTGTGACAATAAGCGATTTTCATTCATTCATTTTCATTCCCCTTTGTCCCTCCTACTTGACTTATTTACCTCACCCCCAATTCCCCCCATCCCTTGCTGGGGTATCCCAGCCCTACCCGCCCCAAATCCCCAGGCTTATCTAAATCCAGCACCCTCTTCTCTTCTGCTCGGGGATTGTTTGTAATCTCAGCAGAGGCCACTCCTCTCTCCTAGTATTATTGGGATTACAGGGCTGCCAGCCAATCAGGTTGGCCAGAGCTCTCTGGGGCGGGACTTCCAATCCCTAAGGGGGTGGAGCCCAAATTTCATCCTGTTAAGGCTGCCCTCGGTGTATTATTGGTGCGGGGGAGGGATAACCTGTCCCCCTATTAAACCAGCCTCCTTTATATCACTCTGCTGATAAATGCAAAACACAATTTTCAATGCTCATCGGAGGATTCTTCTGTTCTTTTTCAAAGTATGGATACATCTGAGAGGTCAGATAGTGTCCCAGATTGACATATTATCTGAAAGTGTCTCTGACAATACAACTGTCCCTCTGCACCGTACCACAGTTTCTGTTTGGATAATGCGCTCAAGTCTTTGGAGTGGGATTTGAACTCCCAACCTTCTGCCTTGGAGGAACGTGAGAGAGTGCCTCCCATTGAGTTATAGTTATTCTACAATCAGCAGAGAATCTTTCATTTTGCAAAACTTCAGGATTCACAGAGAGACACTTTGCTCTTGCAAAGATGTCAAGATTATTATAGATCAAATGATTCATCGACTTACAGCTCAACCTGCCGTGTGACTGGGTTGCACGACTGATTGACTCCAGGAAGCCCTTACTTTTAGCTGAACATCCCCTGTTGAATCTTGCTCAGCTAATGATTGTGGAGTGTGGCGAAGAACAAGAGTATCATGCCACAAGTTATCCTTGTGAGCACTTGGGTTCGAGGCAATTAGCTTTAATCACTCCCTGGCAAGCTAACTCCTCCATTGGAAATGTTAACATGCGCTGAAACCAACACCATTATCTCAAATTCTCCACCTGTTCAGAAAACCTCCCAATCCAAACATTGCAGTGTGTGAAAGCATGGTTACATTGCAACTGATTTGCCAAATGGAAGAAGAACTCTGCTCAGCCAAAGTAGTTACTGTCACATCACCACATTGATACCTCCCTGTTTACTGGTTAATATCATCCAGATGCATAGATTTAATTACTTACATTTGACTGAACCCAGTCATGATACTTGATTTATTTTACTCCCTCGCCTCTCCTCTCTCCTTTCTTCACGATCTCTTCATTTTCTTTCTTTCCAGTCACCTCTCCTCGTTGTTCCTCCTCTCCTCCCATCTCCTCCTCTCCCCTCTCTTTCCCTCTCCTCTCCTTTCCTCCCTTCTACTCCCACTCTTCCCTTTCCTCCCCTTTCTTCCCTTTCTTTTATCCTCCCTACCTCCTCCCCTTTGATCTCCTCTCCCTTACTTCTCTCTTCCCTCGTCGCTAGCTTCCCATTCCCTGTCCTCTTCCAACCTCCTTCCCTCTCCCCCCTCCTTCCCTCTCCTGTTCTCCTTCCCTCTCCCCCCCCCCCCTCCCCCCACTCCTTCCCTCTCCTCTTCTGACTCTCCTCTCCTGATTCCTGGCTATTATTTATCCCTATGTGTGAGTTTGATATGCACAAAGTGGTTGTTACATTTCCTCCATCACAAGAGTGATTATGCTTCAAACATCCCGTTGGTTGTAAAGCAATCAGGGATATCCTGGCATCAGGAAAGCCACTGTAGAAATTCAAGTTCTTGTTTCCTGTTGATTCCAGTTCTGCTCACTCTGGAGCACCCACCCCAGGAGGGAGTTTCTCCAGCTGGAACGTGGCTTTGCCGTCCATGCTGCAGTGGGCCAGTGTATTTGGCAGCCAGTGACACTAAAACTCTTGTAAGGATGTAGCTCGGTCAAAGAGCCAGTGTTGTCATCCCCCTGAGTGAGATTACTCAGCCGATATAAATTTGTTCTGAAATTTATGAGTCTTCCTTTTGGTGATGAAGACTAATTGAGATTGCCCAGAGCCTATTTCATACAAGACCTTCAAAATGACGCAAGAAACAAATCTTTTATCCTTTCCATCTTGGCTGTACCTAAGTGCGAGCACCAGAAGTGCAAGTACAGTGCTGTCGCTGATTGTTGCTGGCACTCAATTTCTCTTCACAGGGTATCGTTTGAAGTCGGACTGTAATAGAGTGCATCTCCCCACCGTTCTGAATTCGGCAGAGTATGCTGATCAAAGCTTGACACCAACCAAAGCAAAAGCTCCAGTCGTTTTGTGCCTCTTGGATCTACTTCTCCAGTTTCTTGTTGGATGGCTGGAGTGCAATTCTAAATCAAAGGCATTTCATTTTGAGGCTCCCTAGCGTTTAATGGTACTTCCGCAGACTTGTGCGCGAGGGGACTTGTTCTCATCAGAGTTGATTTGCAACTGGTGTTTGCAAGAGGTTCATGAGCTTTTGTTTTTATTTCAATAAAAAGTCTATCGAAGTTAAAAGAAGGGCCGCAGATAAGAAGCTTGAATTATATATTAAAAAGCGGGAAAATGCTGGAAAGACTCCGGCAATCTGAGTAGAGAGACATAAATGGGGTGGGTGGGGTCAGGTTCATGAGCTTGCATCAGAACAGCTTCCTTCTCTAAACACCTTACCTGACCCACTTGAGTGTTTTCCACCACTTTTATTTCAGATTTCCGAAATCTGGAACAGGCAAAATTTGTCTCGCCCCATTTTTGGCCTCACAAGTGGACCAGAGGCCGGTGGACTGAGCCTTCCCTGATATTGGTCACCAGGCCTGATGCGAATGAGTCTAGAGAACTGTGGACCTCCTGAAGCAGCTTGTTGGTTATCTCTGGAGAAATCTGGTCCGTTATTAGTGCCAAGGGAGTGTCCCTTAAAGAAAGATTTTCATCTCATCACATGGCTTCAGTGATGTCACTTTTGTGGGTGGAGCTGAGCTGTGGCTGTGAGTTTTATTTTCGCTTGGATCTTTTGGACTGGTTTGAGCTGCACAGGATGAAAGATGTGTCTTGCCATCTTCCTTTTCAAAGCTGTTCCAGACTGCTTGCTAACCTAAAATAGTTATTCTACGGAAGAAACCCATTGATTTTTGCTCCCTCCTGACTTGGTAAAAAAGGGTTTTTTGGTTTATGGGATCTTGTTATTGAATTGGAACAGTTAAGGGGGAATTCATTAAGGGTTATACATAGATTGCTGTAGCTGTGTGGGGTCTTTGGGTTTGTAATTGATAAACGTTCTTGCTGTGTGTGTTTATACAAGCGTTAACTAAATTCTTAGAATGAAGCTTGTTTTTTTGATTAAAAGCTCATAAGAAGACGGATGAATCACACCTGAAGGGAAGGCTCTTGTGCTCATCCCAGCCAAATTTAACATAAAGGTTGTAGGTCAGGTGGACTCCATAATATACTTTAGAGTTTTTAAACCCTGGCCCAGAACAGTTAGCACTCCCAGTTTGATCGGGGAGGAAGGGGAATGTAAATGGGACAGAGGCTGGGGGGGACAGGGAGTGGGTTGGTGAATGAGTGAGTGACGGTCAACAACAGACCACAGTGACATCAAATTACATTGAATTTACAGCGCGGAAACAAACCATTGGGCCCACATCACCCATACTCAAATTTACACTCCTTGCGAGCCTCCTCACATCCCTATTGTACCACATCAGCATATCTTCATATTCCTTTCTCCCTCATGTACTTACCTGGATTCCTCGTTAATGCATCACTGCTAGTCACCTCACCCATGCCCTGAGGTCACGTGTGCGACATTCTCACCACGCTCTGGATAAGGAAGTTTCTCCTGAATTCCCAATCAAATTTATCTACTAAAAAACAAACACTGTCCACGGGGACAGTGCCAGAGGACTGGAGAGTGGCGAATGTTGTTCCTCTGTTCAAGAACGGGAATAGGAATGACCCTGGTAATTATAGGCCAGTTAGTCTTACTTCGGTGGTCGGTAAGTTAATGGAAAAGGTCCTGAAGGATAGGATTTATGACCATTTGGAAAGATGCAACTTAAACCGGGATAGTCAACACGGATTCGTGAAGGGTAAGTCTTGCCTCACAAATTTGATTAAATTCCTTGAGGAGGTAACTAAGTGTGTAGGTGAAGGTAGAGCAGCTGATGTCGTATACATGGATTTTAGTAAGGCATTCGATAATGTTCCCCATGGTCGGCTCATGAAGAAAGTAAGGAGGTGTGGGATAGAGGGAAATTTGGCCAATTGGATAAGTAACTGGCTATCACATAGAAGACAGAGGGTGGTGGTGGATGGAAAATTTTCAGACTGGAGACCAGTTACCAGCGGTGTACCACAGGGATAAGTGCTGGGTCCTCTGCTATTTGTGATTTTTATCAATGACTTGGAGGAGGGGGCTGAAGGGTGGGTCAGTAAATTTGCTGATGACACCAAGATTGGTGGAGTAGTGGATGAGGTGGAGGGCTGTTGTAGGCTGCAAAGAGACATTGATAGGATGCAGAACTGGGCCGGAAAATGGCAGATGGAGTTTAACCCTGATAAGTGTGAGGTGATTCATTTTGGTAGGAAAAATTTGAATGCGGATTACAGGGTCAACGGCAGGGTTCTGAGGAATGTGGAGGAACAGAGAGATCTTGGGGTTCATGCCAACAGATCTCTGAAGGTTGCCACTCAAGTGGACAGAGCCGTGAAGAAGGCCTATAGTGTGTTAGCGTTAATTAACAGGGGGCTTGAGTTTAAGAGCTGTGGGGTTATGATGCAACTGTGCATGACCCTGGTGAGACCACATTTGGAGTATTGTGGGCAGTTCTGGTCACCTCACTGTAGGGAGGATGTGAAAATATTGGAAAGGGTGCAAAGGAGATTTACCAGGATGCTGCCTGGTTTGGATAGGTCTTCTGAGGAAAGATTGAGGGAGCTGGGGATTTTCTCTTTGGAGCGGAGGAGGATGAGAGGCGACTTAATAGTGGTTTATAAGATGATGAGGGGGATAGATAGAGTGGACGTTCAGAGACTATTTCCTCAGGTGGATGTAGCTGTTACAAGAGGGCATAACTATAAGGTTCAGGGTGGGAGATATAGGAGGGATATCCGAGGTAGGTTCTTTACTCAGAGAGTGGTTAGGGTGTGGAATGGACTGCCTGCTGTGATAGTGGAGTCGGACACATTAGGAACTTTCAAGCGGTTATTGGATAGGCACATGGAGCACACCAGAATGACAGGGACTGGGATAGCTTGATTTTGGTTTCGGACAAGGCTCGGCACAACATTGAGGGCCGAAGGGCCTGTTCTGTGCTGTACTGTTCTATGTTCTAAATCTTTCATGGGATCTGAGTGTCGCTGGCCAGGCCAGCATTTGTTGTCTACGCTAATTACCTTTGAACTGAGTGACTTACCTCCCCATTTCAGAGGCGAGGGGGGTCGGGGGGGGGGAGTTAAGAGTCAACCACATTGCTGTGGGTCTGGAGTCACATGTAGGCCAGACCAGGTAAGGATGGCAGATTTCCATCCCTAAAGGACATTAGTGAACCAGATGGGTTTTTACAACAATCGACAATGGTTTCATGGTCATCGTTACCGAGGCTAGCTTTATATCCCAGATTAATTAATTACATACATTTCACCAACTGCTATGGGAGGATTAAGTTATATTTATGAATGTACTTTAGGTCTCCCATGCTACACGCGTGAAACAGCCACTAGCAGATAGTCAGCTTGTTTCACACCCATCCAATCCCTTTCTGTTGACCTCAAAGGGAAATGAGAACTGTTTGCTGATTCTTCTCAAGCCATTTCCCCATGGACTCAGTCCTCAGCACAAACACCACCTCAGGTACAATCTTAACGTGTCAATGTATTCCTTCCTCAAGCACTGTTTGACCAGATGCACAGCTGATTCATAAAATGTAGAACTATGAACCTAATTTCTGAAAAATAAATGTTCAAATGGCAGAGCCATCGTGGGGTGGGGTGGGTGGGGGGGGGGGGGTGTGAAACGGTGTCACTGCTGCCTCACAGCGCCAGGGACCCGGGTTCGATTCCAACCTCTGCTGAGTATGACTGTCCACTTAAGAAACTTTCTGTTACTGGTCACGGATTCTGTTGGCCCTTGTGTGGCTGGTGAACCCGATCTTAGAGCCACATCTTCGACCGCATATTTGGCAGGTGTTTCCGGGATGTGGGATCAGTCCTTGCACTCTAGATCACTGGTATTCCTTTCTCAGGCTCCTGGGCCTCTTCTTGCCATTGCGCGTTCTCAAAGAATTGTGTGCCCTTCAATCAGGAGATTCCTCCAAGTAGGTCTCTTCTGAGCAAGGGTCTCCCAGGCATTGACGTCGATGCTGCGTTTCTTGAGGTAAGCCTTCAGGGTGTCTTTGAAGAGCTTCCTTTATTCTCCTCTTGTATGGGATCCCTCCATGCGCTGGACAGAGAAGTTTTGCTTTGGCAGTCAGGACTCTGACATCCTCAGCACATGGCCGGCCCAGCGGAGCTGGTTTCGGATGATCATGGCCTCAATGATGGTGCTCTTGGTTCCTTCATGGATGCCGATGTTAGTATGCATCTCAGACAGCGTTGATGGCACCTCTCCAGGCAATTGACGTGGTGTTTGTACATAGTCCAGGTTTCTGAGCTATATTGAAGAGTTGAGAGGAGGATCGCTTTGGACACCATTTAGTATCAGACATTTAATAGAGTGACAAAAAGTGATTGACCGGAACAATCTCACCAGAGTGTGTATGTTTGGGAAACTACTGTGGAGATAGAAGCTGTAATAACCACCAAATGTACAAACTGGTTATGTTTCTAATGCTAAGGGTTATGGGACCAGGATAGGTAGGTGGAGTTAAGACATCGATCAGTCACTATTTAAATGAATGGTAGCACCTGCTCGAGAGGCTGAATGGACTTTGCCTGTTCCTATGTTACTAAATTGGACAAAAATGGGAAGAGAGATGTTCTGAATTTCATTCACTATCTGTTAAATCCCACCTCCCGATGTTCTGTTCCATTGAGTGGGATTTGCTGGAACCCGATGGAAAGGGATGGATGGCAGGTGGGCTGGGAGGATCATAGGGAAGGCCACGCGGACCCCCATTGAGTGACTGGCAGGGCGGGGCCACACAAGCCACCCGCCCACGAGGGGCAGGTTGGCAATTCGACTTGTGAATCAGCCATTTAAATCCAACCATCTCTGCGCCCATCAGGATTTATTGGTGACTCAGCAATTACGTCAGACTCGCAGGAGTTTCCCGTGCCTCAAGAAAGTTGCCCAGCAAACCCTACGATGAGGGTCGTTCGTTCACAGGCACTCGTCGCCCAATCAAGAGACTTGGCAATGGAAAGGGGAGCCTGTGGAAAGCCAATATCCATCCTCGTTTCCGACACCCCCATGTCTTCCCCTGTCAGTAAACCCTTCCTACAACCATGATCTCTCCCTCACTTTCCTCACTCCTGGGATCCAGCATTAATAGGGCATTAAAGATATAGGGGGGGGGCGGTGTTTACTGTGATGGGTATCACAGTTGGCAACTCTCTCCTGGCCCCACAATGGAGAATTCCAAATCTTTATTGAACAAAGTCTCTTCACTCGTCAGGCCGGGTTTAATCTGCTGGTGTGTCTCCTACAGTCACCTCATTCTCTATTGGGTTAAGGTGGCATTGGAGTAATAAGTTAACATTATTAGGTCAGATTTGCTCCAGTGTATTTTTCATGTTTTCCAGCTCCCAAACCAATGTTCCAATACACATTGTTTATTCATCAATTGATCCAACTACTTTTCAATACTTCAGCTGAGTTAAACTCCTCACCACCAGGTGGCAGTCTAACTTAGAAGTCAAGCTTCTTTAATTAATTGTCTTCTGTCTCTGAGAAGGACTCACATTTCTCGAGCACATTTTGCAATCTCAGAACATTCCAAAGTACTTTTTTGCTGATGAAATACCTCACAAGCCGAATAACTGTTGCACTGTGGGATACCAAAATCTACATCAGGCTCCCAAAAACAGCACTGTGATAATGACCCTGTCACCTGTTTCAGGCATATTCATTAAGAGAGGTAAATTGCTCAGGATACGGGGGAAGAGCTCTCCTGTTGTTCTCCGAATAGTGACCATCAGATGACTTACACCCGCCTTTCGCATCCGATGAACAAATTCCTGCTTCAAAAGGTTACTTGCCCCGATTGTGTACTCAAACAGTGCAGGCCATGGTGAGGAGATACTTCCTCCATCTGCCCCCTCAGGCGGGCTAAGAAAGTCCCAAGGGCAAAGGGCGGACATGTTTTCCCCAGTACAATATTTATCCCCCGACTAACATCAATAAAACACATTATCTGGCCATTTGTCCCATTGTGGGCAGCACGGTAGCATTGTGGATAGCACAATCGCTTCACAGCTCCAGGGCCCCAGGTTCGATTCCGGCTTGGGTCACTGTCTGTGCGGAGTCTGCACATCCTCCCCGTGTGTGCGTGGGTTTCCTCCGGGTGCTCCGATTTCCTCCCACCGTCCAAAGATGTGCAGGTTAGGTGGATTGGCCATGCTAAATTGCCCTTAGTGTCCAAAGTTGCCCTTAGTGTTGGGTGGGGTTACTGGGTTATGGGGATAGGGTGGAGGTGTTGACCTTGGGTAGGGTGCTCTTTCCAGGAGCCGGTGCAGACTCGATGGGCCGAATGGCCTCCTTCTGCACTGTAAGTTCTATGTAAATTCTATATGTTGTGCATGGGATCCTGCTGTCCGCTAATTGATTTCCTGCTTGTCCTCCATGACAACAGAAGCTACACTCCAAAGGCACTTAATTGGCTGTAGAACACTTCTTTGGGACACCCGGAGGTTGTGAAAGACGCTATATAATTGCAACGCATCATTCCTTTATTTGATCAGTCTTCCTGAGCACAATCTGCACCCCCCATTGAAACTAATCCCGTTGTGACATTGCATCAGAGGGACATTACCCTGTGATTACTGCAATAAACCATATCAGTGCATTTAAAAAGCTTCATGTCTTCTCTGGGATAATTATAGAAATGTAAAAAAGGAAAATATGAATTATATAAAAAAATGCCTTTCATAAAACCCAGCAAATGAACACACTATAAATGGAAATGATTAGCAAGTTTTATCAGTGATCACCGAATGTTTAAGCTTAAATTATGATAATTAGCGCTGTCTGTCAGTCTAGGAAATTACACGCAGGAGCTGATCGTAGAATTCTCGACATTCAGCAATAACATGCATTTGTATAGCGACTTCATTTGGATAATAAATGTCCCAATAAATGTCACTGGAGAGAACAAAATGAGACATTGAACCAAAGGAAGGATTTCGGACCGGTGGCCAAGGGGGAAATTTCACCCTTGACCTGTGCGCTTGACGGGCAAAGATGGAAGCGGTTGTGATTCCCGTTCCCACCCACATCCAATTGAAACTTGAGATGTTTTGTTGGCTGCCACCGAATTATGGTTGAATTGGTTGAGCTGGGGCTTCTTGTAGGGGTGGACGCATGATAGACACTGTGTCTAATAGTGGCCCGCCATTAAATCGGTCTATTTAATTGTGCAGTTAGGCGCACTTGAATATACACTCGCCGGATCTAAGCAGCCCCCGGGATCGAATCCCCTCACCGAGAAGACCCCAATGGGCGCCGTGTAGCACAAGTCTCCACAAATGTGGACCAGGCGGAATGGAACTTGAGGGGGTCTCCCAGGTGATTGGAGGCTCCCAGCTGGTCAGCCCGGGCAAGGTGCCACCTAGCACTACTGATGCCATCCAGGTGCCCTGGCAGTGCCACCCACAACAGGACTCTCTTTTGTTCCTGTTAAATCACGCCCCTCGTCTGTGTCCACATTTGAGGCAGGTACTGTGACGCCATCATCCTCCTGTTCAAGAGGTTCCCCCACTAGAAGAAGGACTGAGATTGTGAAGGACGCAGCAGACTACGACAACGAGTGACACTCGGTCGGGCAGGTACTGCAGGGCACCCCCAGATCGGTCGAGGCACCTGAACTTTATCTTCAGCAGTCAAATGGTCCTCTCCAACACCTCCTTCGTTGTATCTTTCATCAAGGCCTGTCCTTGGGCGTCTGTAAGGGGTCATCAGCCTCCTTCCAGTGGGTAATCCGTGTTGCCAATCAACCATCCATTTAGAGGAGCTGGAGCAGCAAAGAGCCTGGGTACCTGAGAATAAAACACAATATATGAATCCTGGGAGCGGCCCAGGTAGCTGGCGCACACCTGCAGGATCTGGGCCTTGTGGTCAAACACAATCTGATTGTTCATTGTGTGAAAGCCCTTGCTGTTCACAAAGACTCCCAACTGGCCAGTGGCAATCTGATGGCCACATGCAATGCAACCAATGACATCCTAGGTGCGGGAGAACCTTGCAATTGCAGCGAAACCTCTCGGCCGCTCATTCTGGCTGACCTGGGCTGTCCTGGAATGAATGAATCTCCCCACCCGCCTGCATCAGTGACCAGTTTGACCCAGCTGTGTGCAGCTGACTGAGATACTCCACAGAGATCAGTCACAGTCCCAGGAGGATCCGGAAGCATTTAAATTTGGGGCCAGGGGCTGGTTTAGCTCACCAGGCTAAATCGCTGGCTTTTAAAGCAGACCAAGCAGGCCAACAGCACGGTTCGATCCCCGGACAGGCGCCGGAATGTGGCGACTAGGGGCTTTTCACAGTAACTTCATTGAAGCCTACTCGTGACAATAAGCGATTTTCATTTCATTTTTCATTTCATTGTGACCTTCAGAGCCACAGACATTTGGTGCCCCCCTGATATAATTTGAGAATATCCCAGGCCCAATCGCCTGGCCGTTGCTCATCACCGTTTCCTTTAAGAGCCAGAGCCTCCTGCAGGAGTGGATCTCGGTCATGTGAAGGTAGTTTGATCGCGGCCTGCACACCCTGACAGCTGGGTAGTGGCGCCTTCTCCAGGGGCGATCTCCTTGCCCTCTCTGATGGCCTTGTTCATCCTGTGCCTGGGCCGCTTTGTTCTCCCTCCTCCTCAGAGGCAGTGTTCCCTGTTGTGTATATGATACCCATCAGCAGGCTAATGAGGCCTACCCGGCACAAAGGGTGACAGAGAGACCCAAACCTCCACTGCCAGCCAACAGAAATCTCATTTCAGCTCCACACCCTGATGATCCCAACACACAACATACTCTTTCAGCCCTCCAGGGATCCCCCTTGCCTCACCCCTATAAACACCCCCCACCTCAGTCAGTGTTACCAGCAGTGACCTCTCACCTCGCACTTGAATTAAAAAAGATCGAAGCTCCTGTTGGTTCCTGTGTGATGTGCTTAAACTTGCGTGGGCAACATGAAATTCAGATCAAGTGGGGCTTTGATCCCCTACATCACATTTTAAATTATTGGCGTGTGTGCGGCCAGCAAAATATTGCGCGAGCGCATGATTACGTCGGGATGTGAGACCGACAACATCACACCTAATTCATGGGCTTCCAGGCTGGGCGCATGCCCACCCACCCGGAAGACATAAAATTCAACCCCAAATGTTCGGCCAAAGAGGTTGCATGGAGCCTTTTCATGGAGGAAAGGAAGGTCGAGAGGTGAAGAAGTTTGGGTAGGGGATTCTGCAGCTTAAACCCTTGGCAGCTGATGGTGGAGCGATTGTCAACGGTGTTGTCGAGGCCAGAATTGAGGAGTGCAGAGATCGCGGAGGGTTGTAGAGACACAAGGAGGTTACGCTGACAGGGAGAGGGGAGGTCACAGGGTGTGGAGTACAAGGGTAAAAAAATTTAAATGGAGCCATTGTCAGACTCAACGGGGATCAAGAGATTCCAGGTGAACTCGATTTGGTGTTGGACAGGAGAAGGGCAGCAGCTTTGGGTTGAGTATATGGAGGATGGAGGTCAGCCAGTTGGACAATCTTCCAATTGTGTTTGGAGGTGAAATAACACTCGAATGAGATATAGTAGCAGACGGGTTTAGGCAGGAGCAGAGATTGGTGATGCTGAAGGGAAAATTGGCTGTCTGGGTCATAAAGATTACCCGAATGGTTTCTTGGTAAGCAATCATCTTCCATAAACTGTTAGTCACCAAAATTCTTTCTTCCATATTCTAACCCACACCATCTTGTTCACCTGTCATGCCCCCCCCCCCTCCCACCCGCCCCCCCCCCCCCCCCCCCCCCCCCCATAACCACTCCCTTCCCAAATTTACATTTTTGATTTTAAAATTCTTGGGCGCGATCTATTGATCACGTTGCGCTTGAGTGAGAGCGAGATGCGGCCTGTAGATCCTGGGTGAAGCCTCTCGCAGGCTTCCCGACAGCTTTCACACCCCACCGGATATACCCAAGTTCCTCGAGGTGTCAGAGTCGGAATCCTGCCCAAAAGGGGCGTGGCCAAATGGTGCACGCCTTAGTGGGGTTTAGAACTGACTTAAGCGAGCTTACCCGGGATCCCTGGGATCTACAGGCCTCCCCAGCGAGGCTGCAGCCAGGCGCTGTTCAGGAATGGTCCACACTAACAGGGACCAGAATAAACAGCACTCGTGCGGGTCCCCCAGGGGGTTGGAGGCCCTCAGCTGCATGGCCTTTGAGCAGGGTGGTGCCCTGGCATTGCTGGTGCCACCTGGGTACCCTGGCAGTGCCGCCTGGGTAGCAGCCTGACACTGCCAGCTGAGATGGGCACTGCCAGGTTGGTACTGTCAAGGTGCCGAGCTGGCATTTTGTGCATGAACGATTGGGCTGTGTGTGTGTGTGTGTGTGCGTGTGTGTGTGTGTGCGTGTGTGTGTGTGTGTGTGTGTGCGTGTGTGTGTGTGTGTGCGTGTGTGTGCGTGTGTGTGCGTGTGTGTGTTCAGGCTGGGGCGGGGGGGGGGGGGGGGGGGGGGGGTCTCGATGGTTGCTTCAGTGCCTTGGAGCTCAGGATGCCATTCAATAATAGCTTCCCGATCTATCCCTACACTGCGAACAGAATGGGGCTGTGTGCAGCCTCTGCAGCTTGTTCCCCGCTGAGGCCCCTTACACAACACCAGTCACGTTGGGACTCACTTTGGGACGTTATTCCCAATTAGTTGAATCAGCCCAGAGTGTCGTTTGATATCGGTGGGGGTCGCCAGCAGAGCCGGCAGAAATCTCACTGAAATACCAGCCACAAATTAACTTAGAAATGTTTCCAATAAATTCCACCCTTCAGCGTTGTTCCCCAATCCTCCTTTGGCCCTGCCCCTCCCTATCATTGCAACCCTCTGAGATCCCTGTGCTCCTCCAATTCTTTTTTTAAATATAAAGTACCCAATTCTTTTTTTTTCCCAATTAAGGGGAAATTTAGCACGGCCAATCCACGAGCCTGCACATCTTTGGGTTGTGGGGGCGAAACCCACGCAGATACGGGGAGCAAACTCCACACGGACAGTGACCCAGAGCCGGGATCGAACTCCACACCGACAGTGACCCAGAGCCAGGATCGAACTCCACACCGATAGTGATCCAGAGCCGGGATCGAACTCCACACGACAGTGACCCAGAGCCGGGATCGAACTCCACACGGACAGTGACCCAGAGCCGGGATCGAACTCCACACCGACAGTGACCCAGAGCCGGGATCGAACTCCACACCGACAGTGACCCAGAGCCGGGATCGAACTCCACACGGACAGTGACCCAGAGCCGGGATCGAACTCCACACGGACAGTGACCCAGAGCCGGGATCGAACTCCACACCGACAGTGACCCAGAGCCGGGATCGAACTCCACACGGACAGTGACCCAGAGCCGGGATCGAACTCCACACGGACAGTGGCCCAGAGCCGGGATCGAACTCCACACGGACAGTGACCCAGAGCCGGGATCGAACTCCACACAGACAGTGACCCAGAGCCGGGATCGAACTCCACACGGACAGTGACGCGGAGCCGGGATTGAACTCCACACGGACAGTGACCCAGAGCCGGTATCGAACTCCACACAGACAGTGGCCCAGAGCCGGGATCGAACTCCACACGGACAGTGACCCAGAGACGGATCAAACTCCACACGGACAGTGACGCGGAGCCGGGATTGAACTCCACACGGACAGTGACCCAGAGCCGGGATCGAACTCCACACGGACAGTGACCCAGAGCCGGGATCAAACTCCACACGGACAGTGACCCAGAGCCGGGATCGAACTCCACACGGACAGTGACCCAGAGCCGGGATCGAACTCCACACGGACAGTGACACAGAGCCAGGATCGAACTCCACACGGACAGTGACCCAGAGCCGGGACCGAACTCCACACGGACAGTGACCCAGAGCCGGGATCGAACTCCACACGGACAGTGACCCAGAGCCGGGATCGAACTCCACACGGACAGTGACCCAGAGCCGGGATCGAACTCCACACGGACAGTGACCCAGAGCCGGATCAAACTCCACACGGACAGTGACCCAGAGCCGGATCAAACTCCACACGGACAGTGACCCAGAGCTGGGATCAAACTCCACATGGACGGTGACCCAGAGCCGGGATCGAACTCCACACGGACAGTGACCCAGAGCCGGGATCGAACTCCACATGGACGGTGACCCAGAGCCGGGATCGAACTCCACACCGACAGTGACCCAAAGCCGGGATCGAACTCCACACGGACAGTGACCCAGAGCCGGGATCGAACTCCACACCGACAGTGACCCAGAGCCGGGATCGAACTCCACACGGACAGTGACACAGAGCCGGGATCAAACTCCACACGGACAGTGACCCAGAGCCGGGATCGAACTCCACACGGACAGTGACCCAGAGCCGGGATCAAACTCCACATGGACAGTGACCCAGAGCCGGGATCGAACTCCACACGGACAGTGACGTGGAGCCGGGATCGAACTCCACACGGAAAGTGACCCAGAGCCGGGATCAAACTCCACACGGACAGTGACCCAGAGCCGGGATCGAACTCCACACGGACAGTGACACAGAGCCGGGATCGAACTCCACACGGACAGTGACCCAGAGCCGGGATCAAACTCCACATGGACAGTGACCCAGAGCCGGGATCGAACTCCACACGGACGGTGACCCAGAGCCGGGATCGAACGCCACACGGACAGTGACCCAGAGCCGGGATCGAACTCCAAACGGACAGTGACACAGAGCCGGGATCGAACTCCACACGGACGGTGACCCAGAGTCGAGATCGAACTCCACACGACAGTGACCCAGAGCCGGGATCGAACTCCACACGGACAGTGACCCAGAGCCGGGATCGAACTCCACACGGACAGTGACCCAGAGCCGGTATCGAACTCCACACGGACAGTGACGTGGAGCCGGGATCGAACTCCACACGGACAGTGACCCAGAGCCGGGATCGAACTCCACACGGACAGTGACCCAGAGCCGGGATTGAACTCCACACCGACAGTGACCCAGAGCCGGGATTGAACTCCACACGGACAGTGACCCAGAGCCGGGATCGAACTCCACACGGACAGTGACCCAGAGCCGGGATCGAACTCCACACGGACAGTGACCCAGAGCCGGGATCGAACTCCACACGGACAGTGACCCAGAGCCGGGATCGAACTCCACACGGACAGTGACGCGGAGCCGGGATCGAACTCCACACGGACAGTGACCCAGAGCCGGGATCGAACTCCACACGGACAGTGACCCAGAGCCGGGATCGAACTCCACACGGACAGTGACCCAGAGCCGGGATCGAACTCCACACGGACAGTGACCCAGAGCCGGGATCGAACTCCACACGGACAGTGACCCAGAGCCGGGATCAAACTCCACATGGACAGTGACCCAGAGCCGGGATCGAACTCCACATGGACAGTGACCCAGAGCCGGGATCGAACTCCACACGGACGGTGACCCAGAGCCGGGATCGAACTCCACACGGACAGTGACGCGGACCCGGGATCGAACTCCACACGGACAGTGACCCAGAGCCGGGATCGAACGCCACACGGACAGTGACCCAGAGCCGGGATCGGACTCCACACGGACAGTGACACAGAGTCGAGATCGAACTCCACACGACAGTGACCCAGAGCCGGGATCGAACTCCACACGGACAGTGACACAGAGTCGAGATCGAACTCCACACGGACAGTGACCCAGAGCCGGGATCGAACTCCACACGGACAGTGACGTGGAGCCGGGATCGAACTCCACACGGACAGTGACCCAGAGCCGGTATCGAACTCCACACGGACAGTGACCCAGAGCCGGGATCGAACTCCACACGGACAGTGACCCAGAGCCGGGATCGAACTCCACACGGACAGTGACACAGAGCCGGGATCGAACTCCACACGGACAGTGACCCAGAGCCGGGATCGAACTCCACACGGACAGTGACCCAGAGCCGGGATCGAACTCCACACAGACAGTGACGCGGAGCCGGGGTCGAACTCCACACGGACAGTGACCCAGAGCCAGGATCGAACTCCACACGGACGGTGACCCAGAGCCGGGATCGAACTCCACACGGACAGTGACACAGAGCCGGGATCGAACTCCACACGGACAGTGACCCAGAGCCGGGATCGAACTCCACACGGACAGTGACCCAGAGCCGGGATCGAACTCCACACGGACAGTGACCCAGAGCCGGGATCGAACTCCACACGGACAGTGACCCAGAGCCGGGAGCGAACTCCACACGGACAGTGACCCAGAGCCGGGATCGAACTCCACACGGACAGTGACCCAGAGCCGGGATCGAACTCCACACGGACAGTGACCCAGAGCCGGTATCGAACTCCACACGGACAGTGACCCAGAGCCGGGATCGAACTCCACACGGACAGTGACCCAGAGCCGGGATCGAACTCCACACGGACAGTGACCCAGAGCCGGGATCGAACTCCACACGGACGGTGACCCAGAGCCAGGATCGAACTCCACACGGACAGTGACCCAGAGCCAGGATCGAATTCCACACGGACAGTGACCCAGAGCCGGGATCGAACTCCACACGACAGTGACCCAGAGCCGGGATCGAACTCCACACGGACAGTGACCCAGAGCCGGGATCGAACTCCACACGGACAGTGACCCAGAGCCGGGATTGAACTCCACACGGACAGTGACCCAGAGCCGGGATCGAACTCCACACGGACAGTGACCCAGAGCCGGGATCGAACTCCACACAGACAGTAGAAGCCATAGTAGAAGCTGGCATTACCTGGCTGGCAGGAGATTCACTCTCCTCACTGACCAACGGTCGGTCGCCTTTATGTTAGATAATGCACAGCAGGGCAAGATAAAGAACGATAAGATCTTGCGGTGGAGGATCGAACTCTCCACCTATAACTACGAGATCTTGTATCGTCCCGGGAAGTGAAACGAGCCTCCTGATGCCCTCTCCCGCGGCACATGTGCAAACGCACAAGTGGACCGATCCGAGCCCTCCACAAGGACCTCTGCCACCCGAGGGTCACTCACTTCTTCCATTTTGTCAAGATCTGCAACCTGCCCTACTCCAACGAGGAGGTCAGGACAACCACCAGGAATTGCCAAAGCTGCACTTCTACCAGCCAGAGAAAGCGCATCTGAGAAAGGCTTCCCGTCCCTTTGAACGCCTCAGCATGGACTTCAAAGGTCCCCTCCCCTCCACCGACCGCAACACGTTGATTCGGAACGTGATTGACGAGTACTCCCGATTCCCATTCGCCATCCCCTGCCCCGGCGAATGTAATGTCCCTTCAGCAACTCCATCGCGGCATCGAAGTCGTCCGCGTCCTTGATGAGGGTGTAGACTTCTGGGCTCACCCTCGATGCAGGATCTGCAGTTTCTGTTCCATTGTGGGTGTGTTTTCTGCCGTTCCAAGGTAGCCGTTGAAGCACGCTAGCCAGTGCTTGAAAGTCGCCGCCGAGTTTACTGCGTTGGAGCTGACTTGCGGACACTCCGGCTTGATTCGGAGCTCCATTGTTTAAATCTAGCTTATTAAATTGATGCACAATCAATGACTACTAAAGCGAGGTTGTAGTCCAACTGAAGGCTTTAATAAGCTAGATGTTTCCCCCAGCAGCTCAGGTACAGAAAGGAAGCTGCTGGGGCGGCATGGGCTCTTATACCCCGCCTTGCAGGCGGAGCTACCATACAGGCTCGACCAATAGACAACATGCATTATCCACCAATGGTGTTCCAGCATTACTAGGTACCGTAATACCCCTAACCAGACTACCACAGGAAACCCCCTCCCCCACAGGCCGCCCCCCGCCAGCGTTCCCACGCAATTCCCGCTGACAGCGACCAGGTGTGGACGGCGCCGGAGGGAACCTGTCGTGTTGGGGCGGCCGCTCAGCCCGTTCGGGCTGGAAAATCGGCGCTTGCCTTTTGCGAACGGCGAGCGGCGATTCTCCGAGCGGCCAGCCGTGATTCTCGCCGCGCTGGTTTGGGGGGGGGGGGTGGGAGAATCACGTGCGGGGGCCGGGGCGGCGTGGCGGGACTCGCGCGGAGCCATGGCGATTCTCCCACCCGGCATGGGGGGGGGGGAGAATTCCGCCCAATGTTTACCAGATGATGCTGCATTGACGTGCCCTGGGACACATTCCTACCTTAAAGGCGCTATCTAAATGCAAATTGTTGCTGAATTTTGTGTGCGCGCTTGTTGAGCAGTTTCGAATGGCCTGAGAATATGAGGGGCAGTGTACAAAACTAACTCTTCCTTCCCAGGTCTTTGTGTGACAATGGATGGTGCCAGACTCCACTGCGAGGGACAGTTATTGCCCTTCTTTCTTTTGTTATTTCAGTTGGAAATGCAGCTGGCAAAGGGTTAAGTTCCAGCGATTGCCTCACCACTTGATTGGCATCAGGAACAGGGAACATCTGAGGTGACCATTGATCACTGGAGCCAGCTCCACAGTAAATGAACCGTGCCTCGGGAGGCAGAGCTGTCGAGGCCGGCTCCTCAATCTCCATTGCCTGTCCGCGGGGACATCACATCGTTACTGTAAGTCTCCTGCTAGAGTAAATAAGGATCAGCCCACAGCTTGGCGTCAGCACTTGCAGTAGTTCAGCTTTAAAGTGAAGCTGTCAAAATTCGTGGCAGGTCATTTTTAACCTGTTAAAGACTTGCCAGAGTTTGTATTTTTCATGTGAATTCTCATATTCTGCAGCACCAACGCCCCATTTTGCAGATTGTAATAGTTTATTGCCAAAGGAATTTGAGCATCTTCTGATGCTTTCATTGGTAAACTCGTACAACACTAACCAAGGCCATTCAGCCCATCATTCCTGTGCTGGCCCTTTGGAACTCAATTACTCCCATTTACATAGAATTTACAGTGCAGAAGGAGGCCATTCGGCCCATCGAGTCTGCACCGGCTCCTGGTAAGAGCACCCTACCCAAGGTTAACACCTCCACCCTATCCCCATAACCCAGTAACCCCACCCAACACTAAGGGCA
Source organism: Scyliorhinus canicula (assembly GCF_902713615.1). Classification (NCBI taxonomy): domain Eukaryota; kingdom Metazoa; phylum Chordata; class Chondrichthyes; order Carcharhiniformes; family Scyliorhinidae; genus Scyliorhinus; species Scyliorhinus canicula. The sequence goes on along the minus strand of NC_052152.1, from coordinate 206,914,237 downwards.
ATTTTGGACACTAAGGGCAATTTATCATGGCCAATCCACCTAACCTGCACATCTTTGGACTGTGGGAGGAAACCGGAGCACCCGGAGGAAACCCACGCACACACGGGGAGGATGTGCAGACAGACAGTCAGACAGTGACCCAAGCCGGAATTGAACCTGGGACCCTGGAGCTGTGAAGCGATTGAGCTATCCACAATGCTACCGTGCTGCCCTTCTTCTGCAATTCTTTTTCCTTTTCAAATATTTATCAATTATGTTTGGACAGTTATCATTGAATCTGCTGCCACTGCAGCACCTTCCCAGATCACAGCAACTGACTAAATAAAAAAACTCCCCATGTTACCATTCTCATTTCTTTGTCAATTACCTTCAAACCATGTCCACTGGTTGCCAACTGTCCTGTCAATGGATTAAAACCCCACGTGAATTTAAACGCCTCTTTCAATCTCCTCGTCACCTTCCCTGCTCAAAAAATCAATACAATCACCAAATCCTTCCAGCACCAAAGGAATCTATTCAGCTCATTACATCTGTGTCAGCACTCTGCAAGGGGAACTTTCATAGAATCAGTGGCCCGTCTTTTCCTCATAGTCCTGCAAATTTTTTATTTTTAAATTTAGAGTACCCAATTCATTTTTTCCAATTAAGGGGCAATTTAGCGTGACCAATCCACCTACCCTGCACATCTTTGGGTTGTGGAGGTGAAACCCACGCAGACACGGGGAGAACGTGCAAACTCCACACGGACAGTGACCCAGGGCCGGGATCGATCCTGGGACCTCGGTGCCATGAGGCAGCGGTGCTAACCACTGCGCCACCATTTAACCTCTTTGGAGAGTTAGCCAATTCTCTTTTGAAAGCCACAATTTAATTTGCCTCCGCCACACTCTCTGGAAGTGCATTCCAGATCCTAACCACTCGCTGTGTAAAAATGATCTTCTTCATGTCACCATTACTTCCTTTGCAATTTGTTTTCAGTCAATGTCCTCTGGTTACCAATCCTTCCTCTAATGGGTACAATTTCTCCCCATCTACTCTGTCCACTCTTCTCATGGTTTTGAATACCTCTATCGAATCTTCTCTTAACCTAGTCTTCTCAACAATCCCAGCTTCTCCAATCTGTCCTACAGAACTGAAGCCCCTCATCCCTGCAATCATTCTTGTCAATCTTTTGTGCACCTTCTCTAATGCCCTCTGATGGAACCATCAATTCTACGGACACGTGCTTGTAGGATTAGAATAGCGGCTTTAATATACTTACAACAGAGCCAGCCTGTTAGCCGTTGAACTTTGGGTGAACTGGCTGGCTGACTCTGTGGCACGGATCTTTATACAGCAGCTCCAGGGGGAGGAGTTTTGGGCGGAGCCAAGGGGGGAGCCCAGTACAAACTCTCGAGTACTCCCAGAGTTACTCCTCCCGGTGGTCAGGTAGTGCAACTGCACTTACAATATTGATACATATATATACTGGGAACAGAGTGACATTGGTAACTTATAATACCGTGTGAATCTCATTCACCACACCCTCACACCCTCCCTGAAGTGTGGTGCCCAGTTCTGGGCACAATGCTCCATTACTGAAGTCCCTGATCTGTCTCCCATCCCTGGTACCATTCTAGTAAATCTCCTCTCCAAGACCTTACCAAAGTACAGTGACCAGACTTTATCATATTATTTGGTTCCTGGTGTGACACGAAGCCAAACTAAGAAGGCTGCTGGCTCCATCCTTATCCTTTGCTGTGTTAGCTGATCGCATCTAGTGCGGTGTGAGCACCACACACACAGCACCAAGTGGCTCTTTGTCCAACTTTGGGAATCTTAGCTGATCTGGACCCTGGTAGCAGGAGGGTCCACTGCAGTCGGACACATTGCCAACTAATAATGACCGCGATCAAGGATTCCAGTTACCAATTTTATTTTGTTAGTTTATTGATGCTCTTCTGCAATTTTATATCTGATGTGAAGTTAGGATCAGCATTTGTCCACAATAACTGCACTGCAAAAGTTATTTATTGCTTGTGGAGCGCTTTGAGATATATTAGGGACAGGATGTTGGATCTGAAAAACAAATGGTTTCTCTTTCTTTGAGTTGATTTGCTGCTCTTCTGAACTTATCATTCTTTCAAAGTTATACAGATGCTAGCCTAGACTCGTTGCTGTACTGCAGATATCGTTCTTGTTCCCTTGCCTATGTTTCTCAATAATAACGTTTTTATTCAACCAGATAATCTGAATTTCAAACTGTTTGGATGCCAGAAAGATTTGTCTCAATGAGATGATGCAATTGGTACATTCCAGTCCTGGGAGAGTGCTGCACTGTCGGAGGTGCTGTCTTTCAACAGCGACATTATACACAGGCCACGTGTTGATATAAACAATCCCCCACAGCACTATTCAAAGTACTGCACAGGAGTAATCCCTGGTCAGCACTTATATCTCAACTAATCACTAAAAATATATCTACTTCTCATTATCATTTTGCTATGCAGCACTCCCTCAGTACTGCACTGTCAGTGTCAGCCTGGTCTATTGAACCCACGAGTTTCAGAGTGCTAAACCTTAATGATGATCCTAAAGACTGGCTGTCATGTGTCAATGGTCAGCTGGAAACATGCACAGTTGCTGGATTTCTTTCAGTGAAAGAACAGAACCAAACGTCCCTCACACTTTCCAATCGAGATTGCGCAGTCTTCAGAACCCTGTCACCAGGTGCTGTTAATTCAAAGTTATCCTGAGTTGGCCGGAGTGGTTGAAGTATTGAGTTTAATTGTACAGCGAATCAGTGGAATACAAAGGGGTCATGATTTAGAGAGCTCTGTTTCCACCACATTTAGAGTATTGTGCGCAGCACACCCCTGGAAGGATGGACTACTCCTGGGATGGAATGCAGTGTAGATTCACTGGCCCGATAACAGGGCTGAAAGGGTTAAATTGTGTGGAAAGGTCACACAGAATAGGCTTGTATTTCTGCAAGCATGGAAGATGAAGTGGAGATCTCATTGAGGTGTTTAGGATGATGAAAGGATTTGATGCTCTTCCCTTTGGTGAGAGAGTCCAGAACAAGGGGGAAAACAGAAAGATTGTTCAGTGACGATTTCAGGAAAAACATCTTCACACCAGGTTTTATGGTTCCGGGATCTGAAACTTCAGTTACCTGGTCGGATTGGAGAAAGTTGAGAGGGGATTTGATGCAAGTGTTCAAAATCATGGTGTAGTTCACACAGAACAAAGAACAAAGAAAAGTACAGCACAGGAACAGGCCCTTCGGCCCTCCAAGCCTGTGCCGACCATGCTGCCCGTCAAAACTAAAATCTTCTACACTTCCGGGGTCCGTATCCCTCTATTCCCATCCTAGTCATGTATTGTCAAGATGCCTCTTAAATGTCACTATCGTCCCTGCTTCCACCACCTCCTCCAGCAGCGAGTTCCAGGCACCCATTACCCTCTGTGTAAAAAACTTGCTTTGTACATCTCCTCTAAACCTTTCCCCTTGCACCTTAAACCTATGCCCCCTAGCAATTGACCCCTCTACCTTGGGAAAAAGTCTCTGACTATCCACTTTGTCTATGCCCTTTATCATTTTGTAGACCTCTATCAGGTCGCCCCTCATCCTCCTTCGTTCCAGTGAGAACAAAGCAAGTTTATTCAACCTCTCCTCATAGCTAATGCCCTCCATACCAGGCAACATCCTGGTAAATCTCTTCTGCACCCTCTCTAAAACCTCCACATCCTTCTGGTAGTGTGGCGACCAGAATTGAACACTATACTCCAAGTGTGGCCTCACTAAAGTTCTATACAGCTGCAACATGACTTGCAAATTTTTATACTCAGTGCCCCGGCCAATGAAGGCAAGCATGCGTATGCCTTCTTGACTACCTTCTCCACCTCTGTTGCCCCTTTCAGTGCTGATCTTTTGTGGACTCATTTCCACTTTCCGGCCTGAACACCATAACCCTTAATCCCTTTATTCTTCAAAAAACTATCTTTACCTTAAAAACATTTAATGAAGGAGCCTCAACTGCTTCACTGGGCAAGGAATTCCATAGATTCACAACCCTTTGGGTGAAGAAGTTCCTCCTAAACTCAGTCCTAAATCTACTTCCCCTTATTTTGAGGCTATGCCCCCTAGTTCTGCTTTCACCCGCTAGTGGAAACAACCTGCCCGCATCTATCCCATCTATTCCCGTCATAATTTTATATGTTTCTATAAAATCCCTCCTCATCCTTCTAAATTCCAACGGGTACAGTCCCAGTCTACTCAACCTCTCCTCGTAATCCAACCCCTTCAACTCTGGGATTAACCTAGTGAATCTCCTCTGCACACCCTACAGCGCCAGTACGTCCTTTCTCAAGCAAGGAGACCAAAACTGAACACAATACTCCAGGTGGGGCCTCACTAACACCTTATACAATTGCAGCATAACCTCCCTAGTCTTAAACTCCATCCCTCTAGCAATGAAGGACAAAATTCCATTCGCCTTCTTGATCACCTGTTGCACCTGTAAACCAACTTTCTGTGACTCATGCACTAGCACACCCAGCTCTCTCTGCACAGCAGCATGCTTTAATATTTTATCATTTAAATAATAATCCCGTTTGCTGTTATTCCTACCAAAATGGATAACCTCACATTTGTCAACATTGTATTCCATCTGCCACACCCTAGCCCATTCACCTAACCTATCCAAATCCCTCTGCAGACTTCCAGTATCCTCTGCACCTTTCGCTTTCCCACTCATCTTAGTGTCGTCTGCAAACTTGGACACGTTGCCCTTGGTCCCCAACTCCAAGACCTTCCAAAATGCTTTACCTCACATTTGTCTGAATTAAATTCCATCTGCCATCTCGCCGCCCAAATCTCCAAACGATCTAAATCGTGATGTTTCCTCTGACAGTCCTCATCGTTATCCGCAATTCCACCAATCTTTGTTGACCAGAGCCAATCGAGAAAACCGTTTACATTGAAGGAGAGGTTGAAAAACAGAGAACACCAGTTTCGGGTGATGGGCTCAAGAACTAAAGGCAACATGACAAATATGTTTCTGTTTATGTAGTCAGTCATTAGGATGTGGAACGTACTGTCTGAGGGTGTGGTGGAGGCAGGGTCAATCGGGCTTTCAGAGGAATCGGAAAAGCAGCTGAAGGGAACAATGTTGTCGGGCCAGGGGGAGAAGGTGAGACTGGTGGAATTATTCTTGCAGAGATCCAATAAAGGCACTACAAGCCGAATGGTCTCCTTCTTGGTAAACAAGGGGGTGGTAGGTTATCAGGGGTAGATCCGTACAGCACAGAAAAGTCCTTTCGGCCCATTGAGTCTGCACTGACAATAACTACCCCAATCTCCCGCCAGGGTAGACCGGATCCAGGTTTGAGGTTACTGTCAGATCACCCAAGATCTAACTAAATGATGGTGCAGGCTTAAGGGGGCCGAATGGCCTACTGCTTGTTTGTATGTTCTGTGCTGTAACAGTTCTATGATTCTAGGAATCACAGTGCCTCTGCAGTTTGTGTGCAATTAATTGAGAAAGTGCTGGGATGGAATGACATTGATTTCAAAACAAAATAGCAAATGGCTGAGAAAGATTAATAATATCTCACAGGCATTGGACGTAATTGTGACAAAGGTACAGTGTCAACTTTCCATGAATAAATTACCTGAGTGTCAGACACATGTCGGAAGAAAACGTGCTCCTTGTTGGACACTGGTGGCGAGTTAAAGATTTTCCAGAGTGGTAATGGGATGGACTTTTGAGTCTCGGTGTAATTAGGGCTTATTGCTGTCTAAGATATATTGTGACAAAACTTTACAGCTCCGAGCTCTCACCAAAGCCTTCCAAAGAGATGAATTGAATCAGATAACAATCGAACAGGACAAGTCAGGTGCAGTAAAACACTCTTTTAGTTTAATTTCACACTCTAATTTACACTTTACTCAGAGGGGATAGTCAATCGCTCGCATTGAACCAGACATCTAAAACACTTTAATCCCACCAACGTAATAAGATCAAACATTGTTTCAACCCTTCCACTCTGCCGTGTTCACTCAGTTATTCCCTAACCCAATCCGGACAGATACTAGAAGCTGATGCTTTCTCAGCTGTGACCTGCGGGGTAACTCTTGCAATTTTTGAATCAATAGCTTGTGGGTTCGAATCCCACCCCAGGAATTTGAGCACATGATCCACTCGCAGAGCTGTACTGAGGAGTGCTGCGTTGTTGGAGATGTCGTCTGTGTGATGATGGTAGAGGATGTAGGTTTGGAAGGTGCTGTTGAAGGAGCCTTGGTGAGTTCTTGCAGTGCAGCATGTAGATGGCACACATGGCTGCCACTGTGTGGCGATGATGAGGAAGTGAAGAGTTAAGGTGGTGGATGGGGTGCCAAGCAAGCGGGGCTGCTTTGTCCTGAATGGGGTCAAGCTTCTTGAGTGTTGGAGCTGCACTCATCCAGGCAAGTGGAGAGTATTCCATTACACTCCTGACTTGGGCCTTGGAGATGGTGGACAGCTTTTGGGGGGTCAGGAGGCGAGTTTTGTTTTAAATTTAGAGTACCCAATTATTATTTTTTTCCCCAATTATGGAGCAATTTAGCATGGCAATCCACCTAGCCTGCACATTTTTGGGTTGTGGGGGTTGGAGGTAAGTTACCCACTACAGGACTCTCAGCCTCTGACACACTCATCTGGCCACAGTATTTCTATGGCGAGTCCAGTTCAGTTTCTGGTCAATAGTGAGCCCCAGAGTGTTGCAACAACCAACCTTTGTACATCAAAATCCCACAGACAGAGCAGAGAAGATTCTGGTCAATAAAAACTCTCTCCATCAGCCGTATTTGTTTAGGTTTCGGTTACAGGATGGAAGATGAGTTGGTGCAACAGAAAGAGATCCAGATTGACCTTCCCGCCCCCATCACTGTTCGTGATCTCAGTCACATGGCTACAGGGAAAGGGGTGGAGTCTGCACTTGACAGCGTAGGTGATGTGGGATTGGCTGGACTTACGTCCTGATGAGGAACAACGTGCAGCCTTGAGATCACAAGCTGCTCAGGCCACTGGTACACCACACGTGAACGCGGTTACTTGTGGGAGAAAACTGCGCAACTGAAGGGGAAAACCACGAGAAATGCAGAGTAACAACTTGCACTTATATTGTGCCTTTAATGTGGTGACCAGCAGCATCCATCCTCAAAACAGAGCGCAAAGCCGCATAAGGAGATGTTAGAGTAGATGACCAAAATCCTTTTTTAAAAATGTATTCATTCATGGGACGTGGACATCACTGGTACCAGCAGCACCTGTTACCCACCTCTAACTGGCCTTACACTGAGTGCCTGTCATAGGGCACTTAAGAGTCAACCACACTGCTGTGTGTCTTGTTATGCTCTATGTGTAGCATGAGCGGCGTCCTTGTGGTGCACTTGACAAAGGAAGGTTCAGACGTGGAGATAACTTCAACACGTTCATTAAACTATATACACTTCTATAACTTGGGTTCAACACTACTGTTAATCCTACTATAGCTACCCAGACTGACGAACCAGTCTGCTACAATCCACGTGGTGGGAGTGATATCAAATCAGCCCTGTGTCTGTACTCACTGACTGTCTCTACTGGAAAGAGGCAGATCATGTGTGTGGTGTCCCTTATATATGGGTTGGTGTAATGCCCTCCTGTGGTCGTGTCACCTTTGTGTGTATCGTGAATACCCATTGGTCGTGTCCTATCTAACTGATCTATTGGTTGAGTGTGTGTGTGTGATGTCTCAGGTGCTCCCTCTCGCATGTCTAACTAGTCTACATGTATTTACATTAACCCCTTGTGTATTTACAGTGATGCACATCACCACGCTGTGGGTCTAGAGTCACATGTCGCCCAGACCAGGTAAGGATGGCAGGTGAGGACATTAGTGAATCAGATCGGTTTATATGACAATTGAAAACGGTTTCAGGCTCATCATTACATTTAAAAAGAATGTAACTCAGATTTCACCATGTGCTGTGATGGGACTTGAAACCCAGATCCCAAGAACATTAACACTGTATCTCTGGATTAATAATAATACTATTTATTATCACAAGTAGGCTTACATTAACACTGAAGTTACTGTGAAAAGCCCCTAGTCGCCACAATCTGGGGCCTGCGCCTGTTGTGCGTGTGCCTTTGTGCCTGTGTCAGCTCTCTACAAGGGGCACTTTCATAATCACAGGGGCCCCTCTTTTCCTCATAGCCCTGCAAATTTATAATAATATATTATTATTGTCACAAGTAGGCTTACATTAACACTGCAGTGAAGTTACTGTGAAAAGCCCCTAGTCGCCACACTCCGGCGCCTGTTTGAGCACGCAGAGGGAGAATTCAGAATGTCCAATCCACCTAACAGCACGTCTTTCGGGACTTGTGGGAGGAAACCGGAGCACCCGGAGGAAACTCACGCAGGCACGGGGAAAACGTGCAGACTCTGCACAGACAGTGAACCAAGCCGGGAATCGAATCTGGGACCCTGGAGCTCTGAAGTAACAGTGCTAACCACTATGCTACCATGCTGCCCGATTACTAGTCCTGTGGCAATGCCTCTCACCACCACTCCACCAAGCACGATCAAAAAGGTAGGTTTAATGAGCATTTTAAAGGAAGAAAGAGAGATTGAGATGCAAAAGTATTTTCGGAGGGAATTCCAGAGTTTGGGACACATGCAGCCAATGGTAGAACAGTAAAGATCTGGGATCCTCAAGAGACCAGGATTAAAGAAACCTCAAATAACTAAAAAAAACCTGGAATGAATTATTGAAAAGATGGGATAATTCCTGCACCCAGGAATTATAATTGATTTAGCTGTCCTTAACGAAGCTCATTCTAATTGGAGAGGGTGTTTCCTAATTGAAAAGGCTGAATGCCAACCCTTGATAATGCAGTTAAACTCACTTGATCATCAAATTGAAGGTATCAAAGAATTTCTCCAGTGGGTGTGTGTACTCCGTGCATCTAAATGATCATATTTACTGGTGCCCGTCCCAACTCTGCTACTTTTTTTATGTATGCTTTCATTGGGACTCTCCTCCACAGGCTGTCCATTTAATGAGTGTTTATTTTTATACACTGCATCTATCAATAATTGAACTTTTATGGCTGCTGTGCAGTCCATTCACGTCTGCAGAACTCCGAGTTCTCCTTTGCAATGGATGTCACGATTTATTCGTCCTCGACCGCCTATCAGCCTGCCTGCGGCATTCCTGTGGGAGCCAATTTTCCAGACAAACATCTGTAGGATTAACACTCAATGCTCTTTTCATATCCGATTTCCATGATTCCAGCATCTCGAGGCTGACCCCAAATTGAACCTCAGGCTTCATTGAGGCCTGTTCGACCCCTTCATCCTGACGTGGAAAGGGTTTTGGCCGAGCTGCGTTATTGTTTTGGGTAAGGGAGCGGATAAATAAAAGAGATGTGAATTTATATAGTCGTTTCATATTGTTGTCATAGAGGGAGAAAGGATATGATTGTGGTGGAGGGAGTGCAATGAACGTTCAGCAGACTTGTTCTGGGGTGGGCTGATCTCTGAACAGAGATTGAGCAAACTGGGCCCACATTCTCCAGAGTTACGAATAATGAGAGGTGGTCTCATTGAAACCTAGAAAATATTTAAAGGAATAGACAGAGTGGTTGCAGGTGAGATGTTTGCTTTGCTTCGGAAGTCTAGAGCCAGGGGGCACAATTTCAAAATAAGGAGGAGATGAGGAGAAGTTTATTTACACGGAGGGTTGTGAATCTTTGGAATTCTCTACCCCAGAGGCCGTGGAAGCTCAGTCACTGATTAAGGGTGTGATCTCCCACCAGAACCAGGGGCGAGATGTGGCCGGTAGGCCCTGGGAGAAGCCTTCCCCGGGCTTCCCGACGGCCAATAACGCCTCTCAAAATCTAACCAGCTCTCGCAAGAAGTCGGGAACTGGATCCAGCCCACAATGGGCGGGACCCAGTCGTGCATGGCTAAGAATCCAGTCGGACGAGTTCAGACCAGATCTAACAGCCACCGGCATCTACTGGCCTCGCTGAGAGACTCCAAATAGACACCGTTCAGTACCAGAGGGGGAGGGGGATGGGAAGGGGTGGGGGAGGGATATAGGGAGAGGTGGGGGGGATGAGGAGGACTGGGGCAGGAGGATGGGGAGAAGTGGGGGAGAGGTTGTGGTGAGGGGAGGGGGGTGGATGTGGGCGAGGTGGGGGAGAGGGAGTTGGGGAAGTATATAGGAGCTGCTCCATGTCAGCATTTTAAAATTGACCTTTTTGTGGTCGTGCCTTACTGAACCAGAGTGCGACAGGCTCAGCAGGAGCTCAGTCAATGTTAGTTCCACTCCACAGAGATGTACTCAACATTAAACTCCCCTCTCCCCTCACAATCTCTAGAACCTCCTCAGCCCTACTGTCCTACTTCCAGCCTCTTGTCTTCCCCACTTCTTTTCCCCCTCCCCTGGTAGCTGGTCCTCCAGCTGCCAAGGTACCGGACTTCAAAATTCCCACCTTCCACCTCTTTACCTTCTCTATCATTCCCTCCTTCTTTAATACACACTTTACGCAGCTCAGACTGATCTTCTGCTGATTATGCTTCTTTGTTGGGAACTTGACAGCTAGTATAGAAATGTAGGTACATTTGTTGATGGAATTCATGTTCAGCCTTTATAAATCCTTGCCTGAATCCAGGGGAGAATAGGAATGAAAGTTTTCCTGTCTGTTAGGTATTGCATGAATAGGACTTGAGCCATCACTATACTCGGTAATCAACCTCCTAACCCCTCACGCCTCCCTACCACCCACAAGATTCAGGTCAGGAGTGTAATGGAATACAAATCATTCACCCAGATGAGGACAGCTGCAATAGCACTCAAGAAACTCAATACCATCCAGGACAGAGCAGCCTGCTCGTCCATTTGCCAAAAGATCGATGTCAACCTAGCAATCACTGTGTCAGTATGTTAGCTACAGGTTCCAGTGCAAAACATCACCAAACTTATTTTGACAGATTAACGCTGTTCCCTTGACCTCTACTATCAGGAAGGACAAGACAGCATAACCATGGGAGCATTGACACCCCACATTCTCCTCCAAATCAAACACCACCCTGGTGTAGCTGGCCATCAGCTGATTATTGCTGGGCTAATACTAAATGTCATCACGGGAACGCCAAGATAGTATGGATTGCAGGGATTCAAAGAGAAGTCCTCACACCGGCAAACGAGCAAAAGTCATCACAAAATTGGCAACAATTACGGCTAATGGCTGTCCCGGAATGTCTCAAGGAGAGAAAAAAAAATCAAATTAAGTGAAGTCCAAAAGATCAGATAAGGGGCTAAAGCACTCAATTAGTTTTGTTCAGGAATATCTGAGGATGACTAATCCCCCCCTCCCAAAACGAAAAAATGGGAAGGAAAATCAATACAAGATTACGGTTAGAAAATTAAGAATGGATACATGTCGAGAATAACTTCAGATCGTTTCAAGCCGTCCAGATAAATTCGGCAGTAATTCAACTAATTTGAAATAAAAGAAAAATAAACATCCAGTAATGTCTCTTTCCAAAAACCGGTTAAATAACGAACATTGAAAATTGAAAGAAAGGATGGATAATGTCTGAGGTCACATAGCGGATGGAGATGGCATCATGCCAAGTTTTCCACCACTTTTGATTCTGTACAAAAATGTAACAATTTCAGCAAGCAGGTCATCTGCACAAAGAAATATACATCTCTAAGAATAGCTAATGCCTCTAAATTAATTAGTGGAAATTGACTTAAATGGAATGACACAGATAAAGTTTTCGAAGGAGAATGAAAAATTTTGTTCAGTATTTTAATTGAGCTCCATTTTAGTGAAAGAGTGAGAGGGTTAGAGAGAGATAGAGCCAGAGACAAAGAGAGGGGCTGATAGAGACAGCGAAAGTTGAGAGAGTGAAAGAGAGCGAGTTAGGGAGATACAGAGACGGGAAGGGGTAGTTAGATAAAGAGAAAGAGCGACAAGAGTTCCAGAGACAGACAGAGTTACGTAGAGAGATAGACAGAGAGAGAGAGAGAGAGAGAGTTTTAGGCATCTAAACTTTGTTCTGAACTATTCACTGTCTCTGCATTCAGACTTTGACTTCAGACCTTGACTTTTAAAAGTTTTGTTACGAGCTGTGATTATTTGAAAGCTTCAAATTGTTTACGCATTGCCTTTAAAGATTATAGTTTGAGTACAGTTAACAATTTTTTCTTTTCAAAGGCTATCATTGGCATTTCCAGGGTAATTTTGATACACAAGGAATTTTAATCAGGGTGCAAAATCACATATATAAGAATAAGAAAATATTAGTTTTATGGTGTTCAGTGGAGGTTAGGATAGTTGAAATACATATGACAAATATGATCAAGCCGGTGTTTCATTAGTTCAGGGTTAAAACTTCCCTGACACAAATAATCATCAGTGGGGTGAAACTAACCTGTCTCACAACGCAGATGTTTTAATTATGAGATTGCAGAATTACTTATAAACAACAGATGGGTAAATTAAATATGTCCATGATCATGCTCATCTGGGAAAGAACCACACAAAATTGGTTCACTCAGAGTTTCAATAACATATTCTTGTGTTTGCTGAAAGACTTGATAACGGGAATTTGGCAGCACTCCAACTTTTACTCCCAGTCCATGTGAGTGAAAAATATAAAAAAAACGTTTCGAGATGCGAATGGCATCATTCCAATTCATCCACCCACTATACGCCCCTTTTTGTCTCTGCAAGAAAATTAACCCTTTCAACAAGCTTTTGTGTGTAATCCAGAAGATGTCTTGACACTCCCATGCTAGGTTTGCCTGTGAGCTCTGACCCTTTTAATTCTGATAAAGTAATGAACAGTCCTCACAGCTGAAGATGCATTTTAAGAGGAACTTTACAAATCTTAAGTTTTGAATTTTCAGATATTTTTCAGATTAATTAAGCCACTCTGTCCCATGCAGAATGGATCTTTGAGCACGAACACCCTGGACACGGTTGCATGTCACTTGTAAAGGACGATTCATCTGTCAGGATCACCCTCTTAACGACCCAGACCTGACCATGTTCACAGATGGAAGTGCTTCCATCGGTGAAAGGTGGGAGCGGTTATCAGGATATGCTATAGTCAACCAGGGTGGGGAGACAGTAGAATCAGCAGCATTTGAAACTCTATTCTCGGCCCAGCAAGCAGAATTATTCGCACTAATACGCGCATGCGCACTAGGAGCAGGCAAAAAAGTTAATATTTATACAGACTCCAGATATACCTTTGGAGTCGTACATGATTTTGGACAATTATGGAAGAACAGAGGATTCTTAACATCCGCTGGCACCCCAATTTCCCATCAGCAGCTGGTGACCCAGTTACTCCAAGCTCTTATGCTCCCAGAAAAGGTAGCAGTGATAAAGTGTACAGCCCATACGAAAGGAAAAACTCCAGTAGATGAAGGTAACAGGCAGGCCGACCACCAAGCAAAAGAGGCCTCAAAGTCAAAAGGCCATGGTAGCGCCCAAAATGATGAGCCAGACTAAAAGCTCAAAAGACAAGTCCCCCTCTGAAAAACCTATGCCGACCATTACTGACGTAATCCAGCTACAGGAGGATGCTCCTGCTAGCGATAAAAAGTTATGGGAAGAATTGGGATGTACATATGATAAAGAAAGTAAGCTGTGGGTCACCCCAGCAGGGCAGACATGTATGCCCGATGCTTTGGCAGCCTGGGTGGCCGAATGTGTACACTTTGCAACTCACTGTGGTGCTCGCACTACAGGTGATATATTGTTAAAAACCTGGTGGCATCCCAGACTGCAGGAGATAGCCCAACGAATTAGCAATCGCTGCTTGATATGTCAGCAGTATAACCCTGGGAAGGCTGTCCCCTGCGAGCAGGGAAAACACCATTGCCCGAGGGTCCCTTTGAGACCCTGCAACTGGACTACATTGAGTTGGAAAGATGCCAGTGTTATAAGCATGTATTAGTGATTGTCGATGTGTTTAGTAAACGGATAGAGGCCTATCCTACTGTAGATAATAAGGCTTCAACTGTAGTAAAAGTTCTTATGCGTGAAATTGTACCAAGATTTGGAATTCCATATCGTTTAAGCTCTGATAATGGACCTCACTTTGTGGGACAGATCAATAAAGAATTCAGCACTCAACTGGGAATTAAACAGCAGTTACACTGCGCCTACAGACCCCAGGCAGCTGGGATCGTGGAAAGAGCTAACCAGACTCTGAAAACCAAACTTGCTAAGCTACAAGCAGAGTCCGGAGCCACCTGGCTCAAACTTTTACCTATTGCACTTTTCCAGATCAGAACCACCCCTACGGGAAAGACTCGATTGAGTCCCGCTGAAATCCTGTACGGAAGACCCCTTGGCACCCCCTGGGACTGTCATACATCCCGAGACATTCAGTTCCACCACATGACTACAGAAATGGCTAATTACATAATAGCCTTGACTAAAGTCTTAAAGAGTCTCCACTTATGAGTACGTGCCACACAAGAGGAAGTGCCACCCTTAGCTAGCTCCGATATTGTACAACCGGGAGATCATGTGATGATCCGCAATTGGACATGGAAGGGGTTGGGACCGCTTTGGGAGGGACCGTTCCAAGTTCTCCTAACCACCCCCACAGCAGTCAAAGTTGAAGAACGTAATGCATGGATCCACATGCACCATTGTAAACTAATAAAGTTTGCATGATCACTAACTCTCGTTTTAAAGTTCTAGGTACATGTGGCTGATCGTTCGACTACAGGATGTGGCTGCCTTTTGTCCTTGCGATCCTCGCTAGCACACTACTGTGTGCGACCGCTCGAGACCGGCGATGTAGGCGGACGAACTCTACACCTTTGTCGTGAGGACACCTTTAGCTGTGCCAACAGCACCACAGATGAGACCTTGTGGACGGCGACCCCGGTAGATACCTGCACCACCATCATTCATCAAGACGAGCAGAAGCCTCGGTTCCTGACTACCCCCTGATCCCTGACCTGCGATCGCTACGCTTGCCGGTGGGACTACCTGTGTAGAGGGGAGAGCAAGCCACGAGTTCCTGAATGGAAGACTATCCATACTCACCCACCTACCAGGAGGAAGCGGGCAATGCACCATGTGACTGCTAACTCATTTTTGTTCATGACCTATGGGGTAAAGAGACTCCGCCAGTCCTCCTCGGACGATTGGTGGGGATGGCTGTGGACTAGTTCCTGGACCACCTATCTGTTTCATGGATTTATTATCTTTATCGTTATTTGCCTTTTGCTATGTATCATTGTAACCTGTGTTAAATGCTTTTGTAATCGTTTAGGCGCCAGGGTAGAGGGCATAGGTTTAAGGTGTGAGGGGCAAGGTTTCAAGGAGATGTACGAGGCAAGTTTTTAAAGTAGTGGGTGCCTGGAACCCACTGCCGGAGGAGGTGGTGGAAGCAGGGACAATTGTGACATTTAAGGGGCATCTTGACAAATACATGAATAGGATGGGAATAGAGGGATATGGATCCCGGAAGTGTCGAAGATTTTAGTTCAGTCGGGCAGCATGGTCGGCACAGGCTTGGAGGGCTGAAGGGCCTGTTCTTTGTTCTGACATTTCATCTTTATGTTATCAAGTTTAAAAGTTTAACGGTCATTAGAATTTGTTCATGGTGTGGGTGAGATATAACATTAGACCAATTTTAACCTTTTTCGTTTCACATGTTGATTCAGTTAGTTAGTTAGTTAGTTAGTTAGTCAGTTAGTTAGTTGTAGCCATTGTGAGATCTGCCAGCACATAACAAAAGGGAAGTTTTGACTCACAGAATTGTTACGCTGCAGAAGGAGGTCATTCGGCCCATCATGTCTGCACCTGGACTCCAATGAGTTTTGTGACACTGCCCCATTGTCCTGCCTTTTCCCCGTACACCTGTACATTCTATTCAAATAATCACCTCTTGCCATTTTGAAGGCCTCGATTGAACCTGCCTCCAGCACACGGCCTGTAATTGCATTTCAGACACAAACTGCAGTGATATCATGGTTTGTTGTAATTCACCGTCGGACCACTAGGAGTCCCATTGGTATATAAGGGAATGTTAGAGTCAGGGGACCCCTCAGACTGGCTGGTGGAATCTGGAGGGAGGTTGCTTGTGCATGATCTTATGCTTATTTGTATATAGTTTACCCACAGTTAATGCGAATACATCGTTTATAGCTTTAGTTACAAGTGTTCTTGTAATATAAATCAGGCCATCCGACAACAACATTACACAAACCACTCACTCTGTGGAAAAGTTTTTTTGCATTACATTTTGCTTCTTTTGGAAATCACTTCAACTCTGTGAAGCTCTCAGTTCAATCACGTTTGACCGTGACACGGGATACAAGCCGGGTTTATAGCAAGATACCCGATAAATGAAATTGACGAGCAGAGAAAGGGCAGCTTGTCAATCAATGCTACCCAGACCTCACGGTGACTGCGCACTGTGACTACACTCTTCCCACCGCTGCCCCTCCCCACCTTAGCTAACTCCTGCCCACATTCAGCTCCCCACAGCCACATGAGAGATCCCTCGGGCACGTATTTGGAGCAAATACATTGAAAATTTCCCTCTGTTCCCCCTTACAGCATTCCCATCTTCCCCCATCCAAATAAGGCAATTGCTAACAGTTCAAGAGATTGCAGGGGGCAATCCCTATGTACAAAGACGCTGGATTTAGAAGGCTCAGCAATGTGTGGTTATACCTGTCAGGAAAGGGTGAACAGACAGGGTCCCCATTATTTAGAAAAGATAAGAGCTAACCTAACAGAATACTTTGAAACTACTATTTTAAAAAATATGGGACTGGTCCTCCCTTTCACCGGCAGCGCATCCACGCCCGGGGGTTTCTGCCGGTGAGGGATAGAAATACTCAAGTGGTAAAGGTAAAGGTGATCTGATGGTAGACAATAAAGTGAATATACCAGAGATTAAAAAAGAAATCCAGGAGGGTGGAAAAGAAATGAAAAGTTTCAAATGTTTTCACTGTAATAAACTAGGCCATTTAAAGTCACAGTGTTGGTGGTTGAAGAAAAGCACTGGGAAGGCTGATGTGGTAAAACAGGATAAGACAGTGGGATTTGTTAGAGTGGTAAAGGAAAGCCCAAGGGAAGCGAAGGAGGTGCAAACGATTGTACAGCCTGTCCAAGAAGTAATTGTTAAGAAGGTGCCAGATGTCTTTAAAGAATTTACTTGTGTGGGTAAAGTTTACTCATGTGTATCAGGAGGAGCAGGTAAAGAAGTCACAATTTTAAGAGATACAGGGGCTAGTCAATCTTTAATGGTACAAGATGAGGAATTATATAGTTTGGGAAGAATGTTGCCAGGAAAGGTGGTGATATGTGGGATTCAGGGTGAGAGGAGTAGCGTTCCATTATATAAGGTCAGGTTGGAAAGTCCAGTGAAGAGTGGTGCAGTAGTAGTAGGAGTAATAGATAAACTATCTTGTCCAGGAATACAGTTTATCTTGGGTAATGATATAGCTGGATAGCAGGCGGGAGTGATGCCTACTTTGGTTGATAGGCCAGTGGAAAATCAGACAACTGAAGTGTTGAAGGACGCATAACCTGGGATTTTTCCGGATTGTGTAGTAACAAAGTCGCAAAGTCACAGGTTAAGACAAGAGGAGAAATCAAAGAGTGAAGATGACGTTGAAGTGCAATTATCAGAAACGATTTTTGATCAGATGGTTGAAAAAGAACAAGAACGGGTGGAGGATGAGGCGGATATTTTTAGTTCAGGAAAATTGGCGAAGTTACAACAGAAAGATGTAGAAGTAAAACGGATCTATCAGAAAGCATATATGGAAGAGGAATCTGAGAGTATACCAGAGTGTTATTACCGTAAAAGTGATGTCTTGATGAGAAAATGGAAACCTGTACATATGCAGGCGGATGAAAAGTGGGCAGAAGTTCATCAAGTAGTATTGCGGGTAGGGTATAGAAGGGAGGTGTTGCGAGTTGCACATGAGGTACCAGTGGGAGGTCATTTGGGAATAAGGAAAACTCAAGCTAAAATCCAGAAACATTTTTATTGGCCTGGACTACATAAAGATGGTGTTAAATTTTGTCAATCATGTCACACATGTCAAGTGACAGGGAAACCTCAAGCAGTGATAAAACCAGCACCCTTAATACCCATTCCAGCATTTGAGGAACCTTTTACGAGCGTCCTAATTGATTGTGTAGGACCTTTTTCTAAAACCAAAAGTGGGATTCAATATCTTTTTACTATAATGGATGTGTCTGCTAGGTTTCCAGAGGCAATTCCAGTACGTAATATTACAGCTAAAAAGATTGTGGAGGAGTTACTTAAATTCTTTACTAGATATGGACTACCCACAGAAATACAATCGGACAAAGGATCGAATTTTGCTTCAAAGTTATTTAAAGAAGTTATGGATAGCTTAGAAATAAAACAATTTAAATCAACTGCATACCACCCAGAATCGCAGGGAGCGTTAAAAAGGCGGCATCAGACATTAAAGACAATGTTAAGGGTGTATTGTCAAGATTATCCAGAGGATTGGGATAAAGGAATTCCATTTGTATTGTTTGCAATTAGGGATGCGTCAACCAAATGAGTCGACCAAATTTAGTCCTTTTGAACAAATTTTTGGTCATGAGGTAAGAGGACCACTTAAATTGATCAAAGAAAAATTAGTGGGTGAGAAGTCGGAAATTACACTGTTGGATTATGTGTCAAATTTTAGGGAACAATTAAAGAGAGCAGGTGAATTGGCTAGACAACATTTGAAAGTTGCACAAAATGTGATGAAACGGGTAGCGGACAAGAAATCCACAGTTCGTAGTTTTGTCAGTGGAGATAACGTTTTAGTGTTGTTACCAGTGGTAGGTGAATCTTTAAAAGCTAGGTTTTGTGGACCGTATCAGATTGAAAGGAAATTAAGTGAGGTGAATTATGTGGTAAAAACACCAGATGGAAGGAAGACTCACCGAGTGTGTCATGTGAATATGCTTAAAAGGTACTTTGAAAGGGAAGGAGAGAAAAAGGAGGTTTTAATGATTCTAACTTAAAGTGACAAACCAAATCCAGATGACTGTGAATTTGACATACCTCAAATTAAATTGGAAAATAAGGATGTTCTTAAAAATTGGGACGAATTGTTAAGTTATTTTCCAGAGGAAAATCAAACTGACCTGAAAGAGTTATTGATATCACATGGGCAAGTTTGTAGAGATAAATTGGGAAGTAGTAAAATGGCTATACATGATGTAGATGTGGGAAATGCTGTTCCTATCAAACAACATCCATATAGACTTAATCCTTTAAAATTGGCACAGGTTAATAGAGAGATTGAGAGTATGCTTAAAAATGGCATAATTGAAGTGGGTTGCAGCCAATGGAGCTCACCCATAGTGATGGTACCTAAACCAGAAGGTACCCAACGGTTGTGTGTGGGCTATCGAAAGGTGACTGCAGTTACAAGAACGGACTCTTATCCTATCCCACGTTTGAAGGATTGCATTGAGAAAGTGGGACAATCTGCTTTTATTTTCAACTTCCAGACATGGAAAGAACATGTAAAACATCGTATCGAGTTCTTCGATCGACTTCAGGAGGCGGGTTTGGTGATGAACCTAGCCGAAAGTGAATTTGGAGAAGCCCAAATCACTTTCCTTGCGGAGTTTCCGATACCCTCAAGGTGAAGGGAAATAATGCGATCTCTTAGCATGAATGGATTTGACCGAACCTTTGTGCAAAAGATTTGTAGTGTGATTATTCCACTGATGGAATTGCAGGAAGAAACACCGAGCTGGCCGGTTGGTTATTTTTCAAAGAAATTGAATTCTCACCAGAAAAAGTATTCGACGATTGAGAAGGAGACTTTGAGTTTGGTGCTGGCTTTGCAACATTTTCACATTTATGTGACCAGCAATCCATAATATATACTGATCATAATCCATTGACGTTTTTGGAGCGATTACAGAATAACAATGCAAGGCTGTTTCGCTGGAGTTTATTGTTACAGTCATTTCATTTAAAAATAGTACATGTGGCAGGATGGGAAAATGTGATAGCCGATGATTTGTCACGAATGTGATAATGGAAGGATTTCGGTTGGAGGAAGAAGAACGGGAAAGATGGACTTTATTATTATGCCTGTTTGCATGTGTTGTTTTTTTTAAACGAAAACATATGTTTATTGTGTGAATTTCTTAGTGGATGGTACAAAAGTGAAAAATGAAACCATCTTGAAGTTGATGGTTTATTTTTTTTCTTGGGGGGGGGGAAAGTGTCATATGAGAGTACCTTTAAGAAATAGATGTTTAAGCAATGTACCTTTAAGAAATGATGCAGCCCATATTACTGAAGTGATGTCACGGGGGGGGGGGGGAGGGGAGCTGAGCTCCCTTCTGCTTTTTGGGAGTTTTAGTTTCAGTTTGAAGAAAGGTTGGGTGTGGCTGTGAGCTGCATTGCTGGTGATCTCTGCCATGAAGGACTATTTCTTAATCCTTTGGTGAAATCGGAATTGTAAAAAGGTCTCAGTATTGAATATAAATCTAATGTGCTTCTGTTTGAAGGATTTGTTAAGTCTTTTGGATGTGTAAAGGAACAGTTTGCAGGATTGGGTAGTGTTGTATTATTTTCAGGGCTATCTTTGAAGTAAGGGGTGTTAAGAGATCCAATGTTTATTTATAAGGTAAATTTGAGTTCATGGAATAAACATTGTTTTTTTTAAAAAACCACGTGTCCATAATTGTAATCCTACACCTGGGGAACAAGCCGTGTGCTTCAAAAGCAACAATCCATTAAAGATGGGGGTTGGTTGAACTCCATGATACATTTTGGTGTTCTGAAAACACCTCTCCCATAATACCAGGCACTGTGTGGCGTGAATATAACTTGCCCCTTGTCAGCCCCAAGCCTGGATATTGTCCCGGTCTTGCTGCATTTGGAGATGGACTGCTTCATTATCTGAGGAGTCGCGAATGGTGCTGAACATTGTGCAGTCATCCGCAAACATCCCCACTTCTGACCTTACGATGGAAGGCAGGTCATTGATGAAGCAACTGAAGATGTGGCGTAGGACACTACCTTGAGGAACTCCTGCAGTGATGCCCTGGAGCTGAGATGATTGACCTCCAACCACCACAACCATCATCCTTTCTGCCAGGTATGACTCCAACTAACAGAGAGTTTTCCCCCTGATTCCCATTGATTCTAGTTTAGCGAGGGCTCCTTGATGCCATATTTGGTCAAATGCTGCCTTGGTGTCAAGGGCCGTCACTCTCACCTCACATCTGGCATTCAGCTCTTTTGTCGATGTTTGAACCAAGGCTGTAATGAGGTCAGGAGCTGAGTGACCCTGGCAGAACCCAAACTGAGTGTCCGTGAGCAGGTTATTGCTGAGTAAGTGCCGCTTGATAGCACTGTTGATGACTCCTTCCGTTATTTTGCTGATGATGGAGAGTAGACTGTTGGGGTGATAATTGGCTGGGTTGGATTTGTCCTGTTTCTTGTGTACAGGACACACCTGGGCAATTTCCCACATTGCCGAGTAGATGCCAGTGTTGCAGCTGTACTGGAGCAACTTGGCTAGGGGTGCAGCAGGTTCTGGAGAACAAACCTTCAGTACTTTTGCCGGGATATTGTCAGGGCCCAGAGCCTTTGCAGTATCCAGTGCCTTCAGCCATTTCTTGATGTCACGTGGAGTGAATCGTATTGGCTGAAGACTGACATCTGTGAAGCTGGGGACCTCTGGAGGAGACCGAGATGGATCATCCACTCAGCACTTCTGGCTGACGATTGTTGCCAATGCCTCAGTCATATCTTTGCACTGATGTTCTGGGCTCCCCATTATTGAGGATGGGGGTATTTGTGGGGCCTCCTCCTCCAGTGAGTTGTTTAATCGTCGACCAACATTCACGGCTGGATGACGACAGAGCTTAGTTAATTGTGCAATCGCTTAACTCTGTCTATTATTTGTTGCCTATGCTGTTTGGCTCACAAATGGTCCAGTGTTGTAGTTTCACCAGGGTGACACCTCATTTTGTGGTGTGCCGGTGTTGCTCCTGATATGCTCTCCCGCACTCGTCATTGAACCAGGGTTGATCCCCTGGCTGGGTGGTAATGGTAGAGTGGGGGATATGCCGGGCCATGAGGTTTCAGATTGTGGTTGAATACAATTCTGCTGCTGCTGATGGCCCACAGCGCCTCATGGATACCCAGTCTTGAGTTGCTAGATCGGTTCTGAATCTCTCCCATTTAGTACGGTGCTAGTGCCACACAACACGATGGAGGGTATCCTCAATATGAAGATGGGACTTATCTCCACAAGGACTGTGTGGCGGTCACTGATGTGTTATCTGTGTTGGTCTAACATCGACTGCAACTGGATGCAATAAAACGGGAAATAGGCTTCCGACACAGGAGATGGTCCAACACTGTTTTATTGAACCTGTTGATTGCTGTACATAATCTGCTGTGGGTTGACACTCTATTAACCAAACTGATAACCTCCTACTGACTTGACCAGACTAGCTCGCTACCACATGGTGATGATTTTCATTGGCCTGTGCACTGCGACTATCCCCCTAGCCATGTCCTGTGAGAGAGGGAGAGCCTTCATGCTCTGTGGGCTTTATAGTGGTGGTATCCTGTCTGGTGATTGGTTGTTCTGTGTCGTGTGTGTTCATTGGTTATCCTGTGTGTCAATCACTGCCTGTCTGCATCTCATGATATACATGAGTGGATATTATGACATCCCCCTTTTAAAATAAATTTTGGAACTTGGCTGTATATGCATGCATAACTATGTACAAGTGGGGAATGAATTAACATATGTACATGGGAAGGTGTCTATCGTGCAGGTATAGAGCAAACTGAACAAAATTTACAAGATTTAACTCCATAGATTCAGTCTTTGTGGTGGGCGACGAATTCTCGTCAATCACTGCAGAGGTGGAGGGGGGGACGCGGCACCTGGACAGGTGGGATGGCTGCCATGTCAGTGGCCTTGTGGACAGGTGGGTTCGCTGCCAGATCGGTGGAGGGGACTTGCATAAGGCTGCGTAATGCCCAGGATTTCCACACTAGACATCGCCTTCCTTTGGCTGGACATTGCCGCTTTAAATGGGCGGAGCCACAATTTGGACACGTCATGACGCTGATGTCAGCGCGTTACGTGCACCATCGCGCATGCGCAGCGTGGTTGGCCGACTTTTGCACATGTGCATCGGGGTCTTCAGCCTCGTCGTCCACCCGGTCGTGGCATGCATGCGTAGGGACCTGGGAAAAGCGCGCAAAACGGCCACTCTCCTCGATGCTCAGGCCTTGCATTTTTGCGATGGCCTGCACCCTTTCTGCCTCGTGGGAGACTAGTTTTGCATTTTCTGCCGCCCTGATGCGGAATTAACGATTCCTGGCACGCTCATGGACAACGCACGTTTCGATGGCGACGGAGAGGATCCACTATTTGATTTTGAGGAGCTGCTCCCACAGGGAGTCAGACTGGACTCCGAAAACGATCTGATCCCGGATCATGGAATTAGCCGTCGCGTAATTGCATGACTGCGCGAGGATGCGGAGATGGTTAAGAACTGAAAAGGTTCATCCTTACCCTGAAGCCTCTGTTGGAAGATGTACCATTCAAAGCTCTCATTCGCCTCAATGTCGCAGTGGTTGTCGAATTTCAGCAGAACCGTCTTGAACTTCGTCTTGTCTTCGCCATCGGCAAACGTGAGCGAGTTATAGATGTGGATGGCGTGGTCCCCTGCAGTCGACAGAAACAGCGCGATCTTTCGGGCATCCGATGCTGCCTCGAGGTCGGAGGCCTCGGTATACAGGAGGAAGTTCTGTTTGAAGACTTTCCAGTTGGCGGCAAGGTTGCCGGAGATCCGGAATTGCGGAGGAGGTTGAATCTTTTCCACGCCGCTGGATGGCTGTGTGCTAGTCGTTGCAGATTCACGCAAGGTAGGTTCGTTAGAGTTAATAGCTCTCTGGTACCATGGTGTGTTATCTGTGTTGGTCGAACATCGACTGCAATTTGATGCAGTAAAACGAGAAACAGGCTTCCGAGACAGGTGATGTTTTATTGAACCTGTTGATTGCTGTACATAATCTGCTGTGGGTTGACACTCTATTAACCTAACTGATAACCTCCTATTGGCTTGACCAGACTAGCTCTCTATCACATGGTCTTGATGTTCATTGGCCTGTGCACTGCGACTATCTCCCTAGCCGTGTCCTGTGAGAGAGGGAGAGCCTTAATGCCCTGTGGACTTCACAGTGGTGGTGTCCTGTCTGGTGATTGGTTGTTCTGTGTCATGTGTGTTCATTGGTTATCCTGTGTGTCAATCACTGCCTGTCTGCATCTCATGATATACATGAGTGGATATTATGGCAGTCACTTCTGCCAATACTGTCATGGACAGATGCATCTGCGGCAGGCAGATTGGTGAGGATGAGGTCAAGTATGTTTTTCCCTCTTGTTGGTCAGCTCACCACTTGCTGCAGTCCCAGTCTAGCAGCTCTGTCCTTCAGAACTCGGCCAGCTCAGTCTGTGGTGGTATTTACCGAGCCACTCTTGGTGATGGACACCCAGAGTGTATTCTGTGCCTTTGCCGCCCTCAGTGCTTCCTCCAAGTGGTGTTCAGCATGGAGGAGTAACTGATTCATCAGCTGATGGTGGCCGGTACGCGGTAATCAGCAGGAGGTTTCCTTGGCCATATTGCACCTGAAGATATGAGACATCATGGGGTCCAGAGTCGATGTTGAGGACTCCCAGGGCCACTCCCTCCTGACTGTATCCCACTGTGCCCCCGGCCAGCTCTGCTGGGTCTGTCCTGCCGGTGAGACAGGACATACCCAGGAATAGTGATTGTGGTGTCTGGGACATTGTCTGTAAGGTATGATTCTGTGAGTGTGACTACGTCACGCTGTTGCTTAACTGGTCTGTGGGACAACTCTCCCGACTTTGCCACAAGCCCCCAGATGTTAGGAAGGAAGACTTTGCAGGGTTGACAGAGCTGGGTTTGCCACTGTCGCTTCCGGTGTCTGGTTCGGTCGGTTTCATTCTTTATTTGTGTTTTCGTGGCGGTTGAATTGAGTGGCTCGTGAGGCTAGATGTAGAGAATCAGCTTGCATTGCTGCCGCAGCACATCCCAGAGGCTCCACATTCCCAGAGGAAAAGAGAACATGGGAACTAAGAGCAGGAGTCGGCCACACCGCCCTCCAGGCCAACCCCACCATTCAACAAAACCACGGCTGACCGACGACCTGAACTTCATCTTCCCAGATAACTTCAAACCACTGGCTCATCATTCAGATCCTCATGACTGAGGCTGGGTGGGGCAGCTTTTTGATGAAGGAGGGAGCCAAGGGTTATGGAGGAACAGGCAAGAAAGTGAAGTTGAGGCCATAATCCTATCAGCCATGAACTTATTGAATGGTGGAGCAGGCTCGAAGGGACTAAATGATCTACTCCTGCTTTTATGTCTTCTGAACCTCTGAAAATCAATAACCTGTAGTGATAGGCATCACTGTAAATACACAAGGGGTTAATGTAAATATACTACAACTAAGTAACCACTAGAGGGAGCACCAGAGATGTCATGATATGCAGACACACAACCAATGGGTCATTAGGACAGGACCAATGGGTATTCAGGACACCCAGAGGTGGCATTACCACAAGGGGGCACTACACGACCCATGTAAAAATGTCAAGGCACACAGGCTCTGCCTCTTTCACTGGCAGAAAGCAAGAGAGCAGGACAGGGTTGATGAACAGCAACATCACACCCCAGCACGTGGTCGAGAGCAAGCTTGTATAGTTGGCAGACTAGACTGCGTTACTAGAGAGTCAGATTAGCAGAGTGTCGAACTGATTTAGGGGCATTGTTAATCATTCAATAAATACGTTAAACTTATCTCCGAATCTGGAGCATCTTTCAGCAAAGCCTACATCAAGTAGCAGGTTACGTTACTAGCAATAACATAACACAACATAACACACCAGTTATTTTCCTCTTATCAGATGTCTTGCCAGCTGCCAGGGGCAATGGGCAGCATTTTGTGTGCGTAGGTGTTTGAATAGTCAAACACATCCTAACATTCCCTGTTCAACAACAGCACGAGGAAATACTCAAAACGTGCTCCTCAACTGTTTTTAATTTGTTGGTGAACTGGACATCTCTGATGCCTGAAAATTCCACCACGGACACACGTCAAACTAAATATTTAATCGCCTGAGATAGAGAACAGATTTCACTCTGGTCAAGCTGTTGGTCCCGGTGCAGAGGCCTGATGACAGAATCTAGGTTGACACTCCTGATGTAGTTCACTGAGGGGATTGCGGGGCTGGTTTAGCACCATGAGCTAAACAGCTGGCTTGTAAAGCAGAACAAGGCCAGCAGCGCGGGTTCAATTCCTGTACCGGCCTCCCTGAACAGGCGGCGGAATGTGGCAACTCGGGGCTTTTCACAGTAACTTCATTGAAGGCTACTTGTGACAATAAGCGGTTATCATTTTTTCACTGAGAATCTTATATTGTTGAGCGACACATGAACCCAGGGTCCTATTGGGCAGTGGACCAGCGGAGGTCTTTCCAGCAATTTTGTATTTATCGGTTAACCAGCATAAGACCATACGATATAGGAGCAGAATTAGGCCACTCGGCCCATCAAGTCTGCTCCCCCATTCAATCATGGCTGATATTTTTCCGACCCAATCTCCTGCCTTCTCCCGATAACCCTGTCTTAAAGTCACTCTGTGATTTGGCCTCCACAACCTTCTGCGGCAAAGAGTTCCACAGATTCTCCACGAAACACAAAGGGCTGGATTCTCCGCTGGCGGGATGCTCCGGTTTGCCGGCAGCCTGGGGGTTTCCCCGACGGCGTGGGGCTGCCCCACAATGGGAAACCCCATTGACCAGCCGGCGTAACAGAGCAACCCGCCGGCGGGGTGAAACAGAAATGTGGCCTGACGGGACGGAGGATCCCGCTGAATGCATCCGGTCATTATCCCATCGCTGTTTGTGGGATCTTGCTGTGCACAAATTGGCTGCTGTGTTTCCTGCATTAAACAGTAGTGACACTTTAAATATAATTCATTGGCTGTGAAGTATTTTATGTCAGAACAGCCTATTACATAAAGGCAGTTCTTTGGCCTGGCTTTCAGCCCTCACACTGGGTACACAGAAACAGAATTCCCCGCTCCACAAACTCGATTTCCAAAAAGTGGCCTCAGTGTCGGTCTTCTGGTCAGAGAGGTGGGCGGTGGGTGGATGGCGGGGGATTCTAAAGCGGTGCAGAGGTTGAGGGGTGTGGAGGATGAGGGGTCTGGGCGTTGAGGGGTGTGGAGGATGAGGAGTGTGGGGGTTGAGGGGTGTGGGGGTTGAGGGGTGGAGGGTAAGGGGCGTGAAGGTTGAGGAGTATGGAGGTTGAGGGTGTGGGTATTGAGGGATGGAGGGTGAGGGGTGTGGAGGTTGAGGTGTGTGGAGGGATGAGGGGTGCAGGGTGAGGGGTGTGGAGGTTGAGGTATGTGGGGGATGAGGGGTGGAGGGTGAGGGGCGTGGAGGTTGAGGTGTGTGGGGGGATGAGGGGTGGAGGGTGAGGGGTGTGGAGGTTGAGGTGTGTGGGGGTTGAGGGGTGTGGGGGTGAGGGGTGTGGAGGTTGAGGGGTGCGAGGGTGAGGGGTGTGAGGGGTGTGGTGGGTGAGGGGTGTGAGGGTGATGGGTGTGAGTGTGAGGAGAGTGGGGGAGGTGAGGGGTGCGAGGGTGAGGGGTGTGAGGGGTGTGGAGGGTGAGGGGTGTGAGGGTGATGGTGTGAGTGTGAGGAGAGTGGGGGGTGAGGGGTGTGGGGTGAGGGGTGTGGGGGGTGAGGGGTGTGGGGGTTGAGGGTTGTTGAGGTTAAGGGGTGTGGAGATTAAGGGGTGTGGAGATTAAGGGGTGTGGAGATTAAGGGGTGTGGAGATTAAGGGGTGTGGAGATTAAGGGGTGTGGAGGTTGAGGTGTGTGGAGGTTGAGGGGTGTGAGGGTGAGGGGAGTAGAGGTTGAGGGGTGTGAGGGTGAGGGGTGTGGAGGGCGAGGGGTGTGGGTGGCAGCCTCGTTGGAAAGTATACCTCAGTCCACCGGCACTTTGTCCAAGATTTTTTTTAAAAGCATAAGCAGCACTCCAGCGCTCTCCCCTCACACCTTCTCACCACACCCACACGCTCCCTCTGCCCCATCCATGCTAATCCGTGCCACTTCATGCACTGCATTCCACTCTCCATGGCCCCTTTTTGTTCTCCATGACAACGTCTGCTCCTCTACCCACCACCCATGGCCCATTATAGCGCCCATTATGGCATTGAGAACAGGAGTTGGGAAATCCTGTTGCAGCTGTATCAAACCTTAGTGAGACTGCATTTGGAGTATTGCGTACAGTTCTGGTCAGCACATTATCAGAAGGATGTGGAAGCTTTGAAGAGAGGGCAAAGAAGGTTCACCAGGATGTTGCCTGGTCTCGAGGGTGTTGGCAATGAGGAGAGGTTGAATAAACTAGGGTTGTTTTCACTGGAAAGACGGAGGCTGAGGGGAGACCTGATAGAGGTCTACAAAATTATGCGAGGCATTAGCAGGGTGGATAATCTGAGGCTTTTTCCAAGGGAGGAAGTGTCAAATACAAGCGGGTGCAGGTTCAAGAAGAAAGGCGGAAATTTTAAGGGAGATGTGCGGGGTAACGTTTTTCATGCAGAGAGTGGTGGGTGCCTGGAACGCTGCCAGAGGATGTGGTGGAAACAGACACATTAGAAACATTTAAGAGACATCTGGATGGATACATGAATAGGGAGGAAATAGAGGGATGGGGACTGAGTAAGGGCAGAAGGTTTTGTTTTTAGTTAGTGCATCATGATGGGCACAGGCTTGGAGGGCTGAAGGGCCTGTTCCTATGCTGTAACTTTCTATGTTCTTTGTTCTTTGTTCTTGTGTCAATTCATGCTAACCCATGTCTCCCACCCACCGTCCTTTGGCCTTACACCTTCCATACCAATTCACCTAGTATCCATCGTGGGTAGACCTCAGGACTCATGCTGAGATTTAATAAAGTTCTAAGTGTCGACTGTAGATCTTATTTAAAAGAAAACTCTCAGTCATAAACCCATTCACTACATTTATATCCCTCAACTATGTAATCCCTTATAAAAACAAACAATTCATTCAAGTGCAAAATTCACTTTAAAACCATGTATTGCAATTTATAGATGCACTTCAAAAAGTCTATAACACATGAAGCTGTGAATCTCACTGTGATAATGGAAAATTTTGAAATCAGCCATGCAGCACAAATCCAGTAATAATAACCCTCCAGTTTATGGCAACACTCAGAGTGAAATAACAAGCAATGATTTTTTTTAAGCACTCCACAGTATTTTTTCAAACGCTTAGTTGGCTGGATTTTAAAATGCCTCCACAGTTTGACAGTTGCTTTTGACAGTTCCAATTAATTTATCCAATTTTTTTACACAAATTCATGTCCTTTTTTCATTTTAACAATGAAGAAAACACTTATTAAACATGAAAAAATTGGAGTATAATGGAATACTCCTTTACTCCCCCCTTAGATTAACAATTAAACACAGGTTTTAGGATTGATACGGATGGCACAGACATTAGAAGCAACAATGGTCTTATATTTTTTAGAAATATTTTATTGAAGTTTACATTTTAACGCTGTACAAGAGATGAATGTAATGGATTTTATTTACAATTTACGCTGTTGCTTTTCGGCACGACCTCTCCCCCCCCCCCCCCCCCCCCCAACCCCCCCTTTGTTCCACCCCCATCCCCGCTCTCCCTTCTGCCCTTCACTGTCTCTGGGCCCTTCCCATCACTCTAGATGGGTTTTTTTTGTCATTTGTTTTACTCTTATAGCTTTGTGAGTGGCCCTCTGGTCCCTGTATCTGTCTCTCCCTCGGTTTCCTCACGGTGTTTCCTTGGGTCTTCCTCCCCCGCCCCCCTCACCTTCGCACCCCTCCCCGAACTATCCGTCGTTGCCTTCAAATAGGTCTTGGAATAGGCTGATGAATGACCCCCATGCTTTGTGAAAGCCATCGCCCGACCCTCGGATGGTGTATTTGATCTTCTCCAGGTGGAGAAATTCCGCCAGGTCTGCCAGCCAGTCTGCAGCTGTGGGTGGTGCTGCCGATCGCCAGCCGAGCAGGATTCTCCGGCGGGCGATTAGGGAAGCGAAAGCCAGGGCGTCGGCCCCCCTTCCCCTTATGAAGTTCTGGCCGGTCCGATACCCTGAAGATTGCCTCTCTCCGGCATGGCTCCACCCTCACCCCCACAACCTTGGACATTGCCTCGAAGAAGATTCCCTTCCCCTGGCCTATATCAGCAACTGCAGCTCAGAGAAACGGGAAAACTCAACTTCAATTAAAGCTAATTCTCATGTTTTGTGTTGTAATTAATCTAAATTTTCCATTAAAATTTCAATTGGTCCAAAGTTTGATTCCTAACTTGAAACAGCATTGAAAAGCAATTCAGCACCTCCGATATAACTCTAAGTCACATCAACACATCAGTGGGGATATTTTTAGAAGTTCACCTCTGAAAAGGGTGCAATCTCACATCACATGCTTGAAGTATAAATCTGACACATCGCCTCCAAAGTGCTTGACAAACAGAGTAAGTAACTAAAATTAGTTTGAAGTTTCCGAAATGAAAAGTCAACACTCAGCACAAATATGTCCAATCACACAAACACCAAACTCATACATTTCAAATTAAACAATAGAGCTGTTCAGCAATTGCTACAAAATACCTGACTCTTCAAAACTCCACTTCGTTTTCAGGGCCTCTGTCAGCAGATAATGGCACCGTTGCTGTGTTCATATGAAGTTTGCTGAGTCGGGTATTAATAAACCTTCACAAAACAATGAGATCTTGCAATTGTCATTTCCAGCTATCAAGCACCATAGTCCCTCCTACCACCCCTACCCCTGAAACCCCTCTTTTATTGTGTCAAGTACTGTCATTCTCCTCTATGCTGGAGTCAGTTTAGCTCATCAGGGCCAGGAGTATTGGCTATTAAATCATCAAGTCTGCTGCAGCATTCACTTGAGAACATAGAGAACATAGAACAGTACAGCACAGTACAGGCCCTTCGGTCCACAATGTTGTGCCGACCATTTATGCTAATCTAAGATCAACCTAACCTACACCCCTTCAATTTACTGCTGTCCATGTGCCTGTCCAAGAGTCGCTTAAATTTCCCTAATGACTCTGACTCCACCACCTCTGCTGGCAGTGCATTCCACACACCCACCACTCTCTGTGTAAAGAGCCTACCTCTGACATCTCCTCTATACCTTCCTCCAATCACCATAAAATTATGTCCCCCTCGTGACAGGCATTTTCGCCCTGGGGAAAACTCTCTGGCTATCCACTCTATCCATGCCTCTCAATCACCTTGTACACCTCTTTGACCATGGCTTGGCTGTGCTTTGTACCATGCACCTTGAGATCCTTCCCCAACAAAAATCGACCCATAGTTTCCCATAAAGCTTCACCAATGCAAGGGGGTAGGTGGTGGCGTGGTGTGGGCAGACTATTCCGGTTCCACCAGCAGTGAGAGGCAGGTGAGAGAACCGAAGTTTGGATGAGTCCAAAACTCAGCCTCCTGATGGCCGATGAATGTTCGGAGTTCTGTCTTGGGAATATTAAAAGCGGGTCAGCTTCCCGATGGAAAATTTGAGAAACTCTACAACATGTGGTAGCATGTCCATTAAAAGGCCACCTCGTTGGAATTAAATACTCCTCTCTCCCCCAAAGTAACTTCCCCACCAGTCAGAAATCAGAAGATTCACATTTACAACTGTATGTAAGTGCCACGTACCTGGTGAGATTGATGTCTCCCACAGCTCCGAGCTGAGTAGATGCTGCTTTGACCTTGCACACTGCTCGCTAATCTCAGCCTCTTGGCTCACATTGAGTGCTGTCAGACATGCTGTGTGATGGCATGGCACGGCAGGCAGGTGAAGGGTTGTGGAGTAGCAGCCACACCAGACTCTCCAATTGCTGAGACTCGTCTAAGTCTCAGTCCTAGGTGGCCTTAGTATTAGTGCGAGACTGTGATCCATCATTGTGGACACCCCTGCCAAGGTAAACATGTTTCCTGCATGGACCCTGCACAGTTCTGTTGGAGCTGCTACTGCTTCACATGGACAGCCTCATAGTCCTGGGCACGGTCCAGCATCAAGCCCGTTCTACTCTCTCTCACCTCATGGACTACTCCCCCCAATCCTTCAATGATGTCCAACGCACTTTGGCAGCAAACTGTTTATGCGAGATCCACTGCCACCCTTCATAAGGAGATGAGCAGTTAAACAAATCTCCATGTGAGCTCTGACACAAGCTTCACTCGATCCCACACTCACCTCTTTAATCCCACACTCACCTCTTTAATCCCACACTCACCTCTTTAATCCCACACTCACCTCTTTAATCCCACACTCACCTCTTTAATCCCACACTCACCTCTTTAATCCCACTCACCTCTTTAATCCCACACTCACCTCTTTAATCCCACACTCACCTCCTTAATCCCACATTCACCTCTTTAATCCCACACTCACCTCTTTAATCCCACACTCACCTCTTTAATCCCACACTCACCTCTTTAATCCCACACTCACCTCTTTAATCCCACACTCACCTCCTTAATCCCACATTCACCTCTTTGATCCCACACTCACCTCTTTAATCCCACACTCACCTCTTTAATTCCACACTCACTCTGTACCCAAAGCTAACTCGCCTGTTGCCTCTTTATTTGCAGCCTTCACCTACATGTTAGCTCAAAATGACAGCTCTCCAAGGAAGGCCATTAGCGATTGGACATGCCAACCACAGCTTGGATGTGGCACCTAGGGAAGCCCGTGGTCTCCTATTGTTAAGAAGACAGTGAAGACCTGAAACCACATTTCGGTTTTCCAACAGACCCTCAAATAGCGGGTTTCACTCCTCTTGGGTACACAAGGTATCCGCCCAGATCTCACATCAGCATTGCAGCAACAGGAGATGCAATGACCTTGATGAACACATTTTCAGAGGTGGGCTACATGTAATGGCTTGTATGATGCGTGCCCAGGCAACACGCTCACAACTGATGGCCAATGTTTAATAATGCACGTGCGGGATTATTGAGTAATGACTCTGTTGATAATGTGAGAGAAATAAATCTAGAGGAGTTCATTATCGGACTCAGATTGAGGCCCAAATTCCAAACCCATAAATTCCCATGGCCAATGACGCAATCAGCAGCAAGGTGAAATACAGGAAGCATCCAGCTAGTGCACAGGAACATATATTTATAAACGCCAAAACTGTATACAATGGTTGTACACCTGCGTGCCTCCAAATCCAGCACGGTAGCATAGTGGTTAGCACAAATGCTTCACAGCTCCAAGGTCCCAGGTTCGAATCCCGGCTTGGGTCACTGTCTGTGCGGAGTCTGCACGTTCTCCCCGTGTCTGCGTGGGTTCCCTCCGGTTGCTCCGGTTTCCTCCCACAGT
Source organism: Scyliorhinus canicula (assembly GCF_902713615.1). Lineage (NCBI taxonomy): Eukaryota > Metazoa > Chordata > Chondrichthyes > Carcharhiniformes > Scyliorhinidae > Scyliorhinus > Scyliorhinus canicula. Next base: position 206,880,677 of record NC_052152.1, on the reverse strand, counting down.
CCAAAGATGTGCAGGTTAGGTGAATTTGGCCATGCTAAATTGCCCTCAGGGTCCAAATTGCCCTTAGTGTTAGGTGGGGTTACTGGGTTATGGGGATAGGGTGGACGTATGGGCTTGGGTAGGGTGCTCTTTCCAAGAGCCGGTGCAGACTCGATGGGCCGAATGGCCTCCTTCTGCACTGTAAATTCTATGAAATCTATGAAAATCCTCTTCATCGTTACCGTTATGCCTCGGTGAAGCCCCACCAACTACAGCTGAGGTGGTGACAGTTGGCTGACCGCTATCCACTGTTGACTGCGATCGCTTTGGCAGGGATCCTCTGGTAGCCAAAGGCTGATGGAGCCCAGCCTACTGAGGGTCTCCTGCTCAGGTGTAGCTGCATCCTCCTCACTTTGACCTGCTGGAGGTGATGGGACAGTGGAAGAGGGGACGTAGAGTGGCAGGGCACCCTTGGAGTGTCCTGGGATGAAGCCCCCAGGGGTGCCTAGCTGGCCCTCCTCCTCCCTGTGGGTACCCAAAGGCACCCTTACTCCTTGAGGAGAAGAGGCACCTGGAGAGAGACTGAGATTCCCCCTCCCCCTCACTGCTCCCATGGCTTGAGTGAAGCAGAGCAGGTCTGAGAGGCACCTGGAGAGAGACTGAGATTTCCCCCCCCCCCTCACTGCTCCCATGGCTTGAGTGATGCAGAGCAGGTCTGAGTGCATATCCGGCAGCCACTGTCTGTTCTGCTGGACCGGGGTCTCCGAGGCGGCCGTCCTTTCCATGGAGGCAGCTAGGCTTCCGTATTCCAGATCCAGAACATCAGACAGAACGTGGCTGGACTCCTCCAGCCTCCTGTCCTCCTGTCCAGTCTGCACACGGCCTCTGGAATCTCTGCCTGACGTTCGTGATCTGTGATTGATAGCTCGTAAAAAATATCTGCAGCTTTGATCCATTCATATCCTTTCACACTTGAGTGGCCTAAGTGGTGGAACGCCAATGTATGTAAACATTGACCGCATCAAAGGTGAATGCAGCAAAATCACACCCGTGAGTGATTGGAATGCACTTAGTGCACTTACATCTCTTTGCTGTGGTCAATGTTTACAGACATTTGGATTTCAACATTTAGGCCACTGAAGCAGGAAGGGATATGATTCCACAACCAACATATCAGATTTAAGCTCTAAAATCCTACATCCAGTTGTGAATGGTGGTGGACAATAAACAACTCACTGGAGGAGGAGGCTACAGAAATACCTCCCTCTCCAATGATGGACCAGTCCAGCACGTCAGTGAAACAGACAAGGCTGAGGCATTTACAACAATTTTCAGCCAGACGTTCTGGGTGGATGACCCATCTCAGTCTCCTCCGGAGGTCCCCAGCTTCACAGATGTAAGTCTTCAGCCAATTCTATTCATTCCATGTGATATCAAGAAACGATTGAAAGCACTGGATACTGCAAAGTTCTTGACAATATTCCGGCAATAGTACAAAGGGTTTGTGCTCCAGAAGTATCTGCACCCCTAGCCAAGCTGTCCCTGTATAATAATAATCACTTATTGTCACAAGTAGGCTTCAATGAAGTTACTGTGAAAAGCCCCTAGCCACCACATTCCAGCACCTGCTCAGGGAGGCTGGAGCAGGAATCGAATCCCCGCTGCTGGTCTTGTTCTGCATTACAAGGCAGCTGTCTTAGCCCACTGAGCTAAATCAGCTACAACACTGGCATCTATCCGACAATGTGGAAAGTTGCCCAGGTATGTGCCCTGTCCACAAACAGCAGGACAAATGCAACCCAATCAATTTCCGCCCCATCAGCCTACTCTCAATCATCATTAAATTGATGGAAGGGGTCATTGAGCGACACTTACTCAGGAATAATGCTTTCACTGGCCCTCCCTGTGGGATCCGCCAGGCCACTGAGAGGCTGACCTCATTTAACACACACAGACACACACACACAGAGACACACACACACACACACACACAGACACATACACACAGACACACACACACACAGACACACACACACACACACACACACACACACAGACACACACACACACAGACACACACACACACAGACACACACACACATACACACACACACACAGACACACACACACAGACACACACACAGACACACATACACATACACACAGACACACACACACAGACACACACACACAGACACACACACACACACAGACACACACACACACACACAGACACACACACAGATACACACACACAGACATACACAGACATACACACACACAGACACACACACACACAGACACACACACACACAGACACACACACACACACACACAGACGCACACACACACACAGACGCACACACACACACACGCAGACACACACACAAACACACATGTGCATGGGAATAGGCATGCACATACATACACACACAGTTATCACTGGTCCGTGTGTGTTTGCTAATATCAGTCAAACAATCAGTAGGTCCTCTGTACCCAGCAGGGTAAGAAACAACCAGATTTTCTGCTAATTGATAATTAGTGACTCATGCTGGGAGGTGTTGAGGTCTCAGTGTCATATGAAAGAATATGAAAGGACAGATGATATGATGTCCACTGTGGTTTGCTGACATTCAACCTTAACAACAGGAACTGTACAACAACGGTTTATATTAATATCGAGTTTTTAATGTAATAAAGCATTCACATTGCTTCACAGAGTGCCTTCAAGCTGAATTAGATTCCAAGCCACTTGAGGAGATATTACGGCTGTAGTAGGTTTTAAGGAATGTGTTAAAGGAGGTAAGTGAGACAGAGAGGTGGGAATGAAATGAAATGAAAAATGAAAATCACTTATTGTCACGAGTAGGCTTCAATGAAGTTACTGTGAAAAGCCCCTAGTCGCCACATTCCAGCGCCTGTCCGGGGAGGCTGGTATGGGAATCAAACCGTGCTGCTGGCCTGCTTTAAAAGCCAGCGATTTAGCTGAGTGAGCTAAACAAGCCCCATATTTACAAAGAGAGTTTTACAGATAGAGCTCAGGCAGCAGGAACCACAGCCAGCAATGGTGGGTGATTAAATTCGGGATGCGAGGCAAGGTCTCTGAGGGTTGTGAATGACAGAAATAGGGAGGGATGTGGACATGAGGAACTGGGAATTAAGGAAGAGAATTTTAAAATCAAGGTGTTGCTTTACTGGGTCAACAGTTACACGGGTGATAGGAGAAGACTGCGTGAAGCAGAGAATGGGCTGCATAGTTTTGAATTACACAAGTTTACAGAGAGTAGACTTTGGGAGGTTGACCAGGAATGTGTTGGAATAGGAACGTCCAGAGGTAATTAAGGCACGGACGAGTGATTCAACATCAGCTGACATGAGGAGGGGAGGAATCAGGCAATGTGCAGGCATGGGGCCGAAAAAATGATCCAGCAAATTATTATCTGAATGGAAAGCAGATTCAAAATGCCCCTGGGCAGAGGGATCTGGGTGTCTTTGTCCATGAATCGCAGAAAGTCTGTTTGCAGGTACAGCAGGTAATAAAAAAGGCAAATGGAATGTTAGCGTTTATTGCAAAAGGACTGGAGTATAAAAGTAGAGAAGTGTTGTTGCAATTGTAGAGAGGGTGTTGGTGAGACCACATCTGGAGTATTGTGTCCAGTTTTGGGCTCCTTATTTGAAGAAGGATGTGGTGGCATTGGAGGCTGTTCAGAGGAGGGTCACTAGATTGATTCTGAGGATGGAAGGGTTGACATATGAGGAGAGATGAAATAGTTTGGGTTTATACTCGCTGGAGTTTAGAAGGATGAGAGGGGATCTGACCGAGGTGTATAAAATACTAAATGGGATTAATGGGATTCCCCCTTGTGGGGAATCTAGAATGAAAGGTCACAGATATAGGTTGAGAGGCGGTAGATTTAAAACTGAGATGAGGATGAACTGCTTCCCGCAGTGGGTGGTGAATTTGATGCACTCGCTGCCCCATAGTGCGGTGGAGTCTGAATCATTAAAAGGTTTCAAGAGGGAGACAGATATATTTCTGATAAACAAAACAGGTTAGAGGGATATGGGGAACAGGCGGGGAAGTGGATTTGAGACCAGGAAGAGATCAGCCATGATCTGATTGAATGGCGAAGCAGGCTTGAAGGGGTGAATTGCCAACTTCCGCTCCAATGTCCTATGTTCCTACGTTCCCAAGGGGAGCCAAATGGGGACAACTGTTCAACTTCACGTACCCTACACCCTGCAACATGACCTCAGCGGGATTTTACTCCAATGTCTTGACTGTAAATTGACCGCTTGTCTCCACTCAAAGAGAAATCTGGGGCAAGAAAGGCTCTCGGGGCCCTTGTGAAAACAAAATCACATAATTTTGCACAATGTTTCAACAATGACTTTGTGCCCTTGTTTTTTTCAGAGCAGATAAATTCCTGGGAAACTCCAGGAACATCCTGGAGCGTTAGAAACCCTGAGCTGCTTGCTTGGCTGGCAAGAATTGGGGTTCAAATTGCAATTGGTCCCAATGAGATCATCGGGACTGTTTTTCTGTATTTGAAGCTGGATTCTGCAGCATTGCAGCCATGTCCCTCTTACCTGGTGGGTTAATATTCCACTCAGTGAGAAGGCAGTGGCAATGCCACGATTCTAACTGCTCATCTGCCTGGTTTCCACTGGGCAGGAAGAGCTAACATTGGGTTCTCACATTGGGCTGATGGGTCAGGAAATGTGCTGCTGAGGAAGATGTGAGACAGCTTCTGGCAACAAACTCCAACTCGACCCAATATCAGTATGAGAGGAACATACAAATCTGCTAAAATTGCAGAGAAATGAGCCACTTCACCTCCCCCCATACTGCATCTCACCCTGTCAATGTACCCTCCAGTTCCTTTCTCCCTCATGTATTAGGGCAGCACAGTAGCACAATTTCTTCACAGCTCCAGGGTCCCAGGTTCGGTTCCCGGCTTGGGTCACTGTCTGTGCGGAGTCTGCACATCGTCCCCGTGTCTGCGTGGGTTTCCTCTGGGTGCTCCAGTTTCCTCCCACAGTCCAAAGATGTGCAGGTTAGGTGGACTGGCCATGGTGTTGGGAATGACCATGGGGTTGGGAATGGCCATGGGGTTGGGAATGACCATGGGGTTGGGAATGGCCATGGGGTTGGGAATGACCATGGGGTTGGGAATGGCTACGGGGTTGGGAATGACCATGGGGATGGGAATGGACATGGGGTTGGGAATGGCCATGAGGTTGGGAATGGCCACGGGGTTGGGAATGGTCACAGGGTTGGGAATGGCCACGGGGTTGGGCATGGCCATGAGGTTGGGAATGGCTATGGGGTTGGGAATGACCATGGGGATGGGAATGACCATGGGGTTGGGAATGACCATGGGGTTGGGAATGACCATGGGGTTGGGAATGGCCATGGGGATGGGAATGACCATGGGGTTGGGAATGGCTACGGGGTTGGGAATGACCATGGGGATGGGAATGGCCATGGGGTTGGGAAAGGCCATGGGGTTGGGAATGACCATGGGGTTGGGAATGGCCATGGGGATGGGAATGGCCATGGTGTTGGGAATGGCCATGGGGTTGGGAATGGCCATGAGGTTGGGAATGGCCATGGGGTTGGGAATGGCCATGGGGTTGGGAATGGCCACAGGGTTGGGAATGGTCATGGGGATGGGAATGACCATGGGGTTGGGAATGGCCATGGGGATGGGAATGGCCATGGTGTTGGGAATGACCATGGGGTTGGGAATGGCCATGAGGTTGGGAATGGCCATGGGGTTGGGAATGGCCATGAGGTTGGGAATGGCCATGGGGTTGGGAATGACCATGGGGTTGGGAATGGCCATGGGGATGGGAATGGCCATAGTGTTGGGAATGACCATGGGGATGGGAATGACCATGGGGTTGGGAATGGCCATGAGGTTGGGAATGGCCACAGGGTTGGGAATGGTCACAGGGTTGGGAATGGCCACGGGGTTGGGAATGACCATGGGGATGGGAATGACCATGGGGTTGGGAATGGCCATGGGGTTGGGAATGACCATGGGGTTGGGAATGGCCATGGGGTTGGGAATGGCCATGGGGATGGGAATGACCATGGGGTTGGGAATGGCTACGGGGTTGGGAATGACCATGGGGATGGGAATGGCCATGGGGTTGGGAATGGCCATGGGGTTGGGAATGACCATGGGGTTGGGAATGGCCATGGTGTTGGGAATGACCATGGGGTTGGGAATGGCAATGGGTATGGGAATGACCATGGGGTTGGGAATGGCCATGAGGTTGGGAACGGCCATGGGGTTGGGAATGGCCATGGGGTTGGGAATGGCTACGGGGTTGGGAATGACCATGGGGATGGGAATGACCATGGGGTTGGGAATGGCCACGGGGTTGGGAATCGCCATGGGGTTGGGAATGGCCATGGGGATGGGAATGGCCATGGGGTTGGGAATGGACATGGGGTTGGGAATGACCATGGGGTTGGGAATGGCCATGGGGTTGGGAATCGCCATGGGGTTGGGAATGGCCATGGGGTTGGGAATCGCCATGGGGTTGGGAATCGCCACGGGGTTGGGAATGACCATGGGGTTGGGAATGACCATGGGGTTGCGAATGGCCACGGGGTTGGGAATCGCCATGGGGTTGGGAATGACCATGGGGTTGGGAATGGCCATGGTGATGGGAATGGCCACGGGGTTGGGAATGACAATGGGGTTTGAAATGGCCATGGGGTCGGGAATGACCATGGGGTTGGGAATGGCCACGGGGTTGGGAATGACAATGGGGTTGGGAATGGCCATGGGGTCGGGAATGACCATGGGGTTGGGAATGGCCATGGGGATGGGAATGGCCATGGGGTTGGGAATGGCTACGGGGTTGGGAATGGCCATGGGGTTGGGAATGGCCATGGGGATGGGAATGACCATGGGGTTGGGAATGGCTACGGGGTTGGGAATGACCATGGGGATGGGAATGGCCATGGGGTTGGGAATGGCCATGGGGTTGGGAATGACCATGGGGTTGGGAATGGCCATGGGGTTGGGAATGACCATGAGGTTGGGAATGGCTACGGGGTTGGGAATGGCCATGGGGTTGGGAATGGCTACGGGGTTGGGAATGACCATGGGGTTGGGAATGGCCATGGGGATGGGAATGGCCATGGGGTTGGGAATGGCTACGGGGTTGGGAATGGCCATGGGGTTGGGAATGGCCATGGGGATGGGAATGACCATGGGGTTGGGAATGGCTACGGGGTTGGGAATGACCATGGGGATGGGAATGGCCATGGGGTTGGGAATGGCCATGGGGTTGGGAATGACCATGGGGTTGGGAATGGTCATGGGGTTGGGAATGACCATGAGGTTGGGAATGGCTACGGGGTTGGGAATGGCCATGGGGTTGGGAATGGCTACGGGGTTGGGAATGACCATGGGGTTGGGAATGGCTACGGGGTTGGGAATGGCCATGGGGATAGGAATGGCCATGGGGATGGGAATGGCCATGGGGTTGGGAATGGCCATGGGGTTGGGAATGGCCATGGAGTTGGGAATGGCCATGAGGTTGGGAATGGCCATGGGGATGGGAATGGCCATGGGGATGGGAATGGTCATGGGGTTGGGAATGGCCATGAGGTTGGGAATGACCATGGGGATGGGAATGGCCATGGGGATGGGAATGGTCATGGGGTTGGGAATGGCCATGAGGTTGGGAATGACCATGGGGATGGGAATGGCCATGGGGATGGGCGCTCTGTTCCAGCCAACTCAGAACAAAGGAAAACCTTTGCAGGTCTTAGTCGCCCACAATGGTGCTAATGGCTGAAGCATTAACAGTCCAAACACAATGGTTTCATCAAAGAGAGCAGTGGTTAGTTAACCCAACACCAGTGTCTCCAGAAACAATAGGAATCCTGACTCCATTTAAACATCAAGATTCCAGTCATCCCCTGCCCAACATTGAGGAGGTAAGTCACATGACCTCCCCCAAGCTACAGTGTGATTTTGTCTGTTGGGACTGAATTCGAGCTGTTCCTGTCTGACCTCCAACATGAACAGAACTCCAGCCTGTGCTGTCCACCATCAAACTGGTGGCAGCAGAAAGAACTCGTCTCCTCATCAAACCCGGGATCTCGGAACCTGTGCCTCCCGTCCGGCTCACCCTCTGTGCCGTCTCCTGTCATGTCAGCCTCGATCGACAACGATGGGGGCATTCTGCAGCCAATCAACCTCCCCTCAGGTGGAACATTCCAGCTGACCTCTGATTCTGCACTTCGGAGGCATGTAAAACCCAGACTTTTATTTTATTGTGGTTGTGTCCTGGACCCGCCTCCTTTTTCTTATCCCCCCATTTATTGTGTGAGTGAAAAAGGAGTGGACATTGTGAAACCTCTCATGTGTAAAAATAAACCAACCCTTTTAATTCCATTTTACCTTGAGTTTTCTGTGCAAATTATTAATATGGGACTGAAATATTTCCAAATTTAAGGGATGGGGATAATACGGCACCATTAATAAAGGGGATAACGAGAATAAACATCACCTTTCTGTTCATGGATAGAGAGCAGGAAAATCAGAAAAGCTTAAATTGAACCCCCTTCCACCCCATCCATGACATTATGTTTCTGGCCCCGAATTTTGGTCTCCCCCACAAGTGGAAATATCTCCTCTATGTTGTCTATGGGCAGCACGGTAGCACAGTGATTAGCACAGTTGCTTCACAGCTCCAGCGTCCCAGGTTCGACTCCCGGCTTGGGTCATTGTCTGTGCGGAGTCTGCATTTTCTCCCCGTGTCTGCGTGGGTTTCCTCCGCGTGCTCCAGTTTACTCCCACAGTCCAAAGATGTGCAGGTTAGGTCAGTGTTCTTCAAAGTGCGGGGCGCGACCCACGGGTGGGTCGTGGGCGGGTGGCGGGAGGGTCACGGAGCCGTTGTCCGCGGCGCTCCCTAGCGCGCAAATCCCCGTGCAGCAGCAGCCGGCTTTCCATAACGCCGGCAGCAAGTGGCCGCGAACATGTTAAAAAGAAAACTCGGCCGCATTGCGCATGCGCGCATGATGATCGGCACGCATGCGCAGAACATTCGGCCGTATTGCACATGCCTGCACGATGTTCGGCGCGAATCGGGCACGCATGCGCAGTGCGGCCGCTTTTTTTTTAAAAGGTTCCAGCTTTGTTTTTACAAGTTCTGTAGTGGGTTTTATTTATTTATTCATTTATTTTATTCATTTTTTTTTACAAGTTCGGGGGGGGTTTTATTTGATAAAATTTTACAGGAAAAAAATTCAGAACTTTGGACAGATGGAGACTCCATACTTTCCGACACCGGAAGGCTTTACCTTCATCCAACAGGTTCCATTGGAGGGGCCTGTACGAGGGCCAAAGGGACCCAAAACCATTTCCTCCATTTTTGTCAGCAGCAAACAAGGTAAGAGAAAATGGTGGGTCGCTCAGGTCGGCCGGCGTGGGTCACAAAGGTCGGCCGGCGTGGGTCATGAAGGTCGGTCGGCGTGGGTCGCAAAGGACGGCCGGGTTGGGTCCCGAAGGATGGCCAGTTGGTAAAAATGGGTCCCCGGAAAAAAGGTTTGAAGAACACTGGGTGAGGTGGAATGGACATGATAAATTGCCCTCAGTGCCTAAAAAGGTCGATGAGGTTACTGGGTTACAGGGATAGGTGGAGACCTGGGCTTAGTAGAGTACTCTTTCCAAGTGCTGGTGCAGACTCGATGGGCTGAATGGCCTCCTTCTGCACTGTAAATTCTATGAACTATGATGATTACCTCCTGAAGCCCTTGATAATTTTAATGACCTCCATCAAATTAAACATCAGGGGCTGGATCCTCGGCGTTGTTGGCTGCTCAACACCGCCTGCGGATTTCCCAATGGTGTGGGCGTGCCCACAATGGGAAACCCATTGACCGACTGCCGGGATGGAGGATGCTGCTGCCGATGGGGGCGCACCGCACCAGAAAACGGGTGCGGCGGGATGCAGAATCCCGCCCCAGACTTTTCTCGAGAAAGGACTCGCAGCAGTTCAATCTTTCGCTGAAGGTTATAACTCTTTATTCCGCTATTATCCTTGTCAATCTCTTTCACAGTTTCTGCAATGCTTCTGAAGTCTTATCACAACATACCCTCTGTAACAGTTCGCAACAGTAAAAATAAATCAAAAAACTCACATTTCCTAATTAGTCTCCCACATGTCGAACAAATTCACTTTCTACTAATCACCTGCGCATTTTACGACACTAATCCTGTTAATTGCCCTGAATCTCTGTTGCATTCTGAAAGGTTGGAGATGTCCATTTATAACCCGCAGGATCAGCTCACTGGCGATGCACATTCTCGTCTGAACCTGGCGAGTTGGCCGAGCTAACTGCAAGGTTTCATTTGGTTCCTCGGGAGCTCATTTTAACTCTCGATTGGCTTCTCATTTCAGTGTTGCTGCTGCAAAGGAAAATGGGTTGGATGTGCAAGGGCATGGAGAAAGGGAGGAAACAGGGAAAGGAGCAGGGAGTAATTTAGGATGGGAGCTATAATCATCTTGGTCTTGTGTTAACACAGTATGTTTATAGAGTCTGCTGAGGTAAGAAAAGTACAAGTTTTATTAAGAAGCATGTGATGAGCTTCAACACGAGAGAGCAAGGCCATGTGGCATTGCATCACTTCCTGCAATGATGTATACTGTCCCATTAGCATATCACACACACATTGAATTAATTCCAAGTCTCTGTTTCTCACATTATACTATATTAGGGCAGCACGGTAGCTCAGTGGTTAGCATAGTTGTTTCACAGCTCCAGGGTCCCAGGTTCGATTCCAGCTTGGGTCACTGTCTGTGCAGAGCCCTTGTATGTGTGGGTTTTCTCCGGGTGCTCCGGTTTCCTCCCACAGTCCAAAGATGTGCAGGTTAGGTGGATTGGCCATGCTAAATTGCCCTTAGTGTCCAAAAATATTAGTTGGGGTTACGGTGATGGCAGGTTGCGGAGGTGTGCTTAAGTGGGGTGCTCTTTCTAAGGGCTAGTGCTCTCCCATTAAAGGTACCAGACAACTTGAAGGCCTCACGGAAACTGCTGCTCTGATATTCTGTGTAACTGAGACAAGCTGTTGGTGAGTCTGCTGAAGCTGACCACATATCAGAAACTGAGCAGTCCTGCAGTGCATCCTCCGTGGGTAAGGCTCAGCCCAACATACATTAGAGTGTGACCCCGGAGGGGATCCCGCAGCCCGTGAATCCGGCCTGAATGGTCCAGCTTAAAGATCCAAACTAACCGATCGTTCAACATCTCGCTTCTGAAAGGATCACTGCCGACAAATTCCTCAACCCCAGCAGCAAAGATCCTCAAGTCTCTCATACCTGTTAAACCCTGTTATTTTTAATCCTGTCCCTGTCCCCTACCATATGTTTGTCTTGAGTGTGTCTGGGGGGGAGGGGGGGGGGGGGGGGGAGGGAGGGTGGAACGGGGCAATAGGTAGACGAGTGGACCATCATTCTGTTATTTACATTATATGTTCATATTTTACTCTTGTGTATATAAACAGTGTGTTAATGTTTTACTTATAAATCTGGTGCCTGTAACTCATTGGAGTAGTCAAGGGTTAAAGATCTCAGGAAAATACCTGAATTATTGGTTAATTCACTTATGTTGGGTCTCTGGGCTGTGTTCGGCTGGAACTGACCGTTCACTTGCCCAGGGTGTCGTAACATAAATTGGGGGCTAGGGTCCTGGATTTGAGATGTTTGACGGTGAATGTTGGGGCCAGAGTAAATTATAAAGAGATATTAGGTTTGTAGCAATATAACATTAGGTTTGTAGCAATATAACAGGATAGTTGTGGATGCACCTAAGCAATTTCTCCACGTGGAAGACATATCTCTGGTTTATTTAAAGGAGCTTCGAGGACCTGCTCATCGAATTGGCAAAGGAATTAAAACTGGCTGTACCAGCTGGCGCTAAAAAGGCAGAAGTAATTGACACGATTGCTCAATATTTAAACTTGAAGGAAAACCAGGAAATACAGCCTAGGCCTGATCAACAATTAGTAGAACTGACTACAATCCAGTTACAGATGAAGCAGTTCAAAATAGAGCAAAAACAGAGAGAAATGGAAATGAGGAGAGAGGAAAGAGAGAATGATAGAAAAGGAAAAGAAAGAGGAAGGAAAGGAGGGAGAGTGCATAGAGAAAATGAGATCTCAGGAAAATATATGAATTATTGGTTATTTCACTTATGTTGGGACACCGGGGTGCGTGAGGCTGGAGCTGACTGTGCACTTGCCCAGGGTGTCGTAACAATAGGGACAACTGCTGTGGCAGTTTCAATAGTGTACTTTGGAGGAGATTTGGGGTTTAAATCCTGTGACTGATCTCTCAGATCTGCTGAGTGTTAATTTATGAATGAGATTCCCCAATACCCAAGGGGCTGGTTTAGCTCACTGGGCTAAATCGCTGGCTTTTAAAGCAGACCAAGCAAGCCAGCGGTTCGATTCCCATACCAGCCTCCCCAGACAGGCGCCGGAATGTGGCGACTAGGGGCTTTTCACAGTAACTTCATTGAAGCCTACTCGTGACAATAAGCGATTTTCATTTTTCATTTCATCTGATAAATCACCCAGATTGACAAATCAACGCAGATATCAACACTCCCGTAGCTTCGACTTGGTTCCTGGATCTCTTCAAGGAAGGGCACCATAATATAGTTGATATCTTCTCTTCTCATAGATCTTGCCACCTTTCAAAGTGTTTTTCTTTTTGCTTATTCTGTATAAGCTCCATGCTGAGGCGCACAGCCCAGAGGTGACCCTTCTTTCTGCAATGGTAACATTCGGCTTCTTTAGCCAGACAACTTTCAAGCTTGTGGTTTTTTCCGGTCATACTAATTCCAGTTTGCAGGGGTAGGTAATGGGCCCCCCTGCCTCTCCCCTGCTTTTATACAACCACCTCTAAACATACTACCATGAAAGGAAAACCATGTTTGACAAGCCTACTTGATTTCTTCAATGATATAACTAATAGAGTTGGAGAAGGGGAGCCAGTGGATGGGGTTTATTTGGACTTTCAGAAGGCTTTCGACAAGGTCCCGCATGAGAGATTAACTTGTGAAGTTAATGTGCAAGCGACTGGGGGGTAGTGTATTGAGATGGATAGAAAAGTGGTTGGCAGACAGGAAACAACATGGAGGAAGAAAGGGTTTTTTTCCAGAATGGCAGGCAGTGATCAGTGGAGTATCACAGGGATCATAGACCCCAGCTATTCACAATATATAATTAATGATTGAGATGAGGGAACTAAATGGAATATCTCCAAATATGCAGCTGACACATAGCTGGTTGGGAGGGTCATGGTAGCTGTGAGGAGAATGCAGAGATGCTTTGGCGTGAATTGGGCAAGTTGAGTGAGTGGGCACACGCCTCAGAGAGAAATGTTCAATGCAGCAGCTGCTATAAGTGACAGCCCCTCATCAGATCAAAAACAGGTAAGTGCGAAGGATTTGCTTTGTGTGGGGGGGCCTCCGATGGACTTTGATGGTCGCCTACATTACATACTCCCCACCTTGACCCACTGTGTGATCCATTGTGTCAGGGCCACACTTGAAAATAGCTGCACCAATCCACACCCACGTGAAACCCCGGCTGAGAGGGTGAATGCCCATATGTGCGGGGGGGGGGGGGGGGGGGGGGGGGATGGCATTGCCCATGGGTGGGGTGTGGGGGACCCTCAAACTCACTCAGAGATCGAGGCACCATTTCAAAATGGCGGCCCGATCTCCGAGGTGCCAGCCTGGCCAGCGTGTTCAGCTCCCCAGTGATGAAAATAATTCTCAGTGTGGGTTAGACCGGGGAGAAACTCCACAAGGTCCAAAAAAAAACTAAGTGTGGTTGAGTAGAGGTGTGGATCTCACCCAAAAAGCCGGCCAGAAGCACCCCGCCAAACACTTGGAAATTATTTGGTTGAATCATGGCCAATGTATGAGTCAGTCGTTTTGGGAGTATGGTCTTCCCGGCCACCCCGAATCACCGATCAATCTTTCTTCCTGACCTCAGCTTGTCTGCGCAGTTGAATTGTCTTTGTTCAGGTCACATCACCTCTCGACTGCAAGTGATCGACGAATGCTTCATCCAAGATTCAACAATTCTGTCCCTGATTAATTCATCTTTTAAGCTTCCATATTCAATTCTCTGCATTTCTGTACAGATCATCGCTAAATGTATCAATACCTTCGCCTTGTCACTGGGTAAATTCAGCCCGCTCAACGATCAAATTCTTTTGCAGATTGAAGTCATCAATAAGTGCTTTCAGTACTTTGTTGTCTGTAACTTGCTCTTTGTCGATTCCTTGCCTGACTGGGATATCATTTGCATAGCTGCCCATTGCGTATAATACTGTACTGACTCACGTACTGACTTGCGTACTGACTGTACTGCTCAATGCAGTGAGATATCTGAAAAATCTTCAATGTCAATTCAGCCACACTTCTGCTTGGTTCAGACCTACAACCTGCTTGTACATTTCTCATTAAGCCTGAGACTTTTCCATGCTCGTTTGCTGCCACTATATCATATCCGTGGTCTCGGTGTGCTTACACAGAATATTCACAGAATTTGCTGCGGTAAGGAAAGCACTAACTTAATTAAGAATCAACTTCCTGTGGACTCCCCTTGTGAGATTCAAGAAGGGAGAGCAAGATTATGTAGCATTGCATCACTTCCTGTGATGATAAATACTGTGCCTCATTGACATATTCCAGAGTTAAAATTACCCTCTCAGAGGTTAAGGGGTCGGGGTGAGGAAAAATGGGGAATGGGTGAAGAGGAAGTGGAGATAGAGGAGGGGAGAAGGTGAGAAGGTGAAAAGGGAGCAATGACAGAAGAGCTGTGGAGGAAAGTAGGAGAGGTTCTTTGAGCGACTGTGATTAATTTGAGTTCAAAAATTATTCAACACTTATTTTAGGCCGGCCTTTTCATAGAATTTACAGTGCAGAAGGAGGCCATTCGGCCCATCGAGTCTGCACCGGCTCCTGGAAAGAGCACCCTACCCAAGGTTAACACCTCCACCCTATCCCCATAACCCAGTAACCCCACCCAACACTAAGGGCAATTTTGGACACTAAGGGAATTTTATCACGGCCAATCCACCTAACCTGCACATCTTTGGACTGTGGGAGGAAACCGGAGCACCCGGAGGAAACCCACGCACACACGGGGAGGATGTGCAGACTCCGCACAGACAGTGACCCAAGCCGGGAATCGAACCTGGGACCCTGGAGCTGTGAAGCGATTGTGCTAATCACAATGCTACCGTGCTGCCCACGCCTATCTTATCTTTTCTCTTCCAGCCAAGAGCTTACAGATTAGGCATTAAAGCCCCACTTGCCCCCTCAGCTGGACATAAACAATCATAAGACAGATAAGAGCAGATGGTTGATCCCCAATGACCTAACCAATGCCTGTCCTGTAACCTGAATCAATGTCACTATAAACAGACAAACTGATTGCGTTGCTGCAAGAGCTTTCGCAAATTGGCTGTTGCATTTCCTACATTATAACAATGAACACACTTCAACAGTACGTCATTGACTGTCAACTGCTTTTTGGCGCCCTCAGTTCTTCAAGGCCCTAGAGAAATGCAAAATCTTTCTGAATGAGGCTGGGAGCCATTGCATTGTGGCGATGAGGATGAACAGGTGGAATTGTTTATTTGTCGAAGAGCAAATGAAACTGTTCAGAGGAGCTGTAACCACAGTGATACAGAATCATGGAATGATGCATCGCCATTCAGACCATTGGATTGGATTTGTTTATTATCTCGTGTACTGAGGTATTGTTATGGGCTGGTTTAGCTCACTGGGCTAAATCACTGGCTTTTAAAGCAGACCAAGCAGGCCAGCAGCACGGTTCGATTCCTGTACCAGCCTCCCCGGACAGGCGCCAGAATGTGGCTACTAGGGGCTTTTCACAGTAACTTCATTTGAAGCCTACTCGTGACAATAAGCCATTTTCATTTTTTTTTCATTTCAGTGAATAGTATTGTTCTGCTTACAGTCCAGACAGATCATTCCCGACACGGAACAGCCTTTGCTGGATCTTTAAAAGGGCTGTCCCATTAGTCCCATTTTCTGTCTTCTGCTCAAAGTCGTGCAAATGTTCGCTCTTCAAATATTTATTTTCATGACTTTGAACAACTCTATCAAATCTCCCCTTAACAATCTCTGACCAAAGGAGAGCAACCACATGGTCCCTGGTGTCTGCATATAACTGAAGACTGTCATGCCTGTTACCTGCCTTGCAAATCTCTTCTGCAAGGTATTAACAGCCTTCCTGCTAAGTGATGCACAGAATTGGGCACAGAACTCCACCTGAAACCTAACCAGTGTTCTATACAGGTTTAACATAATCTCCTTGTTTTTGTGTCTGATGACTCATTTAGAAATCGCAGGTCCCGTACGCCTCTTAAATTGGTTTTTCAACCATTCCTGTCACCTTCAACGACTTGTGTACCGACACCCCCGGGGCTATCTGTTGCTGCACCCCCTTTTAAAATGATACCATTTACTTTACATAGCCTCTCCTCGCTCTTCCTACTGTGAATGAATCACTTCACACTTAGTTGCATTAAATTTGATTTGACATATGTCCTCCCATTTGATCAGTCTGTCTCTGTCCCACTGAAATCTGTTACTATCCTCCTCATTCTTTGCTACATTTCCAAGTTATGTGCCATCTGAAAACTGTGAAATTATGGCCTGAATACCCAAGTCCAGGTCAGTAATATATATAAAAAGAACAGCAATCCCAACACAGGCATCTGAGGAACACAACTGTATACTGCCCTCAAGGCTAATGAACAACCATTTCACCACAAATCACTGTTTTCTGGATCTTAGCCAATATTTTTTATTTGCGCAATCAGTTCTCCTTTAATCCCAGAGGCTGTAATTTTGCCAGCATTTTATCAGAAATCTTTTGAAAGTCCATTTGCCCAGTAGCAAAACATGATCCTCATCAACACTCTTTGTTAATTCATCAAAGAGGTCAATCAATTTGGTCAAATATGATTTCTATTTCACAAATCCGTGCTGGTTTTCATTAACTAATTCATATTTTTTCTTGTGCCAATTAACTTTGTCCTGGATTATTGTCTCTGAATGTTTTCCAGGCTGCCTTTAGTCTGACTGGTTATGAGTTGCCAGGATTATTCATCTTCCTTTTATTGAACACGGGTGCAAAGTTTATAATTCTGCTGTCCTCTGACACTGGGCGAAATTCTCCGACCCCCCGCAGAGTCGGAGAATCGCCCGGGGCCGCCGAAAATCCCGCCATCGCCGTGGCAGAAATTCTCCGCCACCCGGGAATTGGCGGGGGCGGGAATCACCCCCCGCCGATCGGCGAGCCCTCCGCGTTGATCGGCGAGCCCCCTGCGGCAATTCTCCGGCTTGCGATGGGCCGAAGTCCCACCGCTGGGAGGCCTCTCCCACCGCCATGGTTTGAACCACCTCTGGTGGTGGCAGGATCGGCGGTGCGAGCGGGCCCCCGGGGTCCTGGGGGGGGCGCGGGGTGATCGGACCTCGGGGGGTGCCCCCACAGTGGCCAGGCCCGCGATCGGGGCCCACCGATCGGCGGGCGGGCCAGTGCCTTGGGGGCACTCTTTTTCTTCTGCCGCCGCCATGGCCTCCACCATGGCGGAGGCGGAAGAGAATCCCCCAGCGCGCATGCGCCGGTGGTGATGTCAGCGGCAGCTGACGCACCGGCGCATGCACGGACCGGCGAAGGCCTTTCGGCCAGCCCCGGTGCCGGGCGGCGGGCGCCAAAGGCCGTTGTTGCCGGTTTTGGCGCCAGTCGGCGTGGTGCCAACCACTCCGCCGCGGGCCTAGCCCCTCAATGTGAGGGGTTGGCCCCTAAAGGTGCGGAGAATTCCGCACCTTTGGGAAGGCCCGACGCTGGAGTGGTTGGCGCCACTCCGCTACGCCGGGACCCCCGCCCTGCCGGGTAGGGGAGAATCCCGCCCACTATTCTCATATCCAAGAAGGATCAGAACATTGTGACCAGACCCCTCGTAATCTCTGCCATAGCAGTTTCAGCTCTATCCCATCTGGACCAGGTGACCCTTCTATTTACAAACCTTCTAAATTTACTCACTGTTCCAGCATCCACTGCATTCTGGGGTAGCGAATTCCACAGATTCACGACCCTTTGGGAGTAGTAGTTTCTCCTCACCTGTTTTAAATTTGCGAACTCTTATCCTGAGACTGTGACCTCTTGTTCTAGAATCCCCACAAGAGGACGCATCCGTTCCACGTCCAGTTTATCATCCTGTTATCATGTTATATACCTCAATTTGATCTCCCCTCATTCTTCTAAACTTCTAGACTACTCAATCTTTCTTCATAAGACAAACCCCCATCTCTGGAATCAATCATGGTAGCACAGTGGTTAGCACTGTTTCTTCACAGCGAAGGGTTCCAGGTTCTGGGGACCTGGGGACCTCTCTGCCTTTAGTCCCGAGACTTTGTTGAGTACGGTTTCTCTATTGGTGCTGATTGTTCTTAGTTCCAACCTTTCTTTTACCTCTGAATTAGCCGTTCGTATAGGGATGGTACTAATGTCCTCCACCATGAAAACTGAGGCAAAATATTGATTTAGCATCATCACCAATACCACCTGCCTGATAGCAGGTGTCAACTGGAACTAATCCCACTGGAATGCTTTGCAGAGCTCCAAGGGTTGAGTTGGGTTTCAGTTTCGGCCTTTGCAGCCTAGGGAAGGGAAGGACCCTGCAATCCTGACCACTCCCTTGTTCTCCAGAAATGCCGCGTTTCTGAACTGCCCAAGAGCTTAGGTGAATCTATGTACAGGCAGAGTTCAGGACCCACTCTCTCTCCCAAAAGGCGAAAACAGAACCGACCAACTCTCTCTCCAGAAACACAGAGGCCTGAAGGCGAACCTCGAGCTGAAGGTCTAGGGTGCAGGATGGAGGGCAAAGTGTCAGGAGGAACAGCCGAGGGTGGGGGTGGGAATGGGCTGGAGGCGGGGGCAGGGCCTGCAGTGTAAGCCAGGGCCACTGTGCAGCCCATTGGACGTGCTTGGGCAGGAGAGTGCTCACCATGCTAACGCTTTATCCCCGACTTTGAATGAAGTTTGTTATTGAGCCAGGAATGGTTGGGATCTGCCTGTCCGCTGCAGCCCCCTAGTGGACACACTGAGGCTGTGTGAGCAGCGGCTGCTTGGGGAGGGAACTGCACAACTGGAGCCTGCCCAGATGAGCAGGATGGGGATGGTGATGGAGAGCCAGACATCCAAACAGCCGAGGAGGAGGTAGGACAGAGGCATTGCATCAGGTATTGTGTGTATCAACAGCGCCTGTCGTACGAGAACCAAGCAGCAGAACTTGGATTGCCACCAGGAGCGGGTGTCCTCCCCCATACCCCCCCATGGTTCCAGATGCACCTTGACCCGGCACAGATGCCACGGCCGACTGCAGCTGTGTCGGGAGACCATGAGACATCTGGAGCCACAGGAGTATGGGCGGGGACACCGTGACCAATGGTTGTCAAGGTGACGGCCGCCGTGAACGCCTTTGCAAGGGGTCCTGCCTGGGATCTCTCAGACTTACACAGGTTCAGTCAGCCCCGAAATGGAGGCTCTGTATGTCTGGGTGACACAATACATCCACCTGGAAATGGACTGTGCCGGGTGAGGGGTTGGCTCCTGGGTGACAGGGGTTATTCACTGAGGTCATGGCTGATGATACCTACCTGGAGACCCCAGACATAGAACATGGAACATTACAGCGCAGTACAGGCCCTTCAGCCCTCGATGTTGCGCCGACCTGTGAAACTACTCGAAAGCCCATCTACACTATTCCCTTATCGTCCATATGCCTATCCAATGACCATTTGAATGCGTTTAGTGTTGGCGAGTTCACTACTGTCTCAGGCAGGGCATTCCACGCCCTTGCTACTCTCTGAGTAAAGAACCTACCTCTGACATCTGTCCCATATCTATCTCCCCTCAATTTAAAGCTACACCCCCTCGTGCTGGACATCACCATCCGAGGAAAAAGGCTCTCACTGTCCACCCTATCTAATCCTCTCATCATCTTGTATGCCTCAATTAAGTCACCTCTTAATCTTCTTCTCTCTAACGAAAACAGCCTTAAGTCCCTCAGCCTTTCCTCATAAGATCTTCCCTCCATACCAGGCAACAGTCTGGTAAATCTCCTCGGCACCCTTTCCAATGCTTCCACATCCTTCCTATAATGCGGCGACCAGAATTGCACGCAATACTCCAAATGTGGCCGCACCAGAGTTTTGTACAACTGCAACATGACCTCATGGCTCCGAAACTCAATCCCCCTACCAATAAAAGCTAACACACCGTACGCCTTCTTAACAACCCTATCAACCTGGGGGGCAAATTTTAGGGATGTATGTACATGGACACCGAGATCTCTCTGCTCATCCACACTACCAAGAATCTTACCATTAGCCCAGTACTCTGCCTTCCTGTTATTCCTTCCAAAATGAATCACCTCACACTTTTCTGTATTAAACTCTATTTGTCACCTCTCAGCCCAGCTCTGCAGCTTATCTATATCCCTCTGTAACCTGCAACATCCTTCCGCACTGTCCACAACTCCACCGACTTTAGTGTCATCTGCAAATTTACTCACCCATCCTTCTACGTCCTCCTCCAGGTCATTTATAAAAATGACAAACAGCAGTGGCCCCAAAAAAGATCCTTGTGGTACACCACTAATAACTGAACTCCAGGCTGAACATTTCCCATCAACCACCACCCTCTGTCTTCTTACAGCGAGCCAATTTCTGATCCAAACTGCTACATCACCCTGAATCCCATGCCTCCGTATTTTCTGCATTAACCTACCATGGGGAACCTTATCAAATGCTTTACTGAAATCCATATACACCACATCAACTACTTTACCCTCATCCACCTGTTTGGTCACCTTCTCAAATAACTCAATAAGGTCTGTGAGACACGACCTACCCTTCACAAAACCGTGTTGACTATCCCTAATCAAATTATTCCTTTCTAGATGACTATAAATCCTATCTATTATAAACCTTTCCAAGACTTTGCCCACAACAGAAGTAAGGCTCACTGGTCTATAGTTACCGGGGTTGTCTCTACCCCCCTTGAACAAGGGGACAACATTTGCTATCCTCCAGTCTTCTGGCACTATTCCTGTAGACAAAGACGACATAAAGATCAAAGCCAAAGGCTCAGCAATCTCCTCCCTAGCTTCCCAGAGAATCCTAGGATAAATCCCATCCGGCCCATGGGACTTATCTATTTTCACACTTTCCAGAATTGCTAACACCTCCTCCTTATGAACCTCAAGCCCTTCTAGTCTAATAGCCTGTAACTCAGTATTCTCCTTGACCACATTGTCTTTTTCCTGTGTGAATACTGACGAAAAATACTCATTTAGCACCTCTCCTATCTCCTCGGATTCCATGCACAACTTCCCACTACTGTCCTTGACTGGCATACTCTTACCCTAGTCATTCTTTTATTCCTGACATGTCTATAGAAAGCTTTAGGGTTATCCTTGATCCTACCTGCCAAAGACATCTCATGTCCCCTCCTGGCTCTTCTTAGCTCTCTCGTTAGGTCCTTCCTAGCTAACTTGTAACTCTCGAGCGCCCTAACTGAACCTTCGCGTCTCATCTTTACATAAGCCTCCTTCTTCCTCTTGACAAGTTCCTCTTCCTCTTGACGGTTCCCTCGCTCGACCACTTCCACCCTGCCTGACAGGTACATACTTATCAAGGACACGCAGTAGCTGTTCCTTGAACAAGCTCCACATTTCAATTGCGCCCATCCCCTGCAGTTTCCCTCCCCATCCTATGCATCCTAAGTCTTGCCTCATCGCATCATAATTGCCTTTCCCCCAGCTATAACTCTTGCCCTGCGGTTTATACCTATCCCTTTCCATCGCTAAAGTAAATGTAACTGAATTGTGGGCACTATCACCAAAGTGCTTACCTACCTCCACATCTAACACCTGTCCTGGTTCATTACCCAGTACCAAATCCAATACGGCCTCACCTCTTGTTGGCCTATCTACATACTGCGTCAGGAAACCCTCCTGCACACATTGGACAAATACAGACCCTTCTAAAGTACACGATTTATAGCGTTTCCAGTCAATATTTGGAAAGTTAAAGTCCCCCATAACAACTACCCTGTCCCTTTCGCTCCTATCCAGAATCATCTTTGCAATCCTTTCCTCTACATCTCTGGAACATTTCGGAGGCCTATAGAAAATCCCTAACAGGGTGACCTCTCCTTTCCTGTTTCTAACCTCATGGAGACCAACATGGAGAATCACGTCAATGATGCACAGCAGAGGGCGACATGCTGGACAAGGATGATGAATGCCAGGCTTCGTCCGACGAGGAGGATGAGGAGGTTGGCCATGATGGGCAAGGTCTGGTGCCCGGGCAGGGCCGGTGTGCATGGGACAATCTGGGCTGCATCCAGGTTCGCCGTCCAGGGGGTCTGCCCACCGGCAGCTCGATTAGCCTGTCCCACGCCCACCCCCCCCCCCCCCCCCCCCCCCCCCCACCTCCTGTGACCTGCACCCCTCTCCATGCTTCCCACCTGCTTCACTGCAGAGTGCTGGCCCTGGGTTGACAGTAATAGCGGGTCTGGTCCATGGGATGGAGGATGAATACGATCCGCTCTGCGTTCAGCTCTGGTGCTCCGCAGCGTTTGACGAAGTCTGGCTCCTGCCCTCAGTTGCACTTCCCACCGGCTGCTCGGGTGATTCCTGCGTGCGTACTGGCTATGCCATCTCACAGACCCATCGAACCCCTGGAGTAGCGAGGGTCGGGGCGGGTAGGGCGTTGCGGGATTTGGTACCAGGATGGCGTGCGGTGGTGGGCCACTCAGCGGGTCAGCCCTACCAGTTGGCAACCCCACATACGGGCCCGACAGTCTCCCAGGTATCACAGCTGGTGTGGCGACACCGTGTTTTGCCGCTTCCCAGCAGATGCATAAAAGACAGGAGGGGGGATTCAGAGGTGCTGCGGTGTTCCGACACCTCCTCTGCGGGAGTCACTGGCATGGGCGCTATCAACCCCTCCTCCCTCAGGGTGCCCTCCGGCCTCCGGGCTACTCCTTACGATGGGGGCATGGCCGGATCAAGCTCCAGGGCTCCGCTGTCACCTGACTCTGCCAGTCATGGAGACCCGCTCTCGTCTCGACCAGGATCTCAATGCCTATGGTCATGGAGAACAGGAACAGGGCCACCTCCTTCTGGGACTATGTCACATCCCCTCTGGGACTGTGCCATGTTACTCAGGAACTGAGCATGTCCCTCTGTGACTGGCTCAGGTCAGCCAGTGTCAGAGCACAGCCATGACCTGTTGTGACTGGGCCACCTTCTGGAGCACCGCTGCAATGTCCATGTTGCTGTGGTACATGGCTGCCTGTGACATGGCTGCCCTATCCTGTGCCTCTGCCACCCCCTGCACAGAGTGCCCCAGGCCTTGGACTTCTTGACCAATAGCTGATACCTTCACACCCATGATCTTCACCGCAGACGTCACCCGTGTGGTGTTGGCCTGGGTGGCACGCATGGCCGGCACCGCCTCCTGCTGCTGCAGGCAGCTGGACTTCTCCAAAAGACAGATGTCCTTTTTCATAGAATTTACAGTGCAGAAGGAGGCTATTCGGCCCTTCCAGTCTGCACCGGCTCTTTGAACGAGCACGCTACTAAAGGTCAACACCTCCACCCTATCCCCATAACCCAGTAACCCCACCCAACACTAAGGGCAATTTTGGACACTAATGGCAATTTAGCATGGCCAATCCACCTAACCCGTACATCTTTGGACTGTGGAAGGAAACCGGAGCACCCGGAGGAAACCCACGCACACACGGGGAGGATGTGCAGACTCCGCACAGACAGTGACCCAAGCCAGAATCGAACCTGGAACCCTGGAGCTGTGAAGCAATTGCGCTATCCACAATGCTGCCGTGCTGCCACGGTGGGGTTAGCGTGTTGTCCCCCTTGTTCCCCTCAGCAGCTGTTCGTCCAGGGCCTAATTGTAAATACTTCGCATCCGCGTGACCTTCTCCTGAGAGGGTGGAGCTTCACAGAGGGTGGAGCACGAAGTGTCCGAGCCGCTAATGAGATTTAATAATAATAACAATAATAATCTTTATTTTGTCACAACTCGGCTTACATAAGCGCTGTAATGAAGTTGTTATGTAAAGCCCCAAGTCGCCACATTCCGGCGCCTGTTCGAGTACACTGAGTAGAGAATTCAGAATGTCCAATTCACCTATCAGCACGTCTTACGGGTCTTGTGGGAAGAAATCGGAGCATCTGGAGGAAACCCACGCAGACACGGGGAGAACGTGCAGAAAATGGAATTGCATGGACCCGCTGACAGGGGGCGCAAACTTCACTAATGCCACCAGCAAGGGACTGGAGCATGGCATTGGAATGGGCGTCGGGCACAATCGCGATTTTTCCATTGCGCATTGTTCTCCACCTAATCGTAATTCTAGCTGCCGGCATCAGGTGGCAGAGGATTCAGCCCAAAATGTTGTTTCTCTCTTTACATCCCGACCTGCAGAGTAATTCCGACATTGCCTGTGTTTTATTACGGGGATAAACTCCAGTGGGAGGGGTAGGGTCAGGGGGTTACCGCATGTCCAGAACAGTGGGATGTCACCTTAAAATTAGAGCTAGTCCTTTCAAGAATGTTGTCAGGAAGCACTTCTTCACACAAAGGGAATTGGGGAAAAAAGTCTGTAACACTCTCCTCCGAAAGGTTGGTTAGGGATGCGGAACAAAATTGGCGGAATGGTCGGTCTTGATTGAAGTGAATGGGCCAAATGGACTCGGGGGATTGAAAGGCCTCCTGTTGCCTCTCTCATCCTCGATCTCCAGCTATTGCTATTATTCTTCCAGTGTGTTGTGTCCACTAACTGCACAGTAAGACGGCTTGTGTTCTTGGCCCTCAGCTGGGAGTTTGTCTGTCGGACGGTGTGAATTATGGGCACTTAAATTTTGGCTTGCATTGGGCAGAGAAATCAGCTGTGTGCTCCAGGATGAAATGTTCCTTAAATCTAACAGGCATTTGGTATAACGCCTACATGGCACAGATGTGAGTACTGATCAGCGGGATATGTTTAACAGAAAGTTGGCTTAAGTTGATTAAAGGAAAAATTAATGATACAGTTAGATGAGATTAAGAGCTCTGTAATTGATTCTGCTGTAATTCTGCAATGGTCATGTCCATTCTATTATGGAACTGTGAAATGAAACTTAATGCCCACCGTTTACCCAATTAAAACCTAACGGTGAAATTGGATCTCATTGTGCTTTCTTTCTGGAAGGTTAAAGGGGAGCAAAGAGGTCCAGTTTCAGGAGGCAATCTCATAGAATTTTTTACATAGAATTTACAGTGCAGGAGGAGGCCATTCGGCCCATCGAGTCTGCACCGGATCTTGGAAAGAGCACCCTACCCAAGGTCAACACCTCCACCCTATCCCCATAACCCAGTAACCCCACCCAACACTAAGGGCAATTTTGGACACTTAGGGCAAATTAGCATGGCTAATCAACCTAACCTGCACATCTTTGGACTGTGGGAGGAAACCGGAGCACCCGGAGGAAACCCACGCAGACACGGGGAGGATGTGCAGTCTCCGCACAGACAGTGACCCAAGCCGCAATCGAACCTGGGACCCTGGAGCTGTGAAGCGATTGTGCTATCCACAATGCTACCATGCTGCCCGTGCTCAGTCGAGGCATTCATGGCAGTCGGCTAGGTCAGCAGTTAGGCCCAGTGAATTTGCTGATTCTGGACCCTGAGGAAGAGGTTTGCTTTTCCCTGAGTGGCGTGGGATTCAGGATTTCCAGATTTGCCAACAGCCAAACTAAAGGGATTTCCGATTAGACAGGTTTCTGCTTAGAGTCAGGAGGCTGTGGGCTCAAACCCCACTCCAGAGACCTGAGCACAGAGCCCAAGCAGACGCTCCCGGAGGGGCGCTGGTGGAGTGCTGCACTGCCGGAGGTGCTCTCCTTCAGAGGAGATGTGCAGGCTCCGCCTACTCTCTTATGTACGTGAAAAAAGTCCCAAGGTCACTGTGTCCAAAAGCAAACAGATTTCTCCTCATTATCCTGGGCCAATGCTTATGCCTCAACTAGTCTTTAAAACAGACAAACAGGACATTTATATCATTCTGTTTGTGAGAGTTTTGTTGTGTGCATCACCTCCTACATTACAACAGTGACTACATTTCGCATCAAAGGTATTTCACTAGCTATAAAATGTTTGGAGTGTCCTGAAGTTATGATAAGTATTATATCTATGCAGCAGTGGCGTGCAGAGGGGGGGGGGGGGGGGGGGGGGGGGGGGACGGTGCATTGGCCCCGGGCATCCATTGGATGGGGGCATCCAATCAGAGAAGGAAACAAAATTTTTTTTTTTTTTTAATTTAGATTACCCAATTATTTTTTTCAATTAAGGGGCAATTTAGCGTGGCCAATCCACCTACTCTGCACATTTTTTGGGTTGTGGGGGTGAAACCCACGCAGACACGGGGAGAATGTGCAAACTCCACACGGACAGTGATCCAGAGCTGGGATCGAACCTGGGACCTCAGTTCCGTGAGGCGGTTGTGCTAACCACTAGGCCACCGTGCTGCCCCAGAGAAGGAAATAAGATAGTAATTTTTAAATTTCAGGGATGATAAATCAATTTTTGGAGGCTCACCACACTGCAGAGGCAGTTGTTAGCCCTTTATTCCTTTAACATGGTGTACCCTTTCTGTCTAGAGAAAATGGTGCTTCTCCCCATCCCCCCACACGCATGCGCATGATGTACGTGGTGCAACCATCAAAAGCAACAAGCAGACATAGAACATAGAACATAGAATAGTACAGCACAGAACAGGCCCTTCCGTGGCTGTTCGTTCCTGCGTTTCCTCGAGTCATAACTCGTCTTTTCTTCAGCTTTTTGTGCATCTAGATTAGTTCTTTTACCTACTCAGGTCAGTGAATAGCTCTAGAACAGGTGCAACTACGTTTTTTATAGGTTTTTTGGTGATATTTAATGAAATATTTACGTGGGGTGTAGTAAGAGTGAAGCCTGGATGATCAGAGGACTGCTATGGCATTTAATCTCGGAATAGGAGACATTTATTCCTTAACATGCTAATATTCGAATACAGATACCACTAATTTGTAAGTCTATGATATAAATTGCACAAAATTATCAGTGGAGAATCAGTGTGAAATAATTTGATACGAAGGAACAAAGAAATGAAATATGGTTTATCCGTCTGCAACTGACCGATTGTTTACCATTTTCTTCCCATTTTCTCATGCGTCTTACGGTTTTTGAGATAGAAAATGAAATGTTACGAGTATTTTGTGTACAACCGAGTAGAGCACAGAACAGGAAAAAAAAGAGAGCCAGAGTCGAAGAAGAGTCCCATCAAAGAGGGGCATTAGATGCATGGATAAAAAGAAATAAAGAAGAAGTAGGAGAACCTGGAGAAGTAAAAGATGATCTGGGTGCAGAGAAGGATTTTTCTGATACGTATTCAGCTCGGTCAGAACATAATACTCTCTCTCCTCAGTCTCGTTGTCAGGATGATGATCCATGTGAAGAAAATAAAGAAGATTTTAGCATATTTTTGCAAAGAAGCGATTTTGGCTGTTTGAAGAAACTGATTCCAGATCATTTGAAGATGACAATATTACAACATGGCCCTGAAAGATATCAGAATAAAGTGGTCCATTTGCTGAGAAGGATGGGAGATCATTTTCCAAACAGTGGTTTGATAAAGTTTCCACAAACGGAGAAATTGTGGAGAGAAAATTGTTGTTATGCTCTCCATATCGGAAAGCATGCTACTGTTTTGTTTGCTTTTTGTTTTCAAAGGAGCATTTGTCGTCTGTGTCAAACTTTGGAAAGGAAGACGGTTTCTCCACTTGGAGAAAATTAAATCCAACAATACTTTACCATGAGAAAAGCCCTTCTCATAGAGCTCACATGAGGGAATACCTGAACCTCGTAGTTCGACTCCATCATTCAACTACGATAGATGCTGAACTTAAACAGCAAATGTCTGCTGAAAAGAAAAGATGGAAAGCTATAACTGAACGGATTGTCGAGGTTATATCCTTTCTGGCAAAACAGAATCTGGCCTATCGTGGACATCGAGGAGAAGGAATATCTGGGTTATCAGAGCCAGGGGAGACAGTCAGTGAAAATACAGGAAACTTTCTAGCAACAATCAGACTTTTGGCCAAATATGATGACATCTTAGCAAAACACTTGCAGAGAGGGAAAGAGAAACCAAAAAGTGTCACCTACTTGTCCAACAGAATTCAAAACTAAATAATCAATCTTCTTGGTGAAACTGTCAAGAAAAATATAATTTCCGAAATTAAGGACTCAAAATATTTTAGCATAATGCTGGATTCAACTCCAGATATTGCCCATGAAGATTAGGTTTCTGAAATTCTGCGTTACGTTCATATTGATGAAAACAGAAAAGTAGAAATAAAGGAGACATTTCTGGGATTTTTTCAAGTCAACAAGAAAGATGCAGTCAGCCTGGTAAATAAAATTCAGGAAAAATTGGAAGAAGACAAAATTTCCATGAATGACTGTCGTGGTCAAGCATATGATAACGCAGCAGTTATGGCTGGAGTGAGAGGAGGTGTTCAACAAAAAATTCTTGAAGTTAACCCAAAAGCTGTGTTTGTGAACTGCGAGAACCACAGCCTCAATTTGGCCTGTGTCCATGCAAGTGAGGTGCAACCTGTTGTTGTTACATTTTTTGGCATTCTAGAAAAACTCTTTACTTTTTTTTCTTCATCTACGTCTTATTGGGAAGTGTTAAAATCATTTGTCACTCGGACTGTGAAAAGACCGTGTGACACAAGATGGAGTTCCAGCCATGATGCTGTGCAAGTAATCCATGAAGTGTGTGACAACGTTATTGCAAGCCTTCAACACCTGCTGGAAGGAGAATTTTCAAGGGAAACTAAATCTGATGCAGGATCGCTACTGAACTCTATTCAACAGTTCCCGTTTACAGCTTTATTCAATTTTTGGTACTCAGTTTTATCATCAGTGGAGAAAGTCTCAAAACGCTTGCAGGATCCGAAAATGGGGTTCCATGAAGCTTCTTGTGATCTGAGAGGACTTATTCATATCTTGAATTTGAAGAATGACGAAATTATCCACAATGCAATAGATTTAGCCAATGAATATTGTGAAAATTGGGGAATACCAATTGCACGATAAAGGAGAAGAAGAATAATGCCTGGAGAGTCAGCAAGGGATAGTGGACTGACGGCACAAGAAGAAATGAATAGAGTAATGGTAGAGATTGTGAACAGATTAAAAACTGAAATTGAAGACCGCAGTGTCCGTCTTCAAAGACTCAGTGACCGATTTTCTTTTCTTCTGAACTTAAATTCAGTAGTGATTGAAGATTGAAGATGAACAAGAAAGAGAGAAATTAAAAAAGGAATGTTCAGACTTTGCAAATTATGACAATGATGACTTTGACAATGATGTGGTTGCAATTCAGTTATGTGACAAAATTATTGATTTTGTGATGCTCCTTCGAGCTGGAGGGAATAGAGTTCCCCTGATCCTAAAGATGCTCTGGAGTCTTTACTGCAGTATGGGAGGGATGTCTTTCCGACGCTGTGTGCTTCATACAGATTACTGCTTACAATCGCATTTTCAGTCGCAAGCTGTGAAAGGTCATTTTCAAAACTGAAATTAATAAAAACATATCTGAGGTCTTCTATGTCACAGGAGCGACTGACCAACCTGGCTTTAATAAGCATTGAAAAAGAATTTCTCACAGCTGATGTAAAAAGTGAAGTAGTTCAGGTGTTTTGTGACAGGAGGTATCATTTGGGGAAAATAACTTAATAAATTTGATTGATTTATATTAAAATCGAATAAAGCATTTATTTCATGTTTCATCTGTGTTTATATATTCAAAATGTTTTCCTTTCTCATAATATTTCTCAGTATATTAGGCCTTATACTTGAGTCTTTGGGGCATACACTCAAGATTTGCCCCGGGCATCACCAGACCTCTGCACGCCGCTGCTATGCAGTTTGCTTCTGCCTGCTTTGGGAGTAAACTCTGGATACCTGATACAGAAAGAGAATTGAGCAAGACAAATGGAACAGAACAGACGTTCACCTAATTTCACTGTCTGTTACTTTCTGGGAATGGGTGCTGATGGGATGCCCCATTGGTTTTATGGTTTGAACCAATATTTAACTGAATTGTAAGTGTTGACCCAAGCTATCGACTAAAAGCAAGCATCACACAACATTCATCTTCAGTAAGATAAATATTCCAACTATTTGGGGTTATCTCTGCTCAGTGTCAGCTTAAAGGTCTGCCATTTGCAGGATGACTTAACACAGGACACCATAATCAGACCAGACCCATTACGTGTCAAGTTTAAATTTGCACAGTGAAATGAGGCTTAAGAGCATCAGCAGTGGGGCTTATGATAAAATATTGAGCGAGCAAGAATATAGCTTATAATATGAACATGCAGAACACAGTTTCACAACTCTATCTATCTATCTATCTATCTATCTATCTCTCTATCTATCTACACGCTAGCATTGTGGATAGCACAATTGCTTCAGAGCTCCAGAGTCCCAGGTTCAATTCCCGGCTTGGGTCACTGTCTGTGCGGAGTCTGCACGTTCGCCCCGTGTCTGCGCGGGTTTCCTCCGGGTGCTCCGGTTTCCTCCCACAGTCCAAAGATGTGCAGGTTAGGTGGATTGGCCATGATAAATTGCCCTTAGTGACCAAAAAGGTTAGATGGGGTTATTGGGTTACAGGGATTGGGTGGAAGTGAGGACTTAAGTGGATCGGTGCAGACACGATGGGCCGAATGGCCACCTGCTGCACTGTATGTTCTATGTTCTATTACCAAAGTATGAGATTGGTTTGGAAAGGGGTTTTTCACTGTTTTGCCTCAGTTCCAGTTTGGATTTATTCGTGGCTATCTTTCGTTTGGACTCTGGTATAAATGGCCACGAGCAAGTGAATTGGAATGGTATAGATAGATCAGATAGTGTCTGTTGCAGAGCTATGGATATGAACTGCAGAGGTTGGTGATTACACCAATTTGAAACTCAGGTACAAGCCACGAGGAGAGGAATGATATGGTCTAACCTTCGTCTCTCTCTCTCTCTGTTCCTTTCTCTTCTTTCTTTTGAGTTGGAGAATGTCGGTGGGATGCTTTTGGCATTCACCAATAGCTGCCTTTCACCTGGGAGTGGTAAATACACCATGGCCCCACCAATATCTGAATCCCCCCTCCCTATCCTTTACAAATCACTCCCAATTCCTCTGACCCCCCCCCCCCCCCCCCCGATTATCATTCCCCTCCAGGTCATCTTTCCCTCCCTTTCTTCAAACTCCCACCAATCATTTTTTAACAATTTCACCAGGATAGAAACCCATGCAGACACGGGGAGAACGTGCAGACTCCGCACAGACAGTGACCCAGCGAAGAATCGAACCTAGAACCTCACAGTCATTGGTGACCCAGTAGTCTTCAACAAGCAAATAATTGTATCGAGAACACTTCAGCTTGATATTCTTCAACAATATCATGAAGCTCATCTAGGAATAGCAAACGGTCTTGCAATAGCATTGAAATCAATCTGGTGGCAAGGCATCACATTCACTACAGAGGAAATGGTTTATAATTGTCTGAAATGCGGCAGGACACAATACCCAATCCTTTTTTTATATTACGTTATCAGAGTTACAAATTGCGTAGTGGTCCAAATGTCCAAAAGCCAGAGCTGAGAGTGTGGACGGGGGCAAACCCCTAATCCAGCTCCTTGCCTGCTCCAAAAAACAATTCAAATTGAATCCAATTCATGGTCCCCACAAGAGAGACAGAGCCAGATCCAGGCATTACACCTGATACCACACTCATCTTAACCAAAAGGCCGAGAAGCGAATCGACAATTTCCAATGCTGACCCGAAAATTCAAACCCATAATCACCAAATGTTCCTCAGAGGGTAAAAGGTCGTGAGGGAGAACAAAGAAATAACCAGGCTCAGAACTTTAACTATGGACGTGGAGCAGATGGGTTTACAGCGCTGACGCCTGGAAAGAGATTGTGGGTCGGAGACCAGCAGTAGAAAGTTGCACTCACTGACTAAACTTCCCAGTCAGGATTGTACAGGATTGGGACAGGCCGGAGCATCATAATGAGAGACTGCACCTTAATGTCCTTGGAAAGAAATCCACTCGAATCCTGGGCTTATTACGCAGAGCCTGATGAGGAAGAAAGGTTTAGTGCAGCGTCTATAGCCAACCAGGGGTTACCACTTGCTGAAGGGAGAATACGGAATATCCTCAACTTCAAAAGGATATTAGAATGAGGTCAGGCAGATTGGTCAAAGCTCCTCAGAGACTAACCCTGTGAAGTCCGAGCCTTTGAGGGGAGATTGGAGGATGTCAATGTGATGGGAATAAAGACTTGATGGCAGATTGAGCGTAAAGGCTGAACATCAGAAGTATACATGAGGTAATAATGGTGTCACATCACATGACTGAGAAGTAATGAAATCTGGACAAAGGGAAGCTCTGAAATTGCGTAGTGATCCAAATGTGTGAGTACTTTCTGCAAATAAATAGTCACCTTTAAAAAGACTCTGGACTCAAGCAGCATACTTTGGGAAAATAGACCTCAACCACACAACAAAACGGTAATTATTCCAGGATTTGCCATGTGGCTTTGGCCTGAATTTTCATCGGTGAGACGGGGAGTGCGAATTTGGAGATTTCCCAGCTTGGTCCATCTACCTCAGGCCAACGTACCGATAAAGGGGAAGATTCTCATTACCAGGGAGTGGGGATGGGCTGGAGTCAGGCCAGCCGGCTAGGGGAAATGGTGGCTGTTGGAGGCAGAGATGCGCTACTCAAAAGGGCCACCTTGGTGTTGTGGGGCTTTGTTCCCGTTCAAATAAAAGCACAAAGGTCCTCCAGCCCTCACATCTCACGCCCCCTCATTCTCCAAACACACTACATGCTCCATTCAGCCCACACCATACATCCCAGCCCCTAAATCCCCTTATGTCCATAAGGCAAACCCTGTTCTTCCACCCACCCGCATGGGACAGGAAAGCTAACAGAATTACAGAGCTGATAGGTTTGGAGATCGAATGGAATAAACATATTAATGGCATTAGAGTTGATCGGATTACAGACTTGGTGGGATTGCAGAATTGATGGGATTCAAATTCTGATAGGGTTACAGAATTGATGGGATTACCAGATTGATGGGTTTGCAGGGTTAATCGGATTAGAGGGTTGATGGTAATACAGAGTTGATGGGATTAAAGAGTTGATGGGATTGCCGGGTTGATGGGATTACAGGGCTGGGTAGTTTGCAGCAAACAATGGTTTGTTTGAGGTTGCGCGGTTGTTTGAAGGCAAGTAGTGGGGGTGTGGGGATGACCTTGGCAAGATGTTCATCTTCATCGATGATGTGTTGAAGGCTGCAAAGAAGATGTCGTGGTTTCTCTGCTCCAGGAAAGTACTGGACGACGAAGGGTACTCTGTCGGTTGTGTACCATGTTTCAGAACAGCGACCACGACACCACACAACCCTGCCATGGCAACCTCTGCAAGGTGTGCCAGATCATCGACATGGATACCACCATTACACATGAGAACACCACCCGCCAGGTACGCTGTACATACTCATGCCACTCGGCCAACGTTGTCTACCTCATACACTGCAGGGAAGGATGTCCCGAAGCGTGGTACATTGGCAAGACCATGCAGACGCTGCAACAACGAATGAACGGACATCGCACGACAATCACCAGGCAGGAATATTCCCTTCCAGTCGGGGAACACTTCAGCAGTCAAGGGCATTCAGCCTCTGATCTCCGGGTAAGCGGTCTCCAAGGCAGCCTTCAGGACGCGCGACAACGCAGAATTGCCGAGCAGAAACTTATAGCCAAGTTCTGCACACATGAGTGCGGCCTCAACCGGGACCTGGGATTCATGTCGCATTACATTCATCCCCCACCATCTGGCCTGGGCTTGCGAAATCCTACCTACTGTCCTGTCTTGAGACAATTCACACCTCTTTAACCTGGGGTTACCCCTATCTTTGGATCTGTAAAGACTTAATTACCTGCAAATGCTCGCATTCTAAGCATTGTCTGGCATCCTTGACTTTGTTTATATAAATGTTTCTGGAACATACCTCTCCATTCACCTGAGGAAGGAGCAGTGCTCCGAAAGCTAGTGTTTGAAACAAACCTGTTGGACTTTAACCTGGTGTTGTAAGACATCTTATAGGGTTGATGGGTTTGGAGAGTTGATAGGATTACAGATTCTGATGGGACTGGAGAGCTGATTGAATGATTTAGATGCTGGGATTGCAACAGTATAGTTTTTTAAAATATAATTTTAGTGTACTCAATTCATTTTTTCCAATTAAGGGGCAATTTAGCATGTTCAATACACCTACCTTGCACATCTTTGTGTTGTGGGGGCGAAACCCACGCAGACACGGGGAGAATGTGCAAACTCCACACGGACAGTGACCCAGAGGCGGGATCGAACCTGGAACCTCGGCGCCGTGAGGCAGCAGTGCTAACCACTGCGCCACCGTGCTGCCTTGCAACTGTCTAGTTGATGGGATTGGGGGAAACAGCAGAATGGTACATCTATCAGAGTGTCCCTCGCTCTGTAATGGTCCGTTCTGGAGCATATTCGTGTGAAAAAGGAAGGTACAAGATTTATCTAAAGAAATTTATTAACTTATGGAAATCTGCAGGCGATCCACTAAACACTGTTTCAGGATGGCACCAGCTTAAATATAACCCGAACAAAAATCCTCAATAAATTAGCTTCCCAACTAATATTAAACAAAAAGGATGAATGTGCCTCATTAGTAATCATTCTAAAGGGATGAAAATGGGCAACAGTGTTTGTACTAATTATTTAGATGTTAACACAGCTCATAAATGTACGCAAAATTTAGTACAAAGAACTAAACGGTCCTCAAAAATAACAGGCATACATAACATCACAAATAATAAAACTTATTTTATTTGTCATGATAGAGCATATTCCTGGCTCCCAAAATACTGAGGATCTTGCTGTTTAGGATACCTAGCACCTGCCATCCGTCATCTTCCTTATGTTTCAGAACCAGCCACTCGAAGCCGATTACACCACCACTGCCCTAGGTAAAATTTCTGACAAAATGCGAGCAATTCGAACTGTGGCGTTACAAAATCGAATGGCACTTGACTATGTGCTAGCCGAAAAAGGTGTCACCTGCACCCTGATTGGTGCAGAGTGTTGCACTTTCATTCCCGATAATTCAAAATAAATTAAAGATTTGGCATCACATATCCAAAGAGAAATCAATAAACTTGATCCACCCCCAGTTATCTCTCTCTGGGATAAACTTTGTGGGTGTTGGGACACACTGGAATGTCCATAGTAAGAATAATCCTATTCTCCTGTGGAGCTGGATTCATCATTTACATTACATGCCAATGTATCAAGTTCATCAAAGAACTATTCGCTAAACGCAAGGGCCCAATTGTCAGAATGATTCACACTAACCCTACTGCACCACCATTAGATGAAATAGAAATGAAGTATTATTGTTGAAATGTTACTGATCAATCAATTATTTGACTGTATTATTAACATATTGTTAATATATTAATACTGAATCAGTAGAATCAAGTTTGATTAATTGATTAATTGTTATTTTATAATAATGATTCTTTAAGAATTATAATAATTTTTGCTGAAATGCTTGTAATGCAATGCTTGCCCACTCTATTGTTTAAAACTGCAGTGACAATGGGAATGAGTTACTCTGCGCTTTGACCTATCCTATCATATTAATTGTATATTTTACCTTATTGTGATATATCTCACTTATTCTTTCAACTTATCAAAGTGGGGACTGCAGAAACCAACTATTTTCTAATACACCTGCAAGCTGTTTTGCCGTAAGCAAGAAACCATTTCGGTATTATTTTACAAATTAAACTGTGTACAAGTCCTTTTTGCTAGCCGGACTTATTAGAGAATAAGATTTAAGTGACTCTCAATTGTAATCAAATAGAGGCAATAAATTATTCTTATTTGCACCAGAGAAGTTTTAACTCAAATGTCTACTGAGTTTTAGTGTTGCAAGCTCCTCACTAAATCCGCATGGTAGATCTCTTCACTGTGATGGAAAAGTTGACAGTTTTTCACATTCTATGGCCTACCCTTAGAAGTACGATCTGACCAGGGTTCTACCTCATGTCTAAAATTTTCCAGCATATAATTGGTAGTTTCGGTGTCAAAAAATTAAAATCAATCATGCATCAACCACAAACTCAGGGATCATTGGAGAGATATCATCAGACTCTCATTAGGGCTTATTGCCATGAATATCCAAGAGACTGGGACGAGGGATTGGATTTTTTACTATTTGCCACCAGGGATTCTCCAAATGAATCTACTGGGTTTAGCCCATTCGAATTAGTTTATGGCCATGAAATACGGGCTCCATTAAAGTTAATGAAAGAGAAGTTTCTAAAACAGCAGGACAAATCCTCAATGTTGGATTACGTGTCCACGTTTCTGAGAAAGATTCGCAGGAGCTTGTCAGGTACCCCGAGAGCAATTAAAGAACAAGTTTGCCTATTTAGAAGAATGGAGAAAAGGTCTAATAAAGATACTGAAAAAATGTGCGCATATTTGTAGGGGCACACTCGGGTGCACTCCATTAAGTAGTCATGATGTAGACATAGGAAGCTGCAAACCAATAATGTAACATCCGTCTTGACTAAACCCATGGCGACTGGCTGAATTAGAGGGGGAAATCCATGTATGTTGTGCAATCAAACAAAAACGGCATGGTCCACGGAACGCCGAGTGGAATTTGGGAGATCGAGGCCCATGTTGGTCAGCAAACCAGTGCTGGCTGCCCCGGGTCTTTCCAGACTTTTAAAATGGCCATGGGTGCCAGTGACTCGGGGGTGGGGGCAGTGCTACTAAAAGACGATGATGCAGGAATAGAGAGGCCAGTGGTATATTTATTAAAAAACTAAATCCATGCCAAAGAAAGTATCCCATCATTGAAAAGGAAGCCTGAGCCTTGCTATTAGCCCTTCAGCACTTTGAAGTATATATCCGACATGACAATAAACAAGCTTAGTTTACACTTACCATGAGTAGGGCAGCAAGGCATCACAAGTGGATAGCACTGTGACTTTACAGTGCCAGGGCCCCAGGTTCGATTCCCCGCTGGGTCACTGTCTGTGCGGAGTCTGAACGTTCTCCCCGTGTCTGCGTGCGTTTCCATCCGGGTGCTCCGGTTTCCTCCCACAGTCCAAAGACGTGCAGGTTAGGTGGTTTGGCCATGATAAAGTGCCCTTAGTGTCCAAAATGTTAGGAGGGGTTACGGGGATAGGGTGGAAGTGGGGCTTAAGTGGGTCGGTGCAGACTCGATGGGCCGAATGACTTCTTTCTGCACTGTATGTTCTATGTTTTATAATCTGCTTGCGTTTACAGAATGCAAGTTTATTCCATTGAAGTTGATTATTAAACAACATTATTATACAACAGTTCAATGTTAAAATTGTACACACCCTTGTAAGCGTTAATGTAATAGCGGATGCGTTGTCACAGGTTTAAGGGCTGGCTAGTCACTAAAGTAGGGACTGAGAAGGGAAATTATATAATGAGGAAAGATGAATGTTTATGAGTTTATAACTTCTTGCATACCTCATAATTAAAAGTCCCTGCCCCGACATTTCACTCCTTTTGGGGTGGGGGATGGGGGGGTATGTAAGAGCCCTTCCTTTTGATTCTCTTATTTCCACTTGTTTTACTTTGTGGTTATCATTACCATACATGGATGTTTAATGGACATAAGCCTTTAAGTTGCCTTCTTGTTTGCTCTGGGTGATGCTCAGCAGCTGTGCGAGAGGGAGCTCCTCGAGGAAGGTGTGGAAGCTGCAGCAGTGGAGCGGGCAGCAGAGGGGCAGGTGCCAGCTGCCCAGGATGTATAACGAGCCGGCCAACAGGCCGCAGGGTAGGAGGTGTCAAGGAGGCGCCACATGAGGCCTCGTGTGTACTGGCACCATCTGACACTCGAGAACCAGCAGAACCAGCGAGGGGCAGCAGGGTAGCATGGTGGTTAGCATAAATGCTTCACAGCTCCAGGGTCCCAGGTTCGATTCCCGGCTGGGTCACTGTCTGTGTGGAGTCTGCACGTCCTCCCCCTGTGTGCGTGGGTTTCCTCCGGGTGCTCCGGTTTCCTCCCACAGTCCAAAGATGTGCGGGTTAGGTGGATTGGCCATGCTAAATTGCCCGTAGTGTCCTAAAAAAAAAAGTAAGGTTAAGAGGGGGGTTGTTGGGTTGCGGGTGTAGGGTGGATACGTGGGTTTGAGTAGGGTGATCATGGCTCGGCACAACATTGAGGGCCGAAGGGCTTGTTCTGTGCTGTACTGTTCTATGTTCTATGTTCTAACCTGTTGGACCGGACATGCCCTCGAAGACTCCCACTGAGCAGGGGGACAGTGCGACATATCTGACAGATCATGGCACACGTGGCACCGTGGGGAATGGGGGAGAACACCCACTCCTGATGGCCGTCAAGGTGACGGCCGCCCTGAACCTTTACGCTAAGGGGGCCTTCCAGGTGCCAACGGAGGACATGTCCGGGATCTCACAGAGCTCGGTGCACAGGTGCATCCGCACCATCACAGAGGCCCTATATGCCCAGGTGGATCAATACATCCAGTTCAATGTGGACCCAGCCCACCAGGATGCCTGGGCAGTGAGGTTCACCTCGATTGCCAGGATTCCCCAAGTCCAGGGTGATCGATGGGATGGATACCCTACGAGCACCTGCAGATCCGCTCGATACAAACCGAAACGGGTTCCACTCGATGAACGTGCAGCTGATACGTGACGACCAGATGCACATCGTACATGTCTGCGCCTGATACCCGGGCAGTGTGCACGACACCTTCATGCTGGTGCACTGGCCGATTCCTGACATGTTCGAGATGCCCCCCCCCCCCCCCCCCCCCCCCCCCACCCCCTCCCATCCCCGGCCCCCTCCGCTGACTAAGGGCCTGGCTCCTGTGTTATCCACTGAGTTTGTGGCTGGTGACGCCTCTCCGAAGGCCGCAGGTCGACACGGAGACCCGCTACAAAGACGCCCATACAGCGACCAGGAGTGTGATGGAGCGCTGCTTCGGCCTCCTGAAGATAAGGTTTAGGTGCCTGGACCGCTCTGGAAGGGCCCTCCAGTATAGCGCTGGGAGGGTCACCCGCATCGTGGCAGCCTTCTCCGTCCTCCACAACATTGCGCAGTGGAGGGGCGATGTGTTTGAGGACGAGGATGAGGAGGAACGCCAGGCCTAGTCCGATGAGGAGGATGCGGGGGAGGGGGAGGGTGGGCAGGACATGGAGCCCAGGCAGGCAGGGGAGGCTGCACGATGTCTGCGCTAGGGCCGACATGCATGGGATGCTCTGATCGCCTCCAGGCTCACCGACTAGGAGGGGCGAGGGGAAGAGGGGGGAACTGGTCAGGGGCATGGGCACCGCATCCCAACCCCAAACCCCCTCACATCCTCCCTGGTCAACCCGGCCTGCAACTCCCTCCATGATACATACCTGCCGCACGACAAGCTGGGGGCCCTGGGTTTACAGTAACAGCGGGTCTGGTCCATGGGATGAAGGATGATGACAGCCCACTCTGCGATGAGCTCCGTGCTCTACATCATGTGACAATGTCTGATTCCTGCCCATGGTTGTACTTCCCATCTAGGTGATCCATGCATGTGAGCTGGCCAGTCCATCACACTGTCCCATCAAAACCCTGGCAGTGGTGGGGACTTTCGGGAGGGGGAGGAAGGTGGGGAGCACGGGCCACCCACAGGGTCAGCATCATCCCCCCCCCCCAACATCTGCCCATTTCCCCACCTCCCCCGGCCAACCCCATAATTTTTGCCTCCCTCGGGATGCCCAATGGCTCCTGGGCTAATCCATGGGATGTGGGTGTGAGGAGTGGTACCCCCTGAGTCTCCCCCGCCCCCTGGCGCTGACATTCCTGGTGGCCCACTCTGGCCTCGGCCAGGGTCTGCACACTCGCGGCCGTGAAGCGCAGGGAGTGGACCATCTCCTTCTGGGACTGCGCCACATCATGCTGCGACTGTGCCACTTGAAAATCGCTTATTGTCACGAATAGGCTTCAATTAAGTTACTGTGAAAAGCCCCAAGTCGCCACATTCCGGCGCCTGTTCGGGAGGAATGCCGCTGATATTCCCAGCCATGGCCTGCTGTGACTGGGCCATGCTCAGGAGTGCCGCTGCAATGTCCAGGTGGCACTGGGACATAGTAGCCTGTGAGTGAGTAACTCTGCCCTGGGCCTCGGCCAGTGCCTGCACAGAATTCCCCAGGCCTTGCACACGCTGTTACACAGCTCTGAACCTCAGGGTTTTGGATCGGGTGCAGGAAGGTGGGGTTAGAAAGGGCACCAGGGTAACTTCGGGCTGGCACGGACAAGATGGACTGAATGGCCTTGCTTCTGTGCTGTAACATTTCTTTGATTCTATTCTAGCAATTGTTGGGATTACAGATCAGATGGGATAATAGGTCAGATGGGACTGGAGATCTGATAGGATTACCGATCTGAAGGGACTGGTGATTTAATGGGATTACAGAGCTGATCGTGGAGAGTATGGGATGGGAGCTCGTATGGGACTGGAGTCTCGTTGGGATTCCAGGCATGAAGGGATTACAGTGTTGATGGGATTGCAGATCTGATGGGATTATGGAGTTGAAGGGTCTGGAGAGCTGATGGGTCTCGGGAATGATGGGATTGACAAATTGATGAGATTACAGAGTTTATGGGACTGAGCCCCGGTTAGTAATAGATTATTTAAAACAGCGCAAAGATTTGAAACAAGAACAAATTAGCAGTGACAATTTGTCAAAAACCCATCATTGACTAAATACTTGAACACATGCACGAATGGAGAATTAAATCACACAGCCTATTTTCAGCAGCTCCTAATGATACCATCCTTGAACATGAGATGAAGATTGTTCTTTTTCATTGACACCTTTTATTGCTGCTACAGCATCTAATTGTATTGTACAGATGTTCCCCGCCTGATAGTTAACCATTGTGACTGATTCTGCAAATTCTATTACTCATCTTAAAACAATCTGTAATCAGTGACTATTTATAAATGCATTACACTTCAAACATCGGGGTGAAACAATTTTTTTCTCAGTTGCTACTTATGAGGTGGAGAGGAAATGTTCATAATTGAAAACAGTAGCAATGTAAACAACAGACATTTCTGGTTCAGGGGTTAGATACAGAGTAAAGCTCCCTCTACACTGTCCCCATCAAACACTCCCAGGACAGGTACAGCACGGGGTTAGATACAGAGCAAAGCTCCCTCTACACTGTCCCCATCAAACACTCCCAGGACAGGTACAGCATGGGGTTAGATACAGAGTAAAGCTTCCTCTACACTGT
Source organism: Scyliorhinus canicula (assembly GCF_902713615.1). NCBI lineage: Eukaryota > Metazoa > Chordata > Chondrichthyes > Carcharhiniformes > Scyliorhinidae > Scyliorhinus > Scyliorhinus canicula. The sequence goes on along the minus strand of NC_052152.1, from coordinate 206,839,092 downwards.
CACCCATCTAACACTCCCAGGACAGGTACAGCACGGGGTTAGATACAGAGTAAAGCTCCCTCTACACTGTCCCCATCAAACACTCCCAGGACAGGTACAGCACGGGGTTAGATACAGAGTAAAGCTCCCTCTACACTGTCCCCATCAAACACTCCCAGGACAGGTACAGCACGGGGTTAGATACAGAGTAAAGCTCCCTCTACACTGTCCCCATCAAACACTCCCAGGACAGGTACAGCACGGGGTTAGATACAGAGTAAAGCTCCCTCTACACTGTCCCCATCAAACACTCCCAGGACAGGTACAGCACGGGGTTAGATACAGAGTAAAGCTCCCTCTACACTGTCCCCATCAAACACTCCCAGGACAGGTACAGCACGGGGTTAGATACAGAGTAAAGCTCCCTCTACACTGTCCCCATCAAACAATCCCAGGACAGGTACAGCACGGGGTTAGATACAGAGTAAAGCTCCCTCTACACTGTCCCCATCAAACACTGCCAGGACAGGTACAGCACTGGGTTAGATACAGAGTAAAGCTCCCTCTACACTGTCCCCATCAAACAATCCCAGGACAGGTACAGCACGGGGTTAGATACAGAGTAAAGCTCCCTCTTCACTGTCCCCATCAAACACTGCCAGGACAGGTACAGCACGGGGTTAGATACAGAGCAAAGCTCCCTCTACACTGTCCCCATCAAACACTCCCAGGACAGGTACAGCATGGGGTTAGATACAGAGTAAAGCTCCCTCTACACTGTCCCCATCAAACCCCCTGGACAGGTACAGCACGGGGTTAGATACAGAGCAAAGCTCCCTTTACACTGTCCCCATCAAACACTCCCAGGACAGGTACAGCATGGGGTTAGATACAGAGTAAAGCTCCCTCTACACTGTCCCCATCAAACACTCCCAGTACATGGTACAGCACGGGGTTAGATACAGAGTGAAGCTCCCTCTTCACTGTCCCCATCAAACACTCCCAGGACAGGTACAGCAGGGGGTTAGATACAGAGTAAAGCTCCCTCTACACTGTCCCCATCAAACACTCTCAGGACAGGTACAGCACGGGGTTAAATACAGAGAGAACCTCCCTCTACACTGTCCCCATCAAAAACTCCCAGGACAGGTACAGCACGGGGTTAGATACAGAGTAAAGCTTCCTCGACACTGTCCCTATCAAACACTCCCAGGACAGGTACAGCGCGGGGTTAGATACAGGGTAAAGCTCCCTCTAAACTTACCCCATCAAACACTCCCAGGACAGGTTCAGCGCGGGGTTAGATACAGGGTAAAGCTCCCTCTAAACTTACTCCATCAAACACTTCCAGGACAGGTACAGCAAGGGGTTAAATACAGAGTAAAGCTCCCTCTACACTGTCCCCCATCAAACACTCCCAGGACTGGTACAGCATGGGATTCGATACAGAGTAAAGCTCCCTCTACACTGTCCGTATCAACCTTTCCTGAACAGGTACAGCACGAGGTTAGTGCAGAATAAAGCGTCCTCGACACTGTCCCCATCAAACACTCCCAGGACAGGTACAGCATGGGTTCAGATACAGAGTAAAGCTCCCTCTGCACTGTCCCCATCAAACACTCCCAGGGCAGGTACAGCACAGGGTTAGATACAGAGTAAAGCTCCCTCTACACTGTCCCCATCAAACACTCCCAGGACAGGTACAGCACGGAGTTAGATACAGAGTAAAGCTCCCTCTACACTGTCCCCATCAAACACTCCCAGGACAGGTACAGCACGGGGTTAGATACAGAGTAAAGCTCCCTCTACACTGTCCCCATCAAACACTCCCAGTACAGGTACAGCACCATTTTATAGGTGTAGTAAAAGAAAAGGTACCTAATTTCTGTGGCACCATTGGAAAGTGTGTTACAATAATGAAGTATTTGAGATGTGCTGTCATAGTTGGGCTGCAGCCAGCTCAAAGGCAGCAAGCTCTCACAAACTGCAAAGCAATAATGGCCAGAAAATGATGTTTATTGAGGGATAGGTTTCAGCCACGACATGAAGAGAACTGCCCTGCTCTTCTTAAAAATATTGCCACGGGGTTTTTATGTCCATCTGAGAGAGCAGTTGGACCTCTATTGAGCATCTCGTTTGACAGAGGCACCAAAAGAGATCCATTGGAATGTTGTCCTTGATTATTGTTCTGAAGTCTTGAATGAAATCCTAATCCACAGCCTTTGACTGAAGGGAAAATGTGTAACCATTAAAACCACAGCTACCAAAGTACGTAAAAGGTTAACAAGAAACACAGTAGATGCTGAAACCTGACACAACAACGGAACATGCTGGAAACATACAGCAGGTCAGTCAGCATCTGACAGATCCATCAGTGGATAGGACTGAGACGTTAATGTTTCTTTATAATAGGCAGACAAGAAGTGATTGGGAACCCAAGGTGGAGATTAGTCTGTAAGCAGATAATACCCAACGCCCTGTCTGCTGGCTGGCACAAGGTGAATGTGAGGGCATTCGTGGTTATATTAGTGGACTGGAGCACAGGACCTGAAGTAGTAATGTAGCAAATACTCAGCAGATCAGGCGGCATTTATGGAGAGGGAAATGTTTCACGTCAATGACCTTTCATCAGAACCTATCACTGACCTGAAACAATGGGCTATATTCTCCAATCCCGGACCCTGAAATCGCGTTTGGCGACGGGGCGGAGATTCCCCCATGGTGACAGGATTGGGGGTTGCGCCGCTTTCGCGATGCTCGCCCCCTGAAAAGTGGCGTACTCTAGGGGTACGCCGCACGCTGTATCCAGAGCTTCAGACCATTCCCTGAGGCCCGCCCCGCGATGCTCCGTCCCCGACTGGCTGAGTTCGGGATGGTGAGGGGCACGTATGGTCTCACCCGTCGGGAACCTGGCGTGGCGGCTGCGGACTCAGTCCAGCGCTGTCACAGTCAGGGGAGGGCCGATCTGTGGGCAGGGGGGCATTATTCGGGGCTGGGGGCACTGTGGTGGGGCGGCCTGGGGCGCGCGAGAGGGGCCGGATCCGTGAGCGGCCTCTGCCATGAAGGATGGCGCGGCCGCTGCAGGCCACAGACCTGGCAATGCTCCGGCCGTATCAGCAGCTAGAGCCGGATGCTGTACGCTGCCTGGCTGCTAGCCCCCCCCCCCCCCCCGGAACACCACCGCTTTCACTCCGGCGTGGGGACTTAGACTCCCAAATGGAGAATCCAGCCCAATAACTCTGTTTCTCCCTTCACAGATGAAAAACAAAATTCATTCACGTGATATGGGCATCACTGATCAGCATTTATTGCTCATCCCGAATTGCACGTGAGAAACATAGAAAATAGAAGCAGAAGGAGACCATTCAGCCCTTCGAGCCTGCTCTGCCATTCATTATGATCATAACTGATCATCAAGTTCAATATCCTGATCCCACCTCCCCCCATATCCCTTGATCCTGATCCCTTTAACCCCAAGAGCTATATCTAATTCGGTCGCAAATTCTACAGATCCACCACTCCCTCGGCGGAGAAATTTATCCTCACCTCAGTCTTAAAATATTTGCTCCTTATCCTCAAACTCTGGCCCCATTTCTGGACTCCCCCACCATTGGGAACATTCTTTCTGAATCTACCCTGTCTAATCCTGTTAGAATTTTATACGATTCTATGACATCCCCTCTCACTCTTCTAAACTCCAACTAATATAATCCTAACTAATTTAATCTCTCCTCATATGACAGTCCCGCCATCCCAGCAATCAGCCTGGTAAACCTTCGCTGCTCTCCCTCCATAGCAACAACATCCTTCCTCAGATAAGGACACCAAAACTACACACACTACTCCAGATGTGGCCTCACCAATACCTTGCACAATTACAGCAAAACATCTCTATTCCTATACGAAAATCCTCTCACTATGACGGACTGCCGGCTGTACCTGCGAACTAACTTTCAGCAACTGATGCACAAGGACATCAAGGTCTCACTGAGTATCCACCTCACTCAATTTCCACCCATTCAAATAATAATCTGCCTTCCTATTTTTGCAACCGAAGCAGTTGGCCTCACATTTATTCACATTTTATTGCATCTGCCATGCATATGACCCCTCACTCATCCTGTCCAAATCCCGCTGAAGTATCTCTGCATCCTCCTCACAGCTCACCCTCCCACCCAACTTTGTATCATTTGCAAATTTGGAGATAATACATTTAGTTCCCTCGTCCAAATCATTAATATATAATGTTAACAGTTGGGGTCTGAGCACAGATCCCTGCGGTACCCCACTAGCCACTGCCTGCCAATCAGAAAAAGACCCATTTATTCCAACCTTTTGCTTCCTGTCTGCTAACCAGCTTTCTATCCATGTCAAGACACTACCTGTAATTCCATTCGCTTTAATCTGCTGTGTGAGACCTTGTCGAATGCCTTCTGAAAAGTCTAAATAAACTACATTCACTGGTTCTCCCTAGTTCCATCTTCAAAGAATTCTACTAATTTGTCAAGTGTGATTTTCCTTTCGTGAATCCATGCTGACTTTGTATGATTATTCCACTGCTTCCCAAATGCTGTGCTGTGAAATCCTTGATCATGGACTCCAGCAACTTCCCTACTACCTACATCAGGCTGACTGGTCTATAGTTCCCTGTTTTCTCTCTACCCCACATTTTGAATAGCGGGGTTACATTCGCTACCCTCCAATCTGTAGGAACCATTCCAGAGTCCAAAGAATTTTTGGAAATGACCACCGATGGATCTACTATTTTGATGGCCACTTCCTTAAGAACTCTGGGATAAAGATTTATCAGGCCCTGGAGATTTGTTTGCCTTCAATCCAATTAATTTCCCCAAAACCATTTCTTCACTAATACTAATTTCCTTCAGCTCCTGACTGAAACTTGTATTTCTCAGAACTTGAAAATGAAATGAAAATCACTTATTGTCATGAGTAGGATTCAAATGAAGTTACTGTGAAAAGCCCCTAGTCACCACATTCCGGCACCTGTTCGGGAAGGCTGTTACGGGAATCGAACCGTGCTGCTGACCTGCTTGGTCTGCTTTCAAAGCCAGCGATTTAGCTGTGTGCTAAACAGCCCGTTCCGGTACATTATTCAAGTCTTCCTTTGTGAAGACAGAAACAAAGTACGAATTTCGTTCCTCAGCCATTACATTATTCCCATTTTATGAATTCCCCCATTTCTGACTCCAAGGGGCCTATGTTAGTTTTTATAATGTTTTTCTCTTTAAATACCTATAGAAACATTGACAGTGAGTTTTTATGTTCTCCGCTAGTTTACTTTCAAATTGTATTTTCCGTTTCTTAATCAATCCCTTGGTCTGACTTTGCTGAATTTTAAACTGTTCCCAATTGTCAGGTCTATTGATTTTTCTTGCCAATTTGTATGCCTCGTCTTTGATTCCAATACTATCTCTAATTTCCCTTGTAAGCCATTGTTTGGCCACAGTTCCCTTTCTACATTTGTGCTTCGTAGAAATAAACAACTTTTGGAGTTCACCTATTCATTCCTTGAATGCTGCCATTGTCTGTCCACTGTCCTCCCTTTCAGTAATGTTTCTCAGTCTGTCACAGCCAGCTCATGCCTCATACCATCATAGTTACCTTCATTGAGGTACAGGACTCTGGTCTCAGAATCAACTACTCACTATCCACCTTCAGAAAGAATTCTATCATATTATGGTCACTCATCCCCAAGGCTTCTCTCACAACTAGATTGCCAACTAATCCTTTCTCATTACACAACACCCAGCCCAAGGTGGCCTGTTCCCTTGTTGGTTCCAGAAAACTATCCCATATACACTCCGGAAATTCCTCCTCTATTATACTGTGCCTAACTTGAGTCACCAAATCAATATGCAGATTAAAGTCACCAATAATCCTTTATCACATGAATCTCGGAGTTCCTGTATAATTCCCAACATTACCACAGCAGTTTGGTGGTCTGCATACCAACTCTACAAATGTTTTTTGCCCCTTGATGTTTCGAAACTCCACCCAGACAGATTCCACATTTTTACTAATATTGTATCAATATCTTCTTTAATCAACAATGCAACTCCGCCACCTTTTCCTTTCTGTGTGTCCTACCTGAACACTGAATAGTCTCAATGTTTAGTTCCCACCCTTGGTCACCTTGGAACCATGTCTCCATAATCCCAACTATATCATATCCCTTTACATCTATCTGCACAACTAATTCATCCATTTTATTTTGAATGCTCTGTGCGTTCAGGTACAAAACCTTAAGGTTAGTCCTTTTAATGTTCCTTGTCCCGTCCCTATTATTTTTTACAGTTTCCTATTTGATACAGGCCCTTGATTTCTCTGCATATCACTTTTCTTCTTCTTGTTCTCTTGTTCTTGATTTCCTCTGCTCTGAATCCTTGCAGAGGTTCCCATCCCCCTGCCATATTAGTTTAATCCCGCTCTAGCAAGTACCACCCCTCCCTCCCCCAAGGAAATCAGTTCCAGTCCTGCCCAGGTGGAACCTGTCCAGTTTGTGCAGGTCCCACCTCCCCCAGATCTGGTCCCAATACCCCAGGAATCTGAAACCCTCCCCCTGACACCATCTCTTCAGCCAAGTATTCATCCAATACATTCTTCTATATCTACTCTGGCTAGCACATGGCACTGGTAGTAATCCTGAGGTCACTACCGTTGACGTCTGGCTTTTTAACATTTTTCTTAACTTCCTATAGTCTGCTCTCAGTACCTCATCCCTTTTGGTTACCAAAGTTGTAGGTACCGACATGTACCACGATCACTGGTTGTTTATCCTCCTCCTCCAGAATATCCTATAATCACTCCGAGCACCAGGAGGCAACATACCATCCTGTAGTCCCATTTGCAGCCACAGAAGCACCTATCTATTCCCATTACAGTGGAAACCCCTATAACTATTGCATTCCCACACTTTTTATTCCTACCCTCTGCAGCAGAACCAACCATGTTGCAACAAACTTGGCTGTTGCTGCTTTCCCCTGAGAGATCATTCCCCTCAACAGTGTCCAAAGCAGAAGTATCTGTTCTGCAAGGGAATGGCCACAGGGGATTCCTGCACTGCCTGCCTAGCTCTCTTGCTCTGCCTGGTGGTCACCCATTCCCTTCCTGCCTGTGGAGTCTGAGCCTGTGGTGTGGCCACCTCTCTATACGTACTATCCATGGCCGCCTCACAGTGTCCGCAGGCGCTGCTCCAGCTCCGAAACCGGGCTTCCATTAGCTACAGCTGGAGGCACTTCCTGCACACATGCTGGCCCCCGGCACTGGAAATGTTCCTGGCTTCCCACGTGGAGCAAGAAGAGCAAACCAAGGCTTTGAGTTCTCCTGACATGACTTACCCTTTTAAATTAAAGCTTTGGAAGATGTTTGATATTAGATTAAATCCAATTTGCTATGGCCCTTCTTTGCTTGTTCTCGTTACTACCAATTAAAGCCATTGCAGATTATAAACCACAAAACATAAAGACTGGGGCTGTTTAGCACAGGGCTAAATCGCTGGCTTTGAAAGCAGACCAAGCAGGCCAGCAGCACGGTTTGATTCCCGTAACAGCCTTCCCGAACAGGCGTCAGAATGTGGCGACTAGGGGCTTTTCACAGTAACTTCACTGAAGTCTACTCGTGACAATAAGCGATTTTCATTTCATTTGGATTGGATTGGATTGGATTTGTTTATTGTCACGTGTACCGAGGTACAGTGAAAAGTATTTTTCTGCAAGCAGCTCAACAGATCATTCAGTACATGGGAAGAAAAGGGAATTGAACAGAATTCAAGAAAATACATGAGAATACATAATAGGGCAACACAAGATATACAATGTAACTACATAAGCATTGGCATCGGATGAAGCAGACAGGGTGTAGTGTTAATGAGGACAGTCCATAAAAGGGTCATTTAGGAGTCTGGTGACAGTGGGGAAGAAGCTGTTTTTGAGTCTGTTCGTCCGTGTTCTCAGACTTCTGAATCTCCTGCCCGACGGAAGAAGTTGGAAAAGTGAGTAAGCCGGGTGGGAGGGATCCTTGATTATGCTGCCTGCTTTCCCCCGGCAGCGGGAGGTGTAGATGGAATCAATGGATGGGAGGCAGGTTCGTGTGATGGACTGGGCGGTATTCACGACTCTCTGAAGTTCCTTGCGGTCCTGGGCCGAGCAGTTGCCATACCAGGCTGTGATGCAGCCCGAGAGGATGCTCTCTATAGTGCATCTGTAAAAGTTGGTAAGGGTTAATGTGGACATGCCAAATTTCCTTAGTTTCCTGAGGAAGTAAAGGCGCTGTTGTGCTTTCTTGGTGATAGCGTCGACATGAGTGGACCAGGATAGATTTTTGGTGATGTGCACCCCTAGGAATTTGAAACTGCTCACCATCTCTACCTCGGCTCCGTTGATGCTGACAGGGGTGTGTACAGTACTTTGCTTCCTGAAGTCGATGACCAGCTCTTTAGTTTTTCTGGCATTAAGGGAGAGATTGTTGTCGTTGCACCACTCCACTAAGTTCTCTATCTCCCTCCTGTATTCAGACTCGTCGTTGTTCGAGATCCGGCCCACTATGGTCGTATCGTCAGCAAACTTGTAGATGGAGTTGGAACCAAGTTTTGCCATGCAGTCGTGTGTGTACAGGGAGTAGAGTAGGGGGCTAAGTACGCAGCCTTGCGGGGCACCGGTGTTGAGGACTATTGTGGAGGAGGTGTTGGTGTTCATTCTTACTGACTGTGGCCTGTTGGTCAGAAAGTCAAGGATCCAGTTGCAGAGTGGAGAGCCAAGTCCTAGGTTTTGGAGCTTTGATATGAGCTTGGCTGGGATTATGGTGTTGAAGGCGGAGCTGTAGTCAATAAATAAGAGTCTGATGTAGGAGTCCTTGTTTTCGAGATGCTCTAGGGATGAGTGTAGGGCCAGGGAAATGGCGTCTGATGTGGACCGGTTGCGACGGTATGCGAATTGAAGTGGGTCAAGGCGTTCCGGGAGTATGGAGGTGATTTCATTTCACTTACCGACCTTGCCCACAACTTAGCAATCAGCTTTCTCTCTTGTAGCCTCATTCAGCAGGACACAGCCCCGCTCTGAAGATTTAAAGGTTACAAAGCAAGGAGGAGAAGCAAAGAGAACCTCTTCCCGCTCTGCACTGAATTCCCACTCTGCTTCAAATTCCCAAGTTTAATGCTCACTCTGCCTGTGGCCTGACTCTGGATGTGACCACTGCTCGGGCGCAAACCTCACTGTGAGCACGCTTTGAAGCTCTTTACTTAAATAGAGCTGAGACTGTCTGAGCTGACTCACACACCAATTAAGCTTCAAATTATGTCATCAACACCTCTTGCCTGCTAGTCAGGCTATGGGCATGGTACGCTCTGGAGCACAAGTCTTCAGTACTGTTACCCGAATATGGTCAGTGCCCATAGCCTTTGCTCTACCCAGCATCCTCAGCTATTTTTTTTGTTATTGTCTGCCGCTGATCCAATCCAACAGCTGGAAACACCCACACACACCGTGCCCAACCTGCTGGACCTTCCACCATGTTCTGCTTTTACTTCAGATTTCCAGTTTTGGTATTGATAGTCCAGGGGTCTGGGTTATCAGGGGGTCATCAGTTCAAATCTCGTGATGGCCAAATTTGGAAACAGTTTTAAAAAACAACCTGGGATAATATAAAATGTTATTATCGGACGTGTCAGATTATCAAAACGCTCACCTTTAGGGATGGTTTAGCTCAGTGGGCTAGACAGCTGGTTTGTGATGCAGAAGAAGGCCAGCAGCGCGGGTTCAATTCCTGCACTAGCTTACCCGAACAGGCGCCGGAATGTGGCAACTAGGGGTTTTTCACAGTAACTTTATACTTGTGACAATAAAAGGTTATTATTATTATCTAGTTCATGAATGTCCTTTCGGGAAGCAAACCTCTTTCCCTAGCTGGCGTGGGTTTTTATGTGACTCCAGTCCCACCCCAATTCCGTTGACTCGTAACTGCTCTCTGAAGTGGCCGACAAAGCTTCTCGATTGTTTCAAGTCGATGACCTCAGTGGTAGAAGCAAAATGTTGACCACCTCGCAGTTCTTCAGGGCAGCCAAGGATGGAGCAATGGGCTTCCCCATCTCACTACTGCCTTGGCACCAAATCAGAGGCACTGACGGTCAAACTTACCTGGCAACGGGAAAATCTAACCAGAGCAGGATCCTTGATAGAGATCCATGCACGCCAAGTACAGCTCCTGGCCTCCAGCACCTCGAGCGTTAAAATGATACTGATTGCCAGTGTGATTCAATTGCTTCCACACCTGGATCCTCCCTGATAGCTTGAATAATAGTTCTCAAATTACTTGTCAAATTACAATAATCAGTCACAAATAAACAGCCCGCTGTTGCTAACGAGTCGACAAAACGTGGAAGAAATAACCACTGTGATTTTCTCTTAAACAGACGCTCATGAAATAAGGGCTAATTTTCATTAATGCTTGTGATTCGTGCAATGCCCCTGTGGTTTAGGTTATAGGATTTATCAGTCCCATCTGCTTTTACTTATCTATTGTCTACATGGATTTATAAACTATACTATTCTCTCAGCCAATCTGATGCACATTTACCGTTGTGTCAGCCTGCCCCCATCTTTCAGATGGGACTTGAAACCTAGGCCTTGTCTGAAGGGACCGCAAATGATTCAGAGGTTCCAAGAAGATCAGGGGAGTCCTCATCAGCGTTCTGGGACGATACCTATTCCTCAAACAACCACACTGAAAAAACAGGCAACCTGGTCATTATCACATTGCTGTTTGTGGAATCTTGCTGTGCGCAAATTGGCTGTCACAGGTTCCGACATTGCAACACTGCCAAAAGAACTTTACTGAGCAAGTTGTTACCATGTGGAAGCTGCTGCCTGGAATGGTGGTGAAAGCAGATTCAATAATAACTTTCAAAAGGGAATTTCATAAATGTTTGAATAAAGGGGCCTCACGGTAGCATGGTGGTTAGCATCAATGCTTCACAGCTCCAGGGTCCCAGGTTCGATTCCCCGCTGGGTCACTGTCTGTGTGGAGTCTGCACGTCCTCCCCGTGTGTGCGTGGGTTTCCTCCGGGTGCTCCGGTTTCCTCCCACAGTCCAAAGATGTGCAGGTTAGGTGGATTGGCCATGCTAAATTGCCCGTAGTGTAAGGTTAATGGGGGGATTGTTGGGTTACAGGTATACGGGTTACGTGGGTTTAAGTAGGGTGATCATTGCTCGGCACAACATTGAGGGCCGAAGGGCCTGTTCTGTGCTGTACTGTTCTATGTTCTAAATAAAAGTTTTCTGGGCGATGGGAAAGAGCAGGGGGGAGGGAGAGTAGCTCTTCCACAGAGAAAAGAAAAACCTGCATTTCTGTAGCAACTTCCATGCCCACTGGGTGTCACAAAGCATTTTATCGCCAAAAAAGCACTCTTTAATGTTTTGTTACTGTGGTCATAAGTCACGAGGCTATGCCCCTTGAAGAAATCATTTACAAACGTTCAACTGACTGGATGTTTTGCAATTTGAACCGAGACAGAGCAGACTGAATATTCAAGGCAACATTTCAAGCTGAATGCGAGAAGCAATCAAATCATCGTCAGGGGAGGGTAAAGAGAGAGACATTTCCTACAATCTAGGCATCCATCGAAACTCGTAACTGTCTCAGAAAAAGATACTAAAAATGCAATGGACTGGATATCGAAACAGTGGGTGCTACCGACAGGCCCACCCAGAACCTCTTCAAAATACACAATGGGTCAAGTATTTCAAGGCAAGGGTGTCCAGCCACTAGAGAAAGATCACAAGTGACACAGGTGCTGTCAAGAAAATCTTCATAAGACCATAAGATATAGGAGCAGAAATAGACCATTCGGTCCATCGAATCTGCTCTGCCATTCGATCGTGACTGATATGTTCCTCATCCACATTCTCCCGCCTTCTCCTCATAACCCCTAGTCCTTTTATTAATCAAGTAATCCCCTTATTGATCAAGGACACCAGATTTGTGCTTGAGATGCTGTTACCTACAGGGCTACAGACCAAGAGCTGGAAGGTGGAATTAGACAGAATAGTTCTTTCTTAGAAGTCTGCAATTTAGCCTCTCGAACCTGCTCCACCATTCAATGTGATCTGATATTTGAGTGTGTGTGTGTGGAATGGGAGGGGGCCAAATGACTACATGAGCGTCAAATGCTTGACATCACATTTTATTATTTTTATTTAGTTTAGGGGTTAATAGATTTGCTTTATTGTCCCTCAAGATCCAGTCTTGTATTGCCCTCTCTGTATATAACTAACTAATGTAATTGTTTCTCTGACACCCAAATGGATATATACCTCCCCAGTTTCACCCCCAGCCCCCACAAACAAGTGTCTATTTATTTGTCAAACGTAATATTCCTAACTACAGAGTTGCTGTTTTTGAGCTGGTGTACAATATCCTACCAGTTTTTTATTAAATGATATATTTCATTCTGTGCACATAACTGTAAATATACTATGTTCAAAAACCCAATAAAAATCATTTTATAAAAGAAAGAAAGGCTTATTTGGTTGGCTTTTATGCTCACAGTTTAAGCATTCTGATTTGGAAAAGGCATATCCTCATGAAAAATAAATCTTTGCAGTGACCACCTGATAGTGACCATCCGAGGAGGGTGTACAGAGGGGAGCCAGTTCACCCCTTGTCACTTGGTCATAATAAATGTTGTAAGTGCAGCAGCCAATTTGCGCACAGGAAGATCCCACCAATAGCAGTCTGATAGGTGCCAGGTAATCTGCTTGTTTGATGTTGATTATCAGATAAACATTGACCAGAACACAAGGCAAAACTCTCCTGCTGTTCTTCTAAAGAGCTCTGCCGATGGTATATCCACCGAAGAAGGAAGACAGATCTTCATTTAAAGACTCATCAAAAGGCAGGAGGTCACATGATATGAGCATGGGGGTCACATGATATGAGCACGGGGGTCACATGATATGAGCACGGGCTGGCTGTGTTTCCACGACCTGTGGCTCTGCCATATTTTCATCCTTTGTTTAATCTGGGGGGTATGTGTCTTGTACTCTATCCCTGGACGACCCTGATTGGAGTTTTACCGATGAGGAGCCGCGTTAAATTGTAGAGAACCCACAGTTGACTGTGGGCGTCAGAGTTGGATGTGGTGGGCTCAGTGACATTGTTGCTGGTGAGCGAGCTTCATTCTTGGCAGAGCAGTGTGTATCGGGATGATGGCCGCCTTTGAGAACGTTGTTGTAGGTGAGGATCTCGACTCTGTGGTGCAGGTCTTTGGAGCTCACATTGAGGAATTGCGAGGTATCCTTGGGAGAATGGTGGAGACACAGGAAAGAATCATTGTATTCAATAGAGCATTTTCCCTGGAGATTCATTGAGATCCTGCTACATGGTGTGTTGTCTATCCTGGCGTATTTGCGAGGTAGAGGCTGGATAAGGAGAGTCTGTGGGCCTAGTCCCAGGCACGAAGAAGGAGGCGAGTTCCTGATTGAGTTTGAAAATTGGCTGTCATGTTTAGCTGTCATGATCTGCAAGCTGGGCGTATCAGGTTTGGTGGAGCACAGTGTATCTGGTCTTTGAGGTCTGGGGTCAGTTGACCCCCTGATCACTGGCTCCATATTATACTGTTGTCAGTGCTCACCGTGAGTGGTTGGAGGAGGCCGATTGTGACGATCACCTGGGCGCTGGGTGGCAGCACGGTGGAAGCGAAGGTGTCTCATTCGTTGGTATCTTCAAGAGATCCTGAGGAATGTTCAATGATCCTGTCATAATTTAGACCTTTTTTGGCAATATAGATGGTGTTAATATCCTGAAATTCTTCAATGATCCTGGATGTTACTTCCTTGTGATTATGTTGTCAATTATTTGTTTTACCTTTTCTCCTGCAGGGGCGTGTGAGATGTGAGCACGAGGGCGAGAGTTGCTTGTTATCCTCTTCCAGCAAAAGCCATATTGAGTGGCTTTTTATTATGTGCTGCAATCCTTGTGCTTATGGGAAGGGATTGTTTTTTGGATATCCCTTATCCCATTTATAATGAAGATGAGTGGAGCCAGGTGGGGTGATGGGTGGTTGGTTTGTATGGAGTTGGCTGGTAGGATTAGGTAAGTCATCATTTAGATTCAGAATAGCAACCCCCTTAGTCAGAGATAACCATATTGGTTCTTTATTTAAGACCTCCAAGTGATCTAAAGTGGTGGTTTCCTGAGTGCCTCCTCATTTTGATTGGGTTTTCCATGTGGAAACAGTGTTTGTGTCTCTGTTGAAGCAGTGCTGTAATTCCCCTTAAGATCCATCATTGCAGGGCAGCAGCTAATGTTCCTCGGTCAGCTCGGCTGTTTTCTCCCGAGGTCTTGTTTTCTTCTTCTCTTCACCTGGGTAGCAGAGCTGTTATCAATCGGGTGGTCTATGGGCGGTTCTCATTATACTGACGGGCTGGATTCAGCTCCCCCTTTCCAGGGTGCTCAATTATTGGCTCTCTTGATGACTCTGCTTCTCTCTGGTGATGGCTTCTCCCCGGCTGGGGCTGGTGTAATCTCATTTTTAGTGTAAATGGGGGTGGGTGCACTGCCCTGGGTGGGGTTGCTGAGATACAGGATAGGATGGGGTGTAGGTTTTGGGGTGCGCTGGAGGTCCTGGGAGCACTGATTCCTGTGTGTCAGAGTGAGCTGGACTAGGCAGGTTGGTGACCTGTTAGCCCCGGAACCTTGGGATGTCCCTTCATGACATCACTGATTAGATGCATGCTGGGAGGCTGAGTTTTGCTTCTTCTGTGTACAGGGGCCTGGGGTTTTGGCAAGTCCTGTAGTTTGGTTGATATTCAATTGATATATAATTATGTGGAATGATGTTGGTTCTGTACTGGGCCTGAGACTGGGGTATTGTTGCGTTGTGTGGCGTTTTGTAACATCCTCTTACAGCTGAGGGTGCGGTGCGTCAGTGAGGTACATGTATTTTGGTGTACACGCGCCCGAACATGTCGTAAATAATTGATCCTGAACTCTCGCGGCAATTGCGAGCAATCGCTGTGTCGGAAGGTGTGCCCCATTTTACCGTATTTTCATGGCTTTATCCTGTTCTCCCTTATACTATAGTTGGGCTTATAGAGGCATCAAGTTATCATCATCGACTCCCTACAATACAGATGGGGCCATTTGGCCCATCGAGTCTGCACTGGACTCCCCGAAAGAACATTCTACCCAGGTCCACTTCCCCATCTGCATAACCTAACCTGTACATCACTGGACAGTAAGGGGTGGATTTCCACAGTAACTTCATTGCCGTGTTAGCGTAAGCATTCTTGTGACACTAATAAATATTATAATAATTATTATAATTGATCTTGGCTAATGCACTTAACCTGCACATCTTTGGACTGTGGGAGGAAACCGGAGCACCCGGAGGAATCCCACGCAGACACGGGGAGAGCGTGCAGACTCCGCACAGTTACCCAAGGCCGGAATTGATCCCTGGCGCGGTGAGGCAGCAGTGCTAGCCACTGTGCTGCCGTGCCATCTCAGACGATTGTCGAATGATTGCGTCGAGCTAGTTATGCTGATGTTTTCCTGCCTCCCTCTGTATTCAGGTATGTGGAGCCTGTATTTTGCTCACTGCTGTATCATTCTTCCGGTTTTGTTGTTTTTCAGAATGCAAAACCTTAATAAATATACTTTTAAAAAACAAAGACAGTAAATCTAACAGTGTAGCTTCCCTCAGTACTTCATTTTTGTGCTTAAGTGTCGTGGGATAATGAACCTATAAACATTGTCTGAGAGACGAGCTTGCTACCGAGTGAGCCATGAACTGATGCCATTAAGTCCCAGCCCAGCAGGATGGGCTGAAGCAGCCTTCTATGCTGCAGGATTCTTTATGATTCTGGGTAGAACTGGCACATAGAAATCTTTGAGGCCTATTGAAATTCTAATTTCACTGGAAATAAATCTAAGATAATACA
This sequence comes from Scyliorhinus canicula, assembly GCF_902713615.1. Taxonomy (NCBI): domain Eukaryota; kingdom Metazoa; phylum Chordata; class Chondrichthyes; order Carcharhiniformes; family Scyliorhinidae; genus Scyliorhinus; species Scyliorhinus canicula. The sequence goes on along the minus strand of NC_052152.1, from coordinate 206,823,157 downwards.
GCACCCAGTGGTGACCTGTTGTTGTGGCATCTCGCTCCCAGCTGAGATGAGTGGGATTGCATCAACGATGACTCACGTTCCCTGCGTGATCCAGTGCTTCCCCCCACCCTCCCCCCTTGTCCCTCTGACATCGCTTGTGTCCAAATAACGCAGTGTGGCCAAGAATACAGGCAATCTCTGTCCTCGCTGACTCAGCTCGACCCCTTAACAAGAGCAAGAGTTCCTACTGATCAAAACGTTGCTGACAAGCTGACTCGATCAGAGCACAGGAGTAAACAGAAATGGAACAATACAATAAGGCAAAAGGCAGAATAGTGACTCATATAATGAGTGATCTGACTTTGTCACTTTTAAGGCAATTTTATGCACATGAGTCACTCCATTTCATTTTAATTTACTTGCATTTAGTTCTGATCCGAGCACTCTTCATTTAGACTTCTTTAGGATTTCTGAGACGGGGGATCTGAGGACAAGAGCCTGTGGGGTAGATACTGGTCACCGTTGAGCCTATTTTTGCAGGCTGACCATTACCTGGGAAAAATCTGAAACAGCCCCTAAACTCGGACCCTTCAAAGAACAAAGAACAAAGAAAAGTACAGCGCAGGAACAGGCCATTTGGGGTCCTTATCCCTCTCTTCCCATCCTATTCAGGTATTTGTCAAGGTGCCCCTTAAATGTCACTATCGTCCCTGCTTCCACCACCTCCTCCGGCAGCGAGTTCCAGGCACCCACTACCCTCTGTGTAAAAACCTTGCCTCGTACATCTCCTCTAAACCTTGCCCCTCGCACCTTAAACCTATGCCCCCTCTACCCTGGGACAAAGCCTCTGACTATCCACTGTGCCTATGCCCTCATCCATCTGCTCTGGCGCCTTTCATGACCCCAGCGCATCCTCAAGCCAATGAAGCTCTTGTGAAGTACAATCATTGCTATGGTGTAGGAAAGGTGGCAGCCAATTTACACACAGCAAGATCCCATTAACAGCAATGTTATAACAAACCAAATAATTTGTTTTAATGATGGTCGTTTCGGGATAACTGTTGAATCAAAACACTGCGGAGGAGTCCCCTGCCCTGTTCAATTAGTGCCATGAGATATTTTACATTAACCTGAGAGGAATGATGAGACCCCAGTTTAAAATCTCAACCGAGCAGTACTCCCTCAATAGTGCACTGAGTTGGGAATGAAGTTTCTCCCTCACATCCTGCAAAGTTTGGCTTGGGATTTTCTGGGCGGGATTCTCCACTACCCGGCGGGGTGGGGGGTCCCGGCGCCGAGGAGTGGCGTGAACCACTCCAGCGCTGGGTCGCCCCAAAGGTGCGGAATCCTCCGGACCTTCAGGGGCTAGGCTGGCCACGGAGTGGTTTGCGCAGTGCCGGCCAGCGGGGAAGGGGCTTGGCGCCATGCCAACCGGCATCGAAGGGCCTCCGCTGGCTGGCGCGAGTTGGCGCATGCGCGGGAGCACCAGCATGTGCTGACGTCATCCCAGCGCATGCGCAGGGGGGATCATCTCCGTGTCAGTCACGGCAGAGGACCACAGTGGCCGACACGGAACAATAGAGTGCCCCCACGGCACAGGCACCCGCGGATCGGTGAGCCCCGATTGTGGGCCAGGCCACCCGTGGGGGAACCAACCGGGGCCAGATCCCCCCGCGCCCCCCCCCAAGGACTCTGGAGGCCGCTCGCACAGCCAGGTCCCCCTGGCAAATACCTGGTGTAACATACGCTGGCGGGACTGGCCAAAAACGGGAGGCCACTCGGCCCATTGCACGCCGGAGAATCACCAGGGGGGCCGCTGCCAGTGGCCACCGACCAGAGCGTTGCGATTCCCGCCCCCGCCAAATCCCCGGCGCCGGAGTATTTGACAGCCGGTGGGGGCGGAATTCATGCCATACACCGGCTGGTGGGTGGTCGGAGAATTCCGCCCCCTATCTCTGCTTTTCAGAGCCTGGATGCAGCTGTTATGATACCCTGGGTTAATGCACGGTCAATTCCAGTCCCACTGATCCCTGAGTCACAACACAAGTGAATTAACCAATAATTATTAGAAAAATCCCCAAAGACTTTGGCCCTTGGCTGCCCAATAATTACAGTCACCAGGTTTGTAAATGTAAACACTGTTTACTTATAACAAGAATTATAATGAAATATTCAGCAAATATAACTGGTTAGCTATGATCGATTTCCTGATCATCTCCCATTTTAACTTGTCCCCCCCCCCCCCCCCACCATCTACACACACACACAAGGCAGGCAAACATAGAGGGAATGAAAGGTGGGGTAAAAAAAACGTAAGTAAAGAGAAAAAGTGTCTTTCATTCAGATGGGTGTTTCCAGTACCCTGCTCCTCTTCAGTTCAAGAGTTTTTACTGTAACTCCATTCAGGCCTCTGTAGTTTTAGGAATAGAGCACTCACAGCCTTTCTGGGAAGAGAGAGAGAGTCCTGTTCTTTGCCTGCAGCTGTAATGTTTTTCCTGTGGATTCATTCATCCAAGTTCTCTGCAGCCTCAGGAATGCAGCACTCACAGCCTTTTTGGAAAGAGTGAGGAAGCACGTCCTTGTCTTTATATGTCCAGGAATCAAACTGAAACCTTCAGGTCACTGAGGACCAAACCATTGGGACAGAATCCAATCACCACCTGTTACCAGGCAGAGTACGACCCTTTGGGCCAATTCATTGTCCCCCAGCCAATCAATCAAACCGAATCCCACCCCATCTCTCTCTGTGGTGCCGGTATGTCTGAAACTTCTATTCAAACTAGCAGAGTGTTCTCTCCTGAAACCTCCGAATTCTACTGCTTGACTTAAAGACACATGTCCATTAATCATCCATGGATCAAAATGATAAGGACAAAATACAAGAGAGGAGAAATAAGGGAAAAAACAAGAAGGGCCCATAAACTGCCTGGAAATCCACTGACAAAACTCTAATTTAAAATAGGAGCATCACGCAAAGGTCAGGAGGAGCGTGGGAGTTCATCCTGTCTCCACTGCACTCATAATGGCCACCCTGGGCTGTGTTCAGCTTCTCCTTCCCCTACTCAATCTGGACCTCATCTGAGGATCACTGCCCACAAGCCAAGAGGCCCAAAACTCATGTTGAAACATCTGAGCTGCCTCTGTAGGCAGTATGGTCACTAACCGTTGGCCTCAATGAGTGGGGCCCAATTTTGGCACTCCCTCTTGTCCCTTTAGTGCCTGCAGGTTCTAGGTCTGCAAATGAACCAAGAAAGTGGACCTTTTCTCTTTATCCTCTCTGGATTCCCTCACTTATTTTTACATCTTTTTAAATCCCATTCAATTTTCTCTTTTTTCCTCACTTCAGCATCGAAAATGTGCAGCTGGGCAATATTTTATTTCTATCATTGACGGTTCCTTATAAGTGAGAGATCCTCAATACTACCTGCCCTCTACAGATCTTTGTATCATCTGCAAACTTAGCAACCGTGCCTTCAGTACCTTCTTCCAGATCATTAATGTATATTGTGAAAAGTTGTGGTCCCAGCACAGACCCCTGAGGCACACCACTAGTCACCAGCTGCCACCCTGAAAAAGTCCCCTTTATCCCCACTCTCTGCCTTCCGCCAGTCAGCCAATCCTCTATCCATGCCAGGATCTTACCCTGGACACCATGAGCTCTTAACTTATTTAACAGTCTCCTATGTGGCACCTTGTCAAAGGCCTTCTGGAAATCTAAATAAATCAATGAATAGTTGGTGCATTATTCCCTGATCCAAGGTTCCCTTCCCTCTACCCTCAGATCTCCCGAGTACCCCCCACCCCAACATTGCCGACCATCTCTCAGAGTTTCATCCAATGAGCCGGTTGTGCTGGGGACCCCACCCTGCGCATGCACACACACACCCCCGGCCACAGCAGGGACTCCTGGACACTGGACCCCAGATCCCAGGGCAGAGACCCCTATCGGGATCAGACCTTGGACCGCCCCAGCCACACTCCCACCCTCTGGTCGCGGGGATATCCCCAGTGTTAAAGCCCTGCTCATTGGCGTTTGAATGTTGGCTGCTGCCCCTGTGGTGTTGAAGCCTCCAGTGTTCAGGCCGAGTGCCCAGGCCTCAGAGTCTGATTGGGATGCTCGGCACTGAATTATCCTCGATACACAATACGCAAAACTCAATAAACAAACAAATCCACCAGTATCCAAGCCAGTACACACCCACCTTCCCACCCCTCACCTCAGCAGCACCCCTTCAGTGGAAAGACACCCAGCTGGTATATAAGAAAGCATGCGTTCAGAAAACATTGTGTGTATATTGGCATGAGTGTGTGTGTGAAGGAGTATATGAACGAATGTCTGCATGTGCATGCCTACGTATGCGTGTGCGTACCTGAGAATGAGCAGCACAGTCCACCAGAAAAGGACACGCTGACACGGCGGAAGAGAGAGAAAGAGAAAAAGTGCCCCTTTCCTCCCAAGAGGGGGCACAGTCAAGTCCACAGGAATCACAAAACAGGCAAGAGTACAATGAAAATACTAATTTTACACCATAAGGAAAACTGATAAGCAATCTATAAGAAAACAAAACCACCAGCATCCAAACCAACCCATACTTCCCCCCCGCATCCCGACACCCACCCCACCCCACCCCCCAACCCCCCCATCCAACCCACCGTCCCCAAACCAGCAGCAGCCCCGCATCAGTGGAAGGTTGCCCAATGGTGGCACAGAGCAAGGAAGAAGTGAGAGGGAGAAAATACTCTTCCCCTTCACCAGCACGGTTAGCTGGTTAAACCTTGGGCTACAAAAGCAGGAGGGGCTGCAACTGGCGAGCACACAGCCTCTAGGGGAGAGATAATAAACAACAATCGAACATTAAGCATACAATTCCCCACCAGTTAAACAAAAAACAACAACAGGAAACCAAAGAACAACAGCAATCTGCATGGCTAGTTGGATTGGATTGGATTGGATTGGATTGGATTTGTTTATTGTCACGTGTACCGAGGTACAGTGAAAAGTATTTTTCTGCAAGCAGCTCAACAGACCATTCAGTACATGGAAGAAAAGGGAATTGAACAAAATTCAAGAAAATACATAATAGACAACACAAGATATACAATGTAACTACATAAGCATTGGCATCGGGTGAAGCATACAGGGTGTAGTGTTAATGATGTCAGTCAATAAGAGGGTCATTTAGGAGTCTGGTGACAGTGGGGAAGAAGCTGTTTTTGAGTCTGTTTGTGCGTGTTCTCAGACTTCTGCATCTCCTGCCCGATGGAAGAAGTTGGAAAAGTGATTAAGCCGGGTGGGAGGGATCCCGGGTGGGTAGTTGTCCAAAAAGGCATCCCTACACAACCTCCGAGTTGCTCAGTTGACCCGGGCTCCGATCTTCTGTTCTGGCTGTACTGGCATCTGGTCGGCTGACACCACTCTGTTCCAGGACCAGGCCACAGGAACACAGGGGGCATTAATAAGTGACACACAGTTCCAGACATAAGTCAATAAACAGTTAAAAGTCAACAAACAAAATATTCCAATTAAGATATCAACAAACTGCAAGAGCAAAGACTCCTCCATCTTCAGCCTTGGAGCAGGCCAGCCAAAATCCTCCCCTTGCCTCACTCCAGGTCAAAGAAGCAGAAGGACAGCTGTGAGCAGAAACATAGCTCCAGGCAGCCGCAGTAACAGGCAGGCTTCCTTCTCTCTTCCACCTGGAAACATTACTGAGCTGCATCCATAGCCACCCTGTTATGTTACTACAAACCTAGTGTCTCCTTATAATTTACTCTGTACCCCAAATCTGCTGTCTAATGTTTCAAATCCCAGACCCAAGCCCCCAAGTTAAGTTATGAAACCCTGGGCGAGTGAGCATTCAGTTCCAGCCCCACAGACCCCGGAGTCCCAACATACGTGAATTAACCAATCAATTGTGTATTTTCCTGAGATCTTTAACCCTTTACTGCTCCAATAAGTTACAGGCATCAGATTTATAAATAAAACATTAAGAAACTGTTTATTTGTAAAAGATGACCATGTAATGGCAATAATGGAGCCATGGTCTACTAGTCTAACTATTCCCCAAAACCCCAGCCCAGCCTCCAGCCAGACACACACAAGACAGCCACATGTTAAAGGGAGTAGGAAAGGTTAAAAAATAACAGGGAGTAAGAGGTATGAGAGATTTGAGGATCTTGGCTGCTGGGTTGAGGTCATTATAGGCAGTGATCCCTTCATAATGCGAGGTGCTGAACCGTCAGTTGGTCTGGGTTTTTAAGACAAAATAACAGGAATTCAAATAGAAACAAGAGTCCAACCACAAGAGTGTTCCTGACGCTCTCAAACACAGATTTCACCCACAGGCCTTCAAGCAGTTTTGCAGCCAAAAGCAAAGAGCACAGAGCAAACGCAACCTGCAGCCACTCGCGGCTGTGAAGTGCTCACGTTACTAACGCTGCCAATTCCCTATTAGCGATAGACGGCAGCTGTGCGGCCAGAGTCAGGCAGCATGATCGCGCTGCCACACGGCGCGAAGGACCCGGGATCGAGCCCGGCTCCGGGTCACTGTCCGCGTGCAGTTTGTCCCTTCTGCCCGTGCCTGCGTGGGTCTCACCCCCACATCCCAAAGATGTGCAGGGTAGGTGAATTGGACACGCTAAATTGCCCCTTAATTGGTAAATTAAAGAATTGGGTACTCTAAATTTATTTTTTTTAAGTTGTGCGTCCAGAGGCTACCATGGTCAGTGGGGGTCAAAGGGACCTTTACCACATTACCACGGATGTGGTTCTGTCCTGGGGGAGTCTGGTGAGTTGTACAGGCTGAAGGTCAAGGTGCCCCTAGTATGGGTAGATACAATCCAGGGGGTGTCTTGTCAAACCCGGGGGCGCTGTGTCCCTCACTCCCCAGCTCAGGGGCCACCTCCCACTGATGCTGACCGACCAGCCCGACTGCTCGCTGGGGAGCCGGATGAATCTTGGGAGGCCGTTAGATAGAGGGTCCTCTTCATTAATTGGATGGAGATTGGTGTTAATTGTAGATTATTGGATTTGCGCCACATCCAGGCGGGATCCATATCTCGCCAAGGGGAGCAGGCAGGTTAGATGGTAAAGTGATTGGTGCCCGGTGCCTTTCCGAGTTACCGACTCTCCCGCCATCTAACCGGCTCGCTTGGATTCGTGCACTACGCTGAACAATCTCAGAACCACCACTCACTGAAAGTTAGCTGAACAAACTCAGAACTCTCAGGCTGATGGTCCTAAATTATAAAGATTTGTCTTTCAGATCTGGCTCCTCACGCTGGACACTGTTCTCACCCCAAGCATGGATCTTCCCCCCCCCCCCCCCCCCCCCCAACCCCCGGCAGTCCCCGGCCCTCTGTTTTGTACCCTGTCTCCTGGGGCCTGTAGTTGAAAGAGGTTTTGGATATGCACTCGAAGTGCCCGCACCTACAACGTTATAGACCGAGAGCTGGAAAGTGCGAATAGACCAAATTGCTGTTTTGGCTAGCACCGAAACAGCTGGCAGAATGGCCTCCTCCATGCCTACATTTCTATGATCCAATGATCTGGTACAAGGAATATTTTTCCTTAGCTCTCCCTGACGCAAAACCTTTATTTTGTGCAAAATTCATAGTTCGACCCGAGAAATACAGATTCCTTCATTGGGTGGAAATGGGATCTGCGGTCGGTCTCTCAATTCTTGTCGGAAAATCCACCAGTAAAATTTGACAGTGGGAAGAATCGAGAAGAACTCGCAATATCTCAGCACCTTTCCAAATCACGGGATGTGCCAATGTGCTTTGCAGCTGATGAATTAATTTTAAAATGTTGTAATGTAGGAAATGTGGCAGCCAATCTCCGCACAGCACGATCCCATAAATAGCAACGTGATAAGAGGCCGAAGAATCCTTTGACTTGTGATGCTGGTTGAGGGAATATTATTGGCCCCGGGACACCGGTGATAACTGCCCAGCTCGGGATCATTGACATCTGCCTGGTAGATGGGGATTTAGTTCAACATCCTTCCCAGAAGGCAGTGTCTCCGATACGGCTTTATTGTGTGTGGCAGCCAGGGGGAAGGGGGGGAGTGGGAGGGGGCGGTCTTTTGAGGATGGTGCCTACTCAGGGCTGTGGGTCTCTGCTATGGGTGTTCATGTGACTGGACAGACCCATTCTCCACCTCAGTGATTGTACATTTCGGGTCAGGGTGGGGCTGCACATGGTGGGGTTGGGGTGTCGCACATGCACGGGCGGAGCAAATCCGAGCAGAGATTTCTCTCGAACGCTGACAGCGACTTGCAGGCAGTGGAGTGGGCCGTGGGTGACAGAGAGCCAGTGGAGGGTGGTGAGCAAGGCGATGGTTTGAAGAGTTGGAATTATTCTGGGATGGGGATGTGGGTGGTGCAGCTATGGATGTTAATGAAACAATTGCGCTGAGTGCTGTGTTTTTGCTGATTGCAGCTTCCTTGTGTATAATTGAATATAATCTCAGCGTCAGATGCTGCAAACTAAATAAAGAACAAACTTTTGATATTCCTCCAAATATCAATTATTCAAAAGTGAAGTTTTTCGTTCTTTATATACTGAAAAAGTGGCAGCAATAAAGAGAGCAGACTGGAGTGTCCCAACGTTATTCAACAGCTACAAATTGTCTTTTTTTTTTAATATCCATTTGCGTCTGTATTATTGGATTAAGTCTATTCCCCAGTTACTGGCTGATATTGCAGAAAACATAGTTGTTATTCCTGGCAAATATATATTCCATTTTTCACTGGCTCCGAGAAGCAATGCCAAATTAAAATAGGCAGCTTTCGGCATTGAATCTTCAGCAACAGTGCTGCAAGATAATCATTCTTGCAAAGGGCTGGAACAACACTGCTCTTGTAATAAAATAATGACTCCGGCGATGAACTCTTGAGGGCTCGAGTCAATTAGAAGCTGCAGCTTCTTGTGCTTCCCTGATCAAGAGGCCCTTTGATCTCAACTGAAACAGAAAAAAAAAGAAGTGTACAAACCAGCGAACATGTCACAAGATTTGGAACCCTGTTAAAAGACACATTAATATTCTTATTCCTACTTGCCCCCTTTTATTAACCTTATTGCTGCTAATTACACTGAGGGAGATGAGTAGCAAGGACTGATCGGTATAGGCACTTTGAGGTGGGGAGGCAGACTTTTGGGATCTTTTCGGCCAGGATTTGGGGGAAGGGCTGAGCTCAGAATGACTATCAGGGTTGGTCCAATGTTGGGACTGAAACCCCCAAATTAATTTTGTTGGCTAGGCCAGCATTTATTGCCCATCCCTAGCTGCCCTTGACAAGGTGGTGGTGAGCTGCCTTCTTGAACCGCTGCCGTCCTTCAGGTGTAGGTACACCCACTGTGCTGTTAGGGAGGGTGTTCCAGAGTTTTGACCCAACTGCAGTGAAGAAATGGTGAAATATTTTCAAGTCAGGATGGAGTTGGAAGGGCTTCCACAGAATCCCTACAGTACTGCCCACCGTGTCTGCACTGACCCTCTGAAAGAGCACCCAACCTAGGCCCACTGCAGCACACACACCCCATTACCCCACCTAACCTGCTCAACTTTGGACTGTGGGAGGAAACCGGAGCACCTGGAGGAAACCCATGCACACAAGGTCGACAAACTAGTCGACACTTAACGGATGTGTTATAGCCACATCTAAATCTGCCCTCTCTCAATATCCATACACCTATAACCCAACATTGATTAATAATGAGAATCCTCCTTACTGACACTGGGTCAATCAGGTCACTAATCACTCGCACATCCCCAAACTCAACATACAGAGGAACTGTACATGCTGTCATGTGAGAGTACCTTTCAGAAATGGCTGTTTACTACTGCAGTGATGTCAGAGTGTGGGTGGAGCTGGGCTGTCTGTCAGCTTGTTACTTTTGTTTTAGGCTGTTTGCTGCAGGATGGGTTTTAGTTTTGTTTTCAGAGCTGGATAGCTGCAGTCACAGCCAGAAGGTGTATTAAAGTCTCTCTCTGTAATCTAAAGACTGTAAATCGATCCTGGTGATTTAAAACTAATAACAGTAGTGACTTTAACCTGATGTGCTTCTGGTAAAAGGTGTTTTAAGTCTTATGGATGTTAAAAGGAAAGCTTAAAGGATTACTGAGTGTTGCATTCTTTGGGGGTTGTATTTGAATTAATGGTTGCTGAGATGTTCACTGTATGTTTTAAAAAGGTTAACTTGAGTTCATAGAATAAACATTGTTTTGCTTTAAAAAATATTTTTCCATTTCTGCTGTACCACACCTGTAGAGTGGGCTGTGTGCTCCCCGTACCACAATCTATTAAAAGTTGTGGGTCAGGTGAACTCCATGATCCACTTTGGGGTTCTCTAAACCCTGGCCTATAATAATGCCAGTAAAGATCCCCAAGCAGACTTCTCCAACAGTAATCAGATATTTTCATCATATCACTCTGGGTCGCATCCCATATTGTTTGTGCTCTCTTCCCTTCAAGGACAGTGCTAGCTGGAGGATAGGCTCATGGTCTGATTCGAGGTCGGCCAGTCTGACGATATGAACACACCTTTATTGGCCATGACATCTTTATTCCAGACAATAGGAGGGTTAGTCCCATACAGGGGATTTAATCAGTGCCCACAATCCCATTGCATGATGTGGTGGTGTGAAGAGGGAGGTGATGAGTGGGGAGGGGGCTTTTTGCGGTGGGGGGAGAGGGGAGGAGATGGGTCTCCCACACCCACCGGATACAAGAGTCCTGTTGGATGCGAGTTGTGGGTGGCACGGCAGCATAGTGGTTAGCACAGTTGCTTCACAGCTACAGAGTCCCAGGTTCGATTCCCGGCTTGGGTCACTGTCTGTGCGGAGTCTGCACATCCTCCCCGTGTGTGCGTGGGTTTCCTCCGGGTGCTCCAGTTTCCTCCCACAGTCGAAAGAGGTGCAGGTTAGGTGGATTGGCCATGATAAATTGCCCTTAGTGTCCAAAAAACAAACAGTAGGTGGGGTTACTGGGTTACAGGGATAGGGTGGATGCGTGGGCTCTTTCCAAGGGCTGGTACAGACTCGATGGGCTGAATGGCCTCCTTCTGCACTGAAAATTCTATGATGACTGTCCAAAGTGGTGCTCTTATCCTCCATCTTCTCATCCAGGGACAAGGGGTTTGACCTGAAGACTACCTCCCATTATCCAAAGTGAAAGGCTTAATTCCTAACGGTTGCATCATTTATTCTTCCTGCTTTGATATTGCAGCCTTTCTGTTTATCTTCCAGTGCAGAATCCTGAACCCGCCCACTCCTCTGAGGGAATTAATTCTGTTCACAATGATTTGGCTAAAAGCTTCTCTGATTATTTTTGTCATTGGCTTCAAAATGTGCGAAGAACTATTTCTAACTTACTGCAAGCATCTTCCTTTCTGACATATGTTGAAGCAACCTGGGTTCATTCTGTTACAGTGAGCTGTGCCATCGACTGAGCGATGAATTCACTCAAAGGACCCGTACATTTGACTGACCTTTGAGCCCAACCTATTTGTGTATAGCGGGAGAGTGTTTCCAGTTCTCGGGTAGAGAAATGGATGTTGCATTTCCATCTGGGTAAAGCATTTCAGAGTAGATCTCCCCACCACCATTGCTGGTGAGTTCCCACCAGCTGGCTGACGCCTCTGTTGGAAGATCCCGTCCATTTTTGAGGGTTGAACTTTATGACCGTGGAGAAGAACGAGCTCATTGTCTGACAGTGCGACCCCCCCACCCCCGACCCCCAGGACATCGTGACATCTCTGTGACCAGGGGAAGAGGTTGGCCGAGACACCAAAACACCAGGGTGCAAGGGCAAGGGAGTCCTTCAGTGCCAGCTGCCCAGTCGATGCAGGAGGGTGACGATGAGTCACGGTGAGGAATGGTCCTCAGGTACTGCTTATGTCTGACCCCTGTCTCTCTGCTGCCAGCTCATTCTGAGTGACGTTCAGCCCTACATTCCTTTGTCCCTTTGCTCTAGGAGCAAGGATCTAGGGTTCACTGAATCACGCCTCAGTCCTATCGCTGCGATTGGAACGTTCGCTGTGAGAGAGTCAAACCGTCTGGAAGACATTGAGGACCAGTGGGAACAACTGTGTCCCAATGGGGAGGAGGGTAAAACCACTGGGAGGAGGGTTAAAGAATGTGAGGCGTTAAGATGTGAAGAACAATAATATTTAATTCAGTGACATTCCCATATTTAACAATTGGCAATGCACACTAACTACCTGTGCCTAACGTCCCCCGTGCCCACGCTGTGCCCTGCAATCCCTTTGACTTGCACACCCTCCCACTATGTCAGGGTGTGTTCCCAGGATGCACTTTAGAGATGGAGAAGGCCAGCATCCTTCACATCCTGTTGTCTGAGGTGCCCTTGGTAGGAATCCACTGGAATACCAGGACCTAGAGGCCTACTTTCACGTGATACTGGAGTTGCTTCATCATCCTGTCTGCCTGTTATGCCTGAGCTTTTTAAATAAATTTACAGTACCCAATTATTTTTTTCCAATTAAGGGGCAATTTAGCATGGCCAATCCACCCAGCCTGCATATCTTTGGGTTGTGTGGGTGAGACCCATGCAGACACGGGGAGAATGTGCAAACTCCACACTGAACTCCACAGGGCCGGGATGGAACCCGGGTCCTCTGCGCTGTGAGGCAGCAGTGCTAACCACTGTGCCATCATACCACCTCCTGCTGTACTTAAGTTGGGCCGGTCTCAGGAAGGGGGCATTCAGATTGGCTGGTAACTCCCAGGGTCTCCTGAATGGAAGGGCCCAGGATGTGCTGCAATGGATCCTCCTCCCTTTGAATGCTCGTTGACTTCATGATTACTCCGCGGGATGGAGGGGCTGCCGGAGTGAGCCCCAGAAGTCTCATTGCCATCTGGCACTGTCCATCTGGAGGACAGTCAGTGTGTGCACCATACAGTTGATGCTGTCAGCCATGGTCCTCAGGGACTGAGCTATGCCATGGACCTGACTTTGAACCCCATGCTTGCAATGTTGGCCTGGGTGCCACCATCTCCTGCGACTGACGACTTTGGGACTCGTCCATTCGACCTTGCAGTCACAGGAGCGTCGCTGACATCCCCCCTGTACTCCCGGATCCGCCTCTGCATCTCAAGCAGCTGAGGAGTGGATGTGTCCAGAGGTATGCCACCTGGCTGGGAACAGCTGGGTCCTGGGATCCTGCAGGTGTCTGACTGTTCGATTCCTGGGACATTCTTGCCATCACCTGATGTGCATCAGAAGCAGTGTGGTGATGACAATGTAGTGACCCAGCAGGCTGCCTGCTCAGGTTGCCCACTCGGCTGTGTGTCTCTGCAATGGTGGATGGTGATAGCTGTGATGCATCTTCGGTGTCGCCCTCCGAGGTGTCCTCCGAGGTCATGCTGAGTTTTGGCAGTGAGACACTGCTAGTGGTTGGGTCTGGCTGCTCGGGTGATGTTCCTGCAAAGAAAGGAAGACGGTATTAGTAAATGGCAAGATTAGAGGTTTGGAATACACACAATTTACATGAGATGGTCAAAGGGATGAACAAGCAATGATTCCCCACGTTTCTCTCGAAGGTCCACCTCGTTCTCAGCACGGGTCCACTCCTGCTCATCCCTTGAAATCTCCAGGGCTCACTCTCCTCCAAAGGAGTCAAACTCTTCAGTTTGGGCAGCCCACTGCCTGTCTTCTCTCGACATTGCCATTTGTGGGTGCCGGAGCCCTGCGAGGTGGAAGCATGCGGGATTGAGGTGACATTTGGGAGGCAGTGGTGTAGTGGTATTGCCACTGGACTGATTATCCAGAGACCCAGGGTAATTCCCTGGAGACCCGGGTTCGAATCCCACCGGTGCTGATGGTGGAAATTGGATCCAATAAATATCTGGAATGAAAATCTAATGATGACCATGAAACTATTGCTGATTGTTGTAAAAACCCATCAGGTTCACTAATCTCCTTTAGGGAAGGAAATCTGCTGTCCTTACCTGGTCTGGCCGACATGTGACTCCAGACCCACTTCGATCCAGGCATCAGAAACGACAGTGGTAAACCCACCCCTGTTGACCTTGCCAAGTCCTCCTTACTAACATTTGGGGGCTTGTGCCAAAACTGGGAGAGCTGTCTCACAGACTGGTTAAGCAACAGCCTGACATAGTCACACTCACAGAATCATACCTGACAGATAATGTCCCAGACACCACGATCCCCATGTCCTGTCTCACCGGCAGCACAGGCCCAGCAGAGGTGGCAACACAGTGGTACACAGTCAGGAGGGAGTGGCCCTGGGAGTCCACAACATCGACTCTGGACCCCATGAAGTCTCAGGCACCTGGTTAAACATGGGCAAGGAAACCTCCTGCCGATGAATCAGTGCTCCTCCATGTTGAACACCAATTGGCAGTAAAGTTACCACAGTCCCAGATGACTATAGCTGCTTCCCCTTTGAGGGGGAGAGCTGAATGGTGGTGATTTAACCTGAGGATCACCACATCTCAGCCGAAGGGCAAGGTTGAGAAGGTGGGGCCTTCCTAATAACCTCAGTCGGGACAGGAATTGAGCCCACGCCTTGCTCTGCATCATGAACCAGCTGTCCAGCAAATTGAGCTCAACCAGCCCCCATAAGAGGAGGAAGCACTGAAGGTGGCAAGGGCCCAGAATGTGCTTCAATGTCCTTCACCAAGAGTGGCTCGGTAGTATTACCACAGACCGAGCTGGTCGGGTCCCAGACGACTTAACTGCCAGACTGGGACTGTAGCAGGTGGTGAGGGAACCAACAAGAAGGAAAAACATACTTGCCCTCATCCTTGCCAACCTGTCTGCCACAGATGTATCTGTCCATGACAGTATTGGTAGGAGTGACCACTGCACAGTCCTTATGGAGAGAGACTCCCATCTTCACATTGAAGGTACCCTTCATCGTGTTGTGTGGCACTATCATCGTGCTAAAAACGTCGGACAGATCTAGCAACTCAAGACTGGGTATCCATGAGGCGCTGTGGGTCATCGGCAGCAGCAGAATTGTATTCAACCACAATCTGCAACTTCATAGCCCAGCATATCCCCCACTCTACCATTACCACCCAGCCAGGGGATCAACCCTGGTTCAATGACGAGTGCAGGAGAGCATGGCAGGAGCAACATCAGGCAGACTGAAAAATGAGGTGTCAACCTGGTGAAGCTACAACATGGACTACTTGTGAGCCAAACAGCATAAGCAGCAAGTAATAGACAGAGCTAAGCGATTGCACAATGTCCGCATCAGATCTAAGCTCTGCAGTCCTTCCACGTCCAGCTGTGAATGGTGGTGGACAATTAAACAACTCACTGGAGGAGGAGGCTCCACAAATATCCCCATCCTCAATGATGGAGGAGCCCAGCACATCTGTGCAAAAGACAAAGCTGAGGCATTCGCAACAATCTTCAGCCAGAAGTGCCGAGTGGATGATCCATCTCGGTCTCCTCCGGAGGTCCCAGCATCACAGATGTCAGTCTTCAGCCAATTCGATTCACTCCACGTGACATCAAGAATCAGCTGAAGGCACTGGATACTGCAAAGGCTCTGGGCCCTGACAATATCCCGGTAATAGTACTGAAGGACTTGTGCTCCAGACCTTGCCGCCTCCCGAGCCAAGCTGTTCCAGTACAGCTACAACACTGGCATCTACCCGGCAATGTGGGAAATTGCCCAGGCGTGTCCTGTACACAGGAAACAGGACAAATCCAACCCAGCCAATTACCGCCCTATCAGTCTACTCTCAATCGTCTGTAAAGTGATGGAAGGAGTCATCAATAGTGTTATCAAGTGGCACTTAATCAGCAATAACCTGCTCACGGACACTCAGTTTGGGTTCCGCCCAGGGTCACTCAGCTCCTGACCTCATTGCAGCCTTGGTTCAAACATCGACAAAAGAGCTGAACTCCAGAGGTGAGGTGAGAGTGGCGGTCCTTGACACCAAGGCAGCATTTGACCAAGTATGGCACCAAGGAGCCCGAGCTAAACTGGAGTCAATGGGAATCGGGTGAAAATTCTGCACTGGTTGGAGTCACACCTGGCACAAAGGAAGATGGTTGTGGATGTCGGAGTCAGTTATCCCATCTCCAGGGTTTTACTGCAGGAGTTCCTCAGGATAGTGTCCAACGCCCAACCATCTTCAGCTGCTTCATTAATGGCCTTTCTTCCAGCATACAGTCAGATGTGGGATGTTCGCTAATGACGGCACAATGTTCAGCACCATTCGCGACTCCTCAGATACTGAAGTAGTCCATATGCAAATGTAACAAGATCTGGACAATATCCAGGCTTGGGCTGACAAGTGGCAAGTAACACTTGTGCCACACAAGTGCCAGGCAATGGCCATCTCCAATAAGAGAAAATCAAACCATCGCCCCTTGACATTCAATAGCATTACCATCACTGAATCCTTAACTATCAACATCCTGGGGGTTACTATTGACCAGAAATTGAACTCGACCAGCCATATAAATACTGTGGGTTCACAGCGGGCCAGAAGCTGGGAATTCTGCGGCGAGTAACTCACCTCCCGACACCCCAAAACCTGTCCACCATCTACAAGGCACAAGTCAGGGGTGTGATCGAATATTCTCTACTTTCCTGGATGACTGCAGCTCCAACAACACTCAAGAGGCTCAACACCATCGAGGAAAAACAGCCTGCTTGCTTGGCACCCCTACCACAAACATTCACTCCCTCTACCACCAACACACAGTGGGAGCCGTGTACCGTCCACAAGGTGCACTGCAGTAACTCACCAAGGCTCCTTAGACAGCACCTTCCAAACCTTCAACCGCTACCATCTAGAAGGACAAGGGCAGCAGATACCTGGGAACCCCACCACCTGGAGGTTCCCCTCCAAGTCACTCACCACCCTGACCTGGAAATATATCGTCATTCCTTCACTGTCGCTGGGTCAAAATCCTGGAATTCCTTCCCTAACAGCACAGTGGGTGTACCTGCACCTGAAGGATCGCAGCGGTTCCAGAAGGCAGCTCACCACCACGATCTGAGGGGCAACCAGGGATGGGCAACAAATGCTGACCCAGCCAATGACGCCCACGTTTGTAAAAATGAAAACAAATTCTGAGTGTTGATGGCAGGGTGGAGTGTTGAGAGGAGACAGGGAGCGCTTAACCTGTCAGAACGGAGTAGGCATTAGTTACCTTTTAGCATTGCACGCTCGTCCTCTTGTGCAGGCAATTGGCCATTGACCATCTCCCAGGCGAGATTGGTTATCTTGCTGCAGACTCCTGTCTCCCATGAGGGTATATTGTTGCCTGTCTTTCCTCCACGGCCTCAAGCACATGGGTGCAGGACCCCTCTGTGAGGAGCAGGTTTCCTCCTGGCCTGAATGGGAGTAAGGGCTGTGGAGCCATTTCAATGCAGCGCCCCCTTCACTGAAGTTCTCAGATGACCCCCCGGGGTGGGCGAATCAGATGGTTAATGCCTCAGGAATGGCGCTTTTCACATGGGGGGAAACTTCTTTTTCAAAGTGTCTGAAAATTGTGTCCGGAACGTGCCGGCGGGAATCGCATCGGTTTTATTGCTAAAAATGACACTTTATTATTTTCTTCAGAAACATCCGCCCATTAGCTCTGGATTACCTCTTCATGACGACTCACCCAGCTCTTGCCCCATCAGCAAACAAAGATTCTCTACCAGCCCACTCCTGCCACACACATCCTCTCCCCAAACATCGTGGCCCTTGGACAATGTGGATCATTTGCCAGACCTGGGAGCCTCGTCTCGATGCGAATGACATTGACGATGAAATCCAGATTCGAGTCCAATGCGCCAGTGCAGTCTCCTGATGCCTGAGGAACATAGGGCGCAATTCTCCGACCCCCACGCCGGGTGGGAGAATCGCGGGAGTGCCGGGCGATTCCCGCCAAGCCACCCTGGAACCCGCACTCGATTCTCCCACCCCCCCCAAAATGGCGTGCCGCGTTTCTCGACAGGCCACTCGGAGAATTGCCGTTCGCCGTTTGTAACAGGCGAGCGGCAGTTCTCCGGCCCGGATGGGCCGAGCGGCCTGCCCAATCCGACGGGTTCACGCCAGCGCCAACCACACCTGGTCGCTGCCGGCGTGAACAGCGCGCGAACACTGCGTGTGCGGC
This sequence comes from Scyliorhinus canicula, assembly GCF_902713615.1. NCBI lineage: Eukaryota > Metazoa > Chordata > Chondrichthyes > Carcharhiniformes > Scyliorhinidae > Scyliorhinus > Scyliorhinus canicula. The sequence continues at coordinate 206,805,058 of NC_052152.1, read as the reverse complement.
CTGTGGGGGGGGGGGGGGGGGGGAGAGGGAGGATCGAGGACCAGGGGGGTTCTCAGTAGGGGTCTGGCCCGGGATCGGTGCCCACCGATCGGCGGGCCGGCGTCTCTAAAGGACGCACTCTTTTCCTCCGCCGCCCCGCAAGATCAATCCTCCATGTCTTGCGGGGCGCCCACGGGGAGGACAACAAACGCGCATGCGCGGGTTGGCACGCCGGCCGCATCATTTACACGGCGCCGCATTGATGCAGCGCCAAGGCCCGGCGCGCGTAATTGACTCGGCGCCGCTCCTCGCCCCCCGGGGGTGGGAGAATAAGGGACGAGGAGCGGCCTCCGACGCCGGAGTGAAACACTCCGGTTTTAGTCTCTCGATGGGAGAATTTTGCCCATAGTGTTCGAAGATCGAGAACTCAAATCCAGCACCAAGCTCAGAGCAGCAATGGTTCCTGCCCTCCCGTGTTCATCAGAAACATGGACAATGTACAGCAGGCTCCTCAAATCCCCGAGAGTTATCACCAACACTGCCTTCACAAAATGCTGCAAATCCACTGGCAGGATAGAATATACCAACTTGAGCCTCCTCTCCCAGGCCAATATCCCCAGTTTCGGTGCCACACTCGACCAGCTGCAGCCACATTGCCCACCTGCCCAACACAAGATTCCTGAAACAAGTGCTGGACTCTGAGCTCCGCAATGGCAAGTGATCACGGGGGAGGGCAGAGGAAACTCTACACGGACACTCTGAAAGCCTTCCGAAACAAATACAACATCTCCACCGGCAGGTGAGAATCGCTTTCCTCAGAACGCACAAACTGGAGAAAAAAGCATCCGGGAAGGTGCCAATCGCCTCGAGCATCGCAGGATAGAGGCTGTGGAGGCCAAGCGGAAAGAGCGGGAAGAGCATCCCACCCACCGACCCACCTCATCAAACACCACCTGCCAAACCTGTGGCGGAGTCTGTGATCCAGGATCGGACTATTCTGCCACCGCAGACCACCCCCTCTCCCCGGAGTGGAAACAAGTCACCCTCGACCTTGAGGGACTGCCCAGGGGAGAAGAAGAGACCACATTAGCTTCTTTGAGTAGCTGCATTGTCCTGCTCTGAATCTTCACATTTGGGAAAGAAAATTCATGCACAATTATTCCAACACTTATCAATACACTTGCTAAGGTATATCGAGCACAGGTCAGGGGGCCACAGTAAAAATGGAAACTAATTTTACTTCCAAACCTGTGTCGCCGACTGCATCAATGCAGCAAATCCATATAATCTTTTTATATAATAAACTGAAATTTTGTGATTTTTTTTCAATGCAATTAAGCCATTGAAAAGCTGTTTTGTATGTTTTTTTTGCTGAAATTGCAGTGTGGGGAGGGTCAGCTGCACGCCAGCTCTCTTCTGATTTTCCAATTTGTATTTTTGGCAACATTTCAAACCAAGGAAATTACTTGCGCAGCTTAAAATAGAAACAGATAAATCATTTGCATCTTACTTAAATATGTATTCAGTGTGTGTCTGTGCAAAGGCAGGGCGACTAAATATAGGAATTGTGTGAATTGGCAGTAAATGGCATGAAATCGGCTGCTGAAAATCTACTGCCTGTGTTCATCGAATCGTGCAATGTTACAGCACAGAGAGGAAGCACAGCCTTTGGCCCACTCTGACGAGGCCAGTTTGAGTGTTTTAGGCCGGACTCTTCACACACACACAGATCCCCAAATCCCTCTCACCTCCCCGCCTGACCCCCTCCTCTCTCCCCGCCACCGCCGCTCCCCTCTCCCGTCACATATACACACAGCTTCTTCCTCTCCTGTTTCACTTGTGGAATATTGTTCCCTGCCTCTAACAGGCTGACTGACTGCTTGGATAGTCTCTGTTGGGCCTTAATCTCAGTGACCATAAATTAATGGAGGGATCCTGCGCTGCACAGGGGGCCAGCATGGCACTGGAAAGTCTCGCGTTGCTCCAGCTGCCGAAGAGGGCATCAGAACGGGCACCGCGTGTCCACGCATGCGCGCTATGGCCGGCGTGAGATCGCGCATGCGCGTGGGCTGCGTTCTCTGCGCTGGCTCCGACGCAACATAGCGGAGAGCTACAGGGTCCCAGCGCGGAGGAACATAGGCCCCCACCAGGATAAGCCCACCCGCCGATCGGTAGGCCCCGATCGCGGGCCAGGCCACCGTGGAGGCCCCCCCCCCCCCCCAGGGTCAGATCCCACCTCCCCCCACCAGGCCGCCCCCCCCCCCCCCCCCCCCCCGCAACATGAACGCTGAGGTCCCGCTGGGTAGGACCACACGTGAATGGCGGCGGCGGGACTTGGCCTATCTCACCGGGCACTTGGGCCACCGCGTGCAGAGAATCAGCGGGGGGGGGGGGGGCGCGCATAGAGCGGCCCCCGACAGGCACCGTGCCGACCACGCCGACACCAATGGTGCCAATTCTCCGGTCACCGGCGTCGGAGCGGCGTCGTATGAATTGCGCCCGCCCTCCCCCCACCCCCGCCGATTCTCCGACTCCCCCCCACCCCCGGCGATTCTCCAACTCCCCCCCACCCCCTCCCCAACAGCCAACACTGTTGGGAGCTGAATCGAGGACTGTGAAATTAAACCATATTCTTAATAAAACCCAACCTTTCAGTGTCACTGAAACCAATTTGGGAATGAGGAACATTTCACTATTTGAATTTTCCTTTCTTACGGAGATATTTCTAAGCGGGGGGTCACTTTGCTCAGCTGGCTGGATGGCTGGTTTGCGAGGCAGAGGGACATCAGCAGCGCGGGTTCAATTCCCGTACCGGTTGAGGTTATTCATGAAGGCCCTGCCTTCCCAACGTTGCCCATCACCTGAGGTGTGGTGATCCGAGCGTTAAATCACCACCAGTCAGCTCCCTCTCAGAGAGGCACGCAGACTGTGGTGACATTTTTACTTTAATCTTACTCGTGTGGGCATCCAAAACTAGGGGTCAGAAATATACGATAATCACAACTAAATCTAATTGAGAATTCAGGAGAAACGTCTTTAACCAAAAAGGGGTGGGAATTTGTAACTCACTACCAATAGGAGTAGTTCAGGTGATTAGCATAGATGTATTGAAGGGGGAGCGAGTTAAATTTGAGAGATGGAAAGGAATAGAAGGGTATGTCGATGGAGTGAGGTGTATTTCACACAAGGAGGCTTTTGTGAAATACTGCCATGAGATCAGTGGGGCACAATGCCATCTTTCTGTGGCGTACATTCTATGTAATTCTTTGCAAAGCTGCTGGGTTCAGTATATTTTGGAGAACAAGAACAGGTTATAAATGGACCTCTAAAAGGCAGCACAGTTAGCCACACGGATCAATAATCTGTTTTTGTTTTTCATGTGACATGATTCAGCTACACATACAAGGTCGAGCATAGATCTCAGTCAGCCTTTCTCGTCCCTTTCAATTAATGCCATCATTGGCCAAATAAATAGCTTACTGAGCAGAAAACTACGTGGAAGTTGTGATAAATGATATTGCTCGCAGATGTTGACCGAATTCCAAATCTGATCGCACTGCAATACTCCTGTTTTTGAAGAATTAGCATTGCTGAATAATCTTTGCACCAACATTTCTCATTTTCATTTTGCCTGATTTGCTTTGTGAATAAATTCCAGCACCTTTACATTCTTCAATCATGGAGCCTGCATTCAGTGTAAAAGTGGCAAATTCATTCCAGTGGATCCAAAGACTGAACTTTGCCTGTTCCCAGTCTCTGGCAATCATTTTATTGAACAGTCATCACAATTTACACCGGAACTGATAACACCACCAAATTATACTCTCAGTGAGGTTATTCTCAACCTTGCCCCTCGCCTGAGGTGTGGGTGACCCTCAGGTTAAATCACCACCAGTCAGCTCTCCCCTTCAAAGGGGAAAGCAGCCGATGGTCAACTGGGACTATGGCGACTTCCTTTAAGGAAGTGCTGAGGGTTTTGGCCAATGGTATCATAACCGGTAGAGGCTTGGAGGGACGAAGGGCCTGTTCCTGTGCTGTATGGTTCTTTGTTGTTTGTTCTTGACTTTACATTTACCTTATTCTCTCAATCCATCCACTTGATCAACTGGTTTCCTCACTCAACCCACAAGGGATTGGCAACCATTTTTACCAATTGTCACAACACACAGCAACTATTTAGCAAACTCAAAGTAGAAGAATTAATCTTTTTTATTAACAACTTCACTCTGTCTACAGCCGTGGAATGAGATGCAGGACTATATTATTCCATTTCAACTCCAATTGAACTTCCTTTGTAGTTTGTACTTGTCCATTTTATGGATGAATTTCCCAGCTACAAAGCGTTAAGGAATTCCTATTTCCTTTTACTATCACTACACTTATTGTGGCATGGTAGCACAGTGGCTAGCACCGTTGTTTCACAGCTCCAGGGTCCCAGGTTCGATTCCAGGCTTGGGTCACTGTCTGTGCAGAGTCTGCACGTTCTCCCCGTGTCTGTGCGTGTTTCCTCCGGGGGCTCCGGTTTCCACCCACAAGTCCCGAACGACGTGCTTGCTAGGTGATTTGGATATTCTAAATTCTCCCTCAGTGTACCCGAACAGGAGTCGGACTGTGATGACTGAGGGCTTTTCACAGTAACTCCATTGCAGTGTTAATGAAAGCCTGCTTGTGACAATAATAAAGATTATTATTATTATTATACTTTATTGACTCACAAACATATTCTGCAACAATGATACTTTCAAAAAATATTGGTGAAAGTTTCAATGAAGACTCTGCAGGAGATTAAAACTTATCAGTTTAGGACCGTCCCTCTTATTGGAGTTAATAGTATGTTAATTATATTGTTAATATGCACAGCTTAGGGGCAATATGCAATTAAACAATTAGAGCACTTATAAAGAGAGACCATCACAACATTAGGGTAGTAGGTGGGAAGCAGAAAAATGTAATGCTGCATTCTGTGGATAAATCCATTATTAACAAAAGTATTGGTGTCTCATTTCATATTTCTCCAAATGGCTTAGGAATAGACAAACACTTGGTGGGGGGAGAGAGAAGGCACGGGGAGAGAGGAGGCACGGGGAGAGAGAAGGCACGGGGAGAGAGAAGGCACGGGGAGAGAGGAGGCACGGGGAGAGAGAAGGCACGGGGAGAGAGGAGGCACGGGGAGAGAGGAGGCACGGGGAGAGAGAAGGCACGGGGAGAGAGGAGGCACGGGGAGAGAGGAGGCACGGGGAGAGAGGAGGCACGGGGAGGGAGAAGGCACGAGGGGAGAGAAGGCACGGGGAGAGGGAAGGCACGGGGAGGGAGAAGGCACGGGGAGAGAGGAGGCACGGGGAGAGAGAAGGCACGGGGAGAGAGAAGGCACGGGGAGAGAGGAGGCACAGGGAGAGAGGAGGCACGAGGAGAGAGGAGGCACGGGGAGAGAGGAGGCATGGGGAGAGAGGAGGCACGGGGAGAGAGGAGGCACGGGGAGAGAGGAGGCACGGGGAGAGAGGAGGCACGGGGAGAGAGGAGGCACGGGGAGAGAGAAGGCACGGGGAGAGAGAAGGCACGGGGAGGGAGAAGGCACGGGGAGAGAGGAGGCACGGGGAGAGAGAAGGCACGGGGAGAGAGAAGGCACGGGGAGGGAGAAGGCACGGGGAGAGAGGAGGCACGGGGAGAGAGAAGGCACGGGGAGAGAGAAGGCATGCGTAACTAGCCAGTAGCTGAATGGTGAGATCGGAGATGTTGGGCGGGATTCTCTGACCCCCCCCGGCAAGTCGGAGATTCCCCGGGGGGTGCGGCGCGAATCACGCCCCGACGCCGACTGCGTATTCTCTGGTGCCGTTTTTCAGCGGGGGCGGGATTCCATCTATGCCGGAGCCAGAGGTCCCCCGGCTATTATCGGCCCCGATGGGCCGAGCGGCCGTCCAATTTTGGCCGGTGTGAATCACTCAACTCATGCACCGGTGGAAGCTGGCAGGTGAGTATGCGTGGGTGGTCCTCGGGGGGTGGGGGCGTGGGGGGATCCGATCCCAGGGGAGCCCCCACGGTGGCCTGGCCCACGATCGGGGCCCACCGATCTGCAGGTGGGCTTGTTCCATGGGGGCACTTCTTTCTTCCGCGCCGGCCCCTGTAGGTGTCCGCCATGACTGGCGCGGAGAAGAGAACCCCCCACGCATTCACCAAAATACGCCGACCAGTCTGCGCATGCGCGGAATCACGCCGGCAGTTCCGCGCCCGTGCGAGATTACGCCTGCCCTTTGGCACATGCACGAACTCCACCGTCCCTTTGCCGCAGGCTGGAGCAGTGCCAACCCCTCCAGCGTCCACCTAGCCCTCGAAAATGCGGAGAATCCTTCGAGGGCTGTTGACGCCAGAGTGATTGGCACAGGTTTTCACGCCGGCATCTGGAATTAGTCTCCAGAAGGGAGAATCCCGGCCATTGAGTCTGGGATATCATTCTAATGACCTTGCAGGGTGAAACAGCTCATTAATAAAGATTCAATCAAGCCTGATGATAAATCAGGCCACACCTGGCATCACTACGAATTCTCAGATAAGTTGATGTGACGATTGTGACATGAGACATGAGGCAATAGGACCAGGAATCACGGCTGGGGGTTATTATTTCATTGGATGTGCTGGGTTAGCATTTATTATCCATCCCGAATTCCCCTCCAGAAGGTGGTGCTGAGCTGCAGTCCATGTTGTGTAGGTACGCCCACAGTGCTGTTCGGACTGACGTTCCGGGGTTTTGACCAGGGACAGTGAAGGAACGACCAATATAGTCTCAAGTCATGGGTATTGTGTGACTTGGCTAAGGTAAGAAACCTGGTGGAACTTTATATAGCGCCTCAGTAGTGAACGTACACACAGCAAGATCCCAAAAATAGTACTTTGATAATGATGAGACTTAATGTTTTAGTATAATAATAATAATAATCGCTTACTGTCACAAGTAGGCTTCAATAAGGTTACTGTGAAAAGCCCCGAGTCGCCACATTCCGGCGAGGCTAGTACGGGAATTGACCCCGCGCTGCTGGCCTTGTTCTGCATTACAAGTCAGCTGTTTAGCTCACTGTGCTAAACCAGCCCATGGCTAGTGGCACTAGTTGATTTGACAGCTAATCCAATAGCTGCCACCTCTGACAGTGCAGCATCTACTCAGTACCCGTACAAAACATTGGACTTCAATTTAGGTTCTCTATTTCCTTCAATTTTGGACCTATGTTTATTATTATGTTGTAAGTTGTAGGAACTGCTGATAAACCAGAGATAACATTATTGAAATGCGATAATGAAGTCCCTCCTGAAATTCTTAAACTCATTACAGAGCTTTTCTAACGTCTCTGCAAAGCGCTATTGAGATGCCATCAACGACAGTTGGTACATGTATTTTAGTCGCATTACCGCACAAAAGATGCCATTACCATGACAACAAGTTGTCCAGCATGTTCGCTGTCACATTCTGATTGTCAGGTGTGTTCTGTCAGACATTTAGAAACTGTTACAGAATAAATCTGTCGAGGGCAAGTGGAAAATCACAATTGCGAATGAAATGGAAAAAAGGGGCTGCAAAGGATGAAATGCACAAACTGAACTCGAAAAAAATAAGACAAGAAAGACTTGCAGTTCCACAGGGCTTTCATAGCCTCAGGGTACCCCCCCCTTCCACAGGGCTTTCATAGCCTCGGGGTACCCCCCCCCCCCTTCCACAGGGCTTTCATAGCCTCAGGGTACCCCCCCCTTCCACAGGGCTTTCATAGCCTCAGGGTACCCCCCCTTCCACAGGGCTTTCATAGCCTCAGGGTACCCCCCCCTTCCACAGGGCTTTCATAGCCTCAGGGTACCCCCCCCCCTTCCACAGGACTTTCATAGCCTCGGGGTACCCCCCCCCCCCCTTCCACCGGGCTTTCATAGCCTCAGGGTACCCCCCCCCCCTTCCACAGGGCTTTCATAGCCTCAGGGTACCCCCCCCCCCCCCCCGCCACAGGGCTTTCATAGCCTCGGGGTACCCCCCCCCCTTCCACCGGGCTTTCATAGCCTCGGGGTACCCCCCGCCCTTCCACAGGGCTTTCATAGCCTCAGGGTACCCCCCCTTCCACAGGGCTTTCATAGCCTCAGGGGTACCCCCCCCCTTCCACAGGGCTTTCATAGCCTCAGGGTACCCCCCCTTCCACAGAGGTTTCATAGCCTCGGGGTACCCCCCCCCTTCCACAGGGCTTTCATAGCCTCAGGGTACCCCCCCTTCCACAGGGGTTTCATAGCCTCGGGGTACCCCCCCCCCCTTCCACAGGGCTTTCATAGCCTCAGGGTACCCCCCCCCCCCTTCCACAAGGCTTTCATAGCCTTGGGGTACCCCCCCTTCCACAGGGCTTTCATAGCCTCAGGGTACCCCCCCCCCTTCCACAGGGCTTTCATAGCCTCAGGGTACCCCCCCCCCCCCCCCTTCCACAGGGCTTTCATAGCCTCAGGGTACCCCCCCCCCCCTTCCACAGGGCTTTCATAGCCTCAGGGTACCCCCCCCCCTTCCACAGGGTTTTCATAGCCTCGGGGTACCCCCCCCCCCCCCCCGCCCCCGCGGGAAGGCAGGATTGTCTTCCGAGGAGAGAGGTTGAAGAGAGCGGGACGCTGGAGTTCCAAAGAATGAGGGCTAATCTCATTACAAGTTACATCATTCTGAAAGGGTGTGACAGGATGGATGTTTGCCCAGGTTGTGGGTTGTAGGACCAGGGAACAGAGTCTCAAAATAAGGGGCAAAACACTGAGGACTGAGATGAGGAACAATTTCTTCACCCAGAAGTGGATCTTTGGCGGCACGGTGGCATATCGGCAGGGTGCCAGGTTCGATTCCAACCTCAGGTCACTGTCTGTGTGGAGTCTGCACGTTCTCCCCGTGTCTGCGTGGGTTTCCTCCGGGTGCTCCGGTTTCCTCCCACAGTCCAACAATGTGCAGGTTAGGTGGATTGGCCTTGATAAATTGCCCCCCATTGTGTCCAAAGGTTAGGTGGGGTTACAGGGATAGGGTGAGGGATTGGGCCGAGGTTAGGGGCTCTTTCAGAGGGTCAATGCAGACCCGATGGGCCAAATGGCCTCATTCTGCACTGTAGGATTCTCCGATTTGGTATTCCCTAGCCCTGAGGACTTTGTTAGCTCGGTAATTCAGTATGTTCAGAGAGCGACAGATTTCTACGTACGAATGACGTCAAGGGAAATGGGGAAGGTGCAGGAAAATGAGGTTGCAATAAATGATTGGCCATGGTCTAGTTGAGTGGGCAGAGCAGGCTAGAAGGGCTGAAGGCAAGTGTCAACAGTGAAAAGGAGCCCGTGGCAACCCTGGCACCTCACCCACCCGCTCCTCCAACCAGCGTCTGCCCACCTGTGACAGAGACTGCTGGTCAGGCACTGAACTCCTCAGTCACCTGAGCACTCATTTTAAGTGTGGATGCAAGTCACCCTCGACTCCGCGGGACTGCCTAAGAAGAAGAAGATGAGGGTTAGACCGGAAAGTGGAATTGAGACCACAACAAAGTCAGCCACAATCTTATTGAATGGTGAAGCAGGTTCAAAGGGCTGAATTGCCTAGTCCTGCTCCTAAACCCTGGGCTGGGAATCTCCGCAGCCCCGTGCCGATATTGCGTTTGGAGCGGGGGCGGAGAATTGATCTTTAAGCGGAAATCGTAGCCGGCGCCTCTCCCACGATTCTCCAATCCCCAGAGAATCGCTCGTGCCCGGATTACGCAGCGTGGCTGGGGGGGCCTTTGACAGAGAGCCGTCCCCCTCAATTCTCCGGGCAAAACTGGCCAAGTTCCCGACAGCGTGGTTCTAACCACGTATTGGCCATCAGGAACATTGGGTGGCGACTGCGGACTCAGTCCACGGCCGCTGTGGTGGGATGCGGGGGGGTCGAGCACCGAGGGGGGCCTCATGGGCCGACAGGGCAGTGATCAGGCGACTCAGATCCACGGGCGCGCGCTATCTCAGGGGAGCCTACATTCTCGATATCGGTTCGCGGTCCAAGTCCGCTGCCGTGCCTGCACAGACTCCCAACCGGAAGTGCGGGGATCCGTATCCGCAGCCAGAGCTGCCAGAAGCACTCCTGCAGGTAAGAAAATCGCTCTTGACTTTTTTAAGAAAGTCAAGAGTGAAACGCCAGTGTTTTTACAGCGGCATGGGGACGTAGCCCCATTTTTGGAGAACCCAGCCCAGGGCGTTCCTATGCCCTATGTAAATATAGATTCAATATCCAGATTTTTCAGTCAGTGATGAATCATAGAATTTACAGTGCAGAAGGAGGCCATTCGGCCCATCTAGTCTGCACTGGCTCTTGGAAAGAGCACCCTACCCAAGCCCACACCCCCACCCTATCCCCATAACCCAGTAACCCCACCCACCACTAAGGGCAATTTTGGACACTAAGGGCAATTTATCATGGCCAATCCACCTAACCTGCACATCTTTGGACTGTGGGAGGAAACCGGAGCACCCGGAGGAAACCCACGCACACACGTGGAGGATGTGCCGACTCCGCACAGACAGTAACCCAAGCCGGAATCAAACCTGGGACCCTGGAGCTGTGAAGCGATTGTGCTATCCACAATGCTACCGTGCTGCCGTGAATGAATGGTGCTCATCGACTGTTACACTTTCCACAGACATTCCATTGGAATTTTCCATTGGAACCTGTCGTAATTAAAGGGCCAAATCAGAATGTCACCTTTTATACGGGATTTGTGACGCATGTGAACATGGCCAGCAATGATGCCTCACCTTATCCTCAAAACGAATCGTCTTGACTGAGCCATTCAGGGTCTGAAACAGGAGGTATTAGTTCAAACCATTAATTCAATGACAAATCATCTATAACACGTGAAATAAAGAGAGGGAAAGGAAGATGGAGTTCAGGGGTGAGAAAAACAAGACAGCGATAAAAATAAACATTTTATTTAAGAAATTTGAGTTTGAAGAATCTGGAACAATAACGAGGCAGATGGCTGCACCAGCTGCAGTTGGATTGGCAGCATGTCCTCCAAGTGTCCCCTGGCGGTTGGATTGGATTGGATTGGATTTGTTTCTTGTCACGTGTACCGAGGTACAGTGAAAAGTATTTTTCTGCGAGCAGCTCAGCAGATCATTAACTACATGGGAAGAAAAGGCAATAAAAGAAAATACATAATAGGGCAACACATATACAATGTAACTACATAAGCACTGGCATCGGATGAAGCAAGCAGGGTGTAGTGTTTGTGTACGGTGTTGAGCAAATTCCCGGAGGTTTACCAGCCTGGTTTGAGTATCACAAAAGGGGATGTAGCTAAAATCGAGGTGGACCCGGAAGCCCGGACACAATATTTTCCTGCCCACCCGGTTCCCTACGCGACAGTGGAGAAGATTGAGATCAAACTTTGTTGTTTGGAAAGTTGGGGCATCTTGTGGCCTGGGCGCTTTGCTGATGGGGGGGCGCTGGTGGTCCCCGTAATGGAGCTGGATAAGATTGTCTGCCTCTGTGGTGACTATAAGTTGACCGTGAACATGGCTTTGAGGTTGGACCATTATCCATTACTTCACATCAAGGATTTATATCCAACATTGTCCAGTGGCTGTGAATTCACAAAATTGAACATAGTAATAATCCTTATTATTGTCACAAGTAGGCTCACATTAACACTGCAGTGAAGTTACTGTGAAAATCCCCTAGTCGCCACATTCCTGCGCCTGTTCGGGTACACAGAGGGAGAATTCAGAATGTCCAATTCACCAATAGCGCGTCTTTCAGGACTTGTGGGAGGAAACCGGAGCACCCGAAGGAAACCCACGCAGACACGGGGAGGACGTGCAGACTCCGCATAGACAGTGACCCAGCGGGGAATCGAACCTGGGTTCCATGAGCAACGCTTATCCTCAGCTGGTGCTCAATAAGCCCTCATAGATGTTTGCCATGATTAATGCACACAATGGACTCTATGAGTACACCGGGCTTCCGTTCAGAGTCTCCTCAGCGTGCGCAGTCTTCCAGCGGGTTATGGGGAACATCCTGCGTAGATTGCTACATGTTGGGGTTTACCTGGATGACGTGTTGGTCACAGGGGCCACGGAGCAGGAGCATTTGCAGAACCTCGAGGTGGTGGTGAACTGCTTCTCTGGATACGGGGTCCACATGCGCCGTGCGAAGTGCATGTTTCAGGCAAAGGAAGTGATATATTTGGGCTATCGGATGGACCACGACGGCCTATACCCAAATGGCGAGAAGGTGAGGGTGATCAGAATGGCCCCCACATCACGAGATGCTACGGACCTTCGTTCATTCCAAGAACTGGTGAATTATTATGGGCACTTCAATCCATCTAACTGGGCCAGTCTCGTACCAAGTTCAGATCCGGAGGCAACTCATGAAGCGACACCTGGATCACATTCAATCCCGACAGCTGCTCCCTTACAAAGTGCCAAGGAAGACTTCAGTCCTGGATCCTCGGGCCCCATTGCCAAACCAGCCTCTGCAACGCCTCCTATCTCTCTCGACGGCGGCATGCCTGACGTTGTGTCGTCTGACTCCGAGATAGAGACGCATACCTCGGTGGTCTCGAGACCGATTCTGTAGTCCTACCACTTCCCGCTGATCATCCACTACGTTGTCCCTGCCGACGACGGTGTTCGCCGGAGCGGTATACGCCAACTGATTCAATGTGACATCTCCACGGGGACTTGTCGGAACCGAAGCCACTCCACCGTCCTCTGTCTGCTCCTCCTGCTCTCTCCCATCGCTTGTCCAGAGGGTCATCAGACTTTGGGAGGGAGGAATGTAATATCCCGCCCAGGATATATGGGGTGGGAATGCTTGTCTGCTCCGTGCTCCTTGTGGAGTACGGGCTGTCCCGCTAGGGGTAGCCCAATTATCCAGAGTATATACGGTTGGCCAGGAAGGCACCAACAGGGCAAAACCCAGCAGGGATCCAGCAGGAAGTGGACATATTGCTTGTGAATAAAATGTTGTTCTTATTTTTAGTCACTGTGTCCTTATTAAAGTCAGGAACCATTCTGCCACAGGATCTATCCACCAGAAAAGGCAGATAGATCATCAGTTTAACATCAAATCTACACCTCCGACAGTGTAACTGTCTCTCAATCTCACCTGGCTGAAATTGCAGCAGGTCTGGCAGCATTTGTTGGGAGAGAAAAGGACTAACGTTTTGAGTCTGATGACTCTTTGACAAGTGGAAACTTCTTCACACAAAGGGTTGCGAATCTTTGGGTTCAAGCTTGAAATGAATGGAATTTTGGGTATTATGGAAGTAAAGTGACATGAGGATACTGTGCGCCAATGAAGTTGAGGTAGAGATGCAGCCAAGATCTGATTGAATGGAGGGACAGGCTGGAGAGTCAGATGGCCAATTGCTGACATTTCTAATGCCCTCACACAGCCTTAGATTATGTGTTCAAGTCTCTGGAGTGGGATTTGAATCCATAATCTCTGACTCAGGTGTTGAGAACGCTGTAAATTGAGCTAAACGCATAGTACACCAAGAAATAAGTGACCTTATTATTTACTCAGCTGTATTCTAGGTCCTTGCCAATATGCAAGGTGATTCACTGCAGACCGAACAATATTGTAGATGTGTTGCAGCAAATACCCTGCCACGTCAGCAGGAGGGTGACAGCTGAGGCAACTCCGATCCTGCCATTGCCACTCTCTGTACTGAGTTAACGGGTGATGGACAAGGCAAGTGTTGGGGTATTCTATATATCCTGGAACTGAGAGTGGGGAAAAAAACACTTCCTGTTGCTACGAACTGGTTGGAGATTGCCTGGTGATTCAAGGTGTGACTCAGCAAGTATAACACAACCTGTATTTATACAGAGGGTAGGATTTTCTCATATTGTTTCAGATTCCCAGGTTCTGAATGAAAACGGACGTGGAGGTCTCTGCTGCACAGCTGGGCTTTTACACCAGATCTTCTGGCATTCTGAAAAAACAATGAGCGGGCGTGTTTTCGCTGTCATCCGGTGGGGCAAGGTCTGATGGAGCTAGCAAGGTTGGCTCCACAGAGTTCAGAGTGCCTTCTTTAAAGGGCGCCTCGAACAGCGCAGAAAGTTAGTGCCTCCAGCCCCCCCACCACGGACACGGAGGGCCTCCCTCACAAGCACCCCCCACAAACCCCCCCCCCTCCCCCCGCCCCCCCACCCACCACCACGGCACAAGCAACGGAGCTCTCCCCTACCCTCTCTCACCACATCGCCAATACAGCCCCCCCCCCCCTCACAGGCATCAGGGCCTCCCCCACTATCACAATCTCGGGGGCACTCTTCCCATCGTAGGCATCAGCCCTTCCCCAACACACATAACAAGAACCTATCCACTGGGGGTCCCCAGAGGGCCTACCCCTGGGGAGGTAGGCAATGCCAGGTGGGCACTGCCAGATTGGCGATACCAACCTGACCGTGCAACCTTGCTGGGGGCAGTGCCAGGGCACTGTTCGGACGTGTCTATCTCCCTCCCGGGAGGGCTACATTCACCTTGGAACCCCCAGAGAGACCCCCCTTTGACTGCGTCCGCCTTCACAAACCTATTGTAAACCTCGTTGATGTCATGTCTCGCAGGTGTGGCGTGAATATTCAGTGAGGGGGGGGGAATAGTGTGATGGGGGCTCATTAATTGCATTAAAATACATTGAAGTGGATCATAATGAGATCCTATCCATTTGTAGGTGGGAACCTTGTTACATCGATGACGGGTGGGGTGGAAAATCGAGAAACGCAATCCCACCGGCGGGAACCATTTGCCCGACTCTCACGATATCCTGCGTCCATGTCACCATCCTCGCTGATGGCTAAGCCGGGCACAAAGCCGCCCCCAGTTTTTATAAAACAGTGAAACCCGCCACAGGAGCGATTACCAAACAGGTTTGAACACCGAGCCCCATAAGGAGGTTTCAGGGCAGGTGACCAATCACATGGACAAAGAGGTGTATTTTAGAGAGCATCGTAAAGGGGGAGAGAGAGGTCGAGGAGAGGAGAAGTTTAGGGAGTAAATTCCAGAACGTAGGGCCTTGGCAGCTGAACACGCAGCCGCCAAGGTGGAGCAATCAAGGATGAAAGGGGGCAGCACGTGGCGCAGTGGTTAGCACTGGGACTACGGCGCCGAGGACCTGGGTTCGAATCCCGGCTCTGGGTCACTGTCCGTGTGGAGTTTGCACATTCTCCCCGTGTCTGCGTGGGTTTCGCCCCCACAACCCAAAGATGTGCAGGGTAGGTGGATTGGCCACGCTTAATTGCCCCTTAATTGGAAAAAAATAATTGGGTACTCTAAATTTAAAAAAAAATGAAGGATGAACAATGGGCCAAAATTGGACAATTGCAGAGATTTTGGGGGTTGTGGGGCTGGAGGGGGGCCATTTATTGGGAGGGTGTGGTACTGCAGAAAATTGAGAACACTGCGAGACCATCAACCAATGACAAAGACCATTCAGCCCATCCTGCTTTCCCATCTCTTTAGAAGAGCTACAAATTAATCCCACTCTCCCTGTTCCTCTCCCATAGTCTGACAAACCATTCCTTCACGCCATTCCCTTTTGAAAGTTTTTGAACACTGAATCTGTTCAGGCAGTGCATCCCACATCAAAACAGCGAGTGACGTTAAAAGAAAATCCTCAAATCCCCCTCTGCGGTTTGTCCAAATGCCTGAGCTGAACTGACCAGTGCTGCTGTTTATGTCCCAGGCAGATTTCCCTGCCCCTAACCCTGCTTCATCTCATCTCATCACCATATCCTTCCATTTCCTTCCCCATCAAGTGTTTATCCAGCTCGCCATTGAGAGCCTCGACACCATTCAGCTGCTCGTGGCAGAGATTTCCACCTTCTAGCCACTCGCATGGTGTGATCGTCAGTGCAGCAAGATAATGAGGTGGACAATTTAACATTTAATTCTTCGCAGTGTTAATTTACGTCGGTGGATTATAAATGCCATTCTTTAACGAACGACTGGGCAGAAGTTGGGAACGGTCGGTGTCTGATTGATGTGCCCTTTATCCACACAGCCTCCGCGATAAAAGCTCATAATTTATCTTATTTTTTGCGCTGCTTTGCAACCATTAAAGCCAGTTCAGTAAATCATCCGCCCTTGTGAGTCAGGATTGGAGTGTGCACATGGCGGAGGCTTTATGGATTGTGATTAATGCTGCCAAATCGAACCGGCATCTATAAATGCAAACAGGGAGTGATTCCTCCTGCTGATTTATGAGGATACTTTCCCCGGCTCCAGCTATCCTGCTGCCAGACGGATTTCTTGGCATCTGTGAAGCAGATTGTGCACAGCTCCCCGTGCTGGGTGGTAGGACTACATCTTTGGGGCATGTGAGGCCATGCAGCCGAAAGCACCCCTGCTTTCACTCTGGGTCTGTGCTCAGCCAGGTTCATAGTTGGATGGAGTGGTGATGCTGCTGCAAAATGCCCACAGTATGACTGCCAGGAAGAGGAAAAATAAACCTCAGTGCGAAGGAGTTCCTCCTGCCTCTGATCTAAACTCGAAGATTATAGAGTAGAATTTTAAATGGTGTGGGTGGGGGGGGGGGGGGGAGTTGCTTCATTCACCCTTAATGTTGTAAAAGTCAGGGGTAAGCCTACCTCCCCTCGGCTGGCTCACCTCGCCCCTCCCCCCCATTAATTGGCTTGAGGTGGACCTCCCCCCCCCCATATCAGAAAGGAAGCTGTGCTTCCAGGAGCTGTATTGGATTTAACAATTATTTAGGGGTCCTTTCAGGGAATCAGCTGAAACTATACTGGAAAATAAAATGATTCTTGAAAAACTACTGAATCGGCGACAGAAGCACGATCACGTTACAAGAAATGACTGAAATATCGAATCCTGATCACGACTGTCAATAGAGGTTGACAATCTTTCAAAAGATGGACCGATGTACCGTACAAATATGTCCAGAGAAGCGATACGAAGTTACATTCAACGGATTTGCAATAATCTCGTAACAATGGTGTAAACTGAGACTAGACATGACTCAAGAAGTTTGACTGTGGGACAGAATGCATGGGAACAGTGCGGTGTCAGGGGAAGGGTAATTAATGTGGAGTAATCGATTAATGTCTAATGAATCAATCACCTGTTAAGTGACTGACACTTTTCTGAACGAATCAGGTGGGGGGGGGGGGGGGGGGTCTCAGCTGAGAATTAGCACCAAGAAGGGTAAATAAGGGGTTAAACCATAGATATGGATCCCCTGAAAAGTAAGACCTCGTGGGTGAGGTTTCATTCTTGAATTCCTGTCTTCCTGAGTTTCTGAATCATCTATCTGTTTGTCTTTAAAGTAATTTCTTTATGCCTTTATGTTTAACGCTCTTTGCTATGTTCTGACCAGTTTATGTAATATTTTGAACTAGGTTTTTGATTCAGTTCCTGTGCAAGTGCATTAAGTGAATTCTTGAGTAATAAAAGAGTGTTTTGGACAGCTCTTTCAACCAGACTGAGTACTTTATTCCCAGGAGAAATAAGAAGATTTTACAAGCTGCCGGCCAATTCAATGGCCGACAGGTCTCTTGTCCCAGCAGTGCCAATGGGAGCTGTGTCCAATGATGGTACTGCAGAGAGTTGCCTGAAGAAGAAGGTGCATGGAGCCTGGTATGGATGGGGTGGAGGGGTAGGGGGGCAGTACGCCTGAGTCTCGTTGAGGCCAAGCTAGCAGTCCTTGGCCAGTGTGGGTGGGAAGCCAGGATTGACCTGGAGGAGGGAAGTGGGATCAAGGTGAGGGGGTGATGGGGGGGGAAGAGAGGAAGTGTATCATAGAATCCAACAGTGCAGAAGGAGGCCATTCGGCCCATCAAGTCTGCACTGGCCCTCTGAAACGACATCCCACCTAACCTGGACACTAAGGGGCAGCTTAGCGTGGCCAATCCACCTAATCTGCACATCTTTTGGATGTGGGAGGAAACCTGTGGGAGTACCTGGTAAGGGACCTCTGATGGGCACATGATGCCCGACAAGGAGGCTGACTCCCAACCCAGCCACAAGGCTTGTCTATTGCGTGGCTTAGACATTAGAACATAGAACATAGAACAGTACAGCACAGAACAGGCCCTTCGGCCCTCAATGTTGTGCCGAGCCATGATCACCCTACTCAAACCTACGTATCCACCCCACACCCGTAACCCAACAACATTCCCCTTAACCTTACTTTTATTAGGACACTACGGGCAATTTAGCATGGCCAATCCACTTAACCTGCACATCTTTGGACTGTGGGAGGAAACCGGAGCACCCGGAGGAAACCCACGCACACAGGGGGAGGACGTGCAGACTCCACACAGACAGTGACCCAGCCGGGAATCGAACCTGGGACCCTGGAGCTGTGAAGCATTTATGCTAACCACCATGCTACCCTGCTGCTCCGGAGAAAGATGTGCTCTTAGGTGAATTGGACATTCTGAATTCTCCCTCTGTGTACCCGAACAGGCGCCGGAATGTGGCGACTAGGGGATTTTCACAGTAACTTCATTGCAGTGTTAATGTAAGCCTACTTGTGACAGGTCGCTATATTGCTGGTCGGTATATGATTGCAGGACAGCATTACCTTTGGCACCTGAAATCTACATTCTCACAACAATTAGTTCCTATTTCTTGACAATAAATATCACAATCTAACGGACATTGAGTTTCGGGATGAATACTTCACTGCCTGCCACAGACTGGAAGTAAAATCCAATTCTGAGCATTGAACATTCTCACCAGACAGACTGCAAGGGTATCTTTAATATCCTCCTCTCTGGGGCTTATGAGGCAGGTTGAGAACTTGGGCTTCCTTCACCCACCATCCCTCTGCATTCCCGATCACAATAAAGACAACACTTTGCATTTTTACAGCAGATTTAACCGACTAAAAGATGCCAGGGTGTTTCAGAAGGGTCTTATCAAACAAGATTGTCACCGAGACGCACAGATTATGAGGATAGGTGACAAAAAGCTTCATCACAGAGGTTAATTTTTAAACAGCCTTTTAAGGATGAGAGAGGTTTAGGGAGGGAGATCCGTAAATCCCGGCCAAGGCAGCTGAATATCGGGGCTGCTGAAGAGGTCAGAGTTGGAGGAGCACGGATGTTTCTGAGCAGTGTGGAAATGGAAGAGGTTGCAGCGATAGGGAAAGGCACGGCTGTGGGTAGCAGGGTAGCACAGTGGTTAGCACTGTTGTTTCACAGCTCCAGGGTCCCAGATATGATTCCTGGCTTGTGTCACTGTCTGTGTGGGGTCTGCACGTTCTCCCCCTGTCTGCGTGGGTTTCCTCCGGGTGCTCCGGAGAAAGATGTGCTGTTAGGTGGATTGGACATTCTGAATTCTCCCTCTGTGTACCCGAACAGGCGCCGGAATGTGGCGACTAGGGGATTTTCACAGTAACTTCATTGCAGTGTTAATGTAAGCCTACTTGCGACAATAAAGATTATTTTAGCTAGTGCAGTAACTTTAACTTTAGCTCGTGAAGTAGGAACTGAGAATGAGAATGTTTAAATCGGCTCATTCTTAGACCGGAAACCAATGGAGGTCACCAAGCATTGAGTGCCGGGGTGATGGGTGAAGGAGACACGGTGTGAGCTAGGATGTAGTCTGCAGTGTTCTTGTGTCAGGTAGGAATTATTGTCATGTGAGAGTGTCTTTAAGAAATGGATGTTTAAGCAATGTACCTTTAAGAAATACAGTGATGTCAGAGTGTGGGTGGAGCTGGGCTTTAGCTCAGCCATTTTGAAGTTTTTAGTTTCAGTTTGAGGAGAAAGCTGGGAGTGTCTGTGTGTTTTGCAAAGAGCTGCAGGAAGAAAACACAGAGCTGGTCTGTGGATGTCTGCAAATCCAAAGACTATAAATATATTGAATGTAACCTCATGTCTGTTGGATGTCTAAAGGACCATTTTGAGGGATTATTTAGTGTTGTATTATTTTCAGGGTTATCTTTGAAGTAAGGGGTGTTAAGTGAACCAATGTTTATTTAAAAGGTTAAGTTGAGTTCATGGAATAAACATTGTTTTGTGTTAAAAACCACGTGTCCATAATTGTAATACTACACCTGGGTAACAAGCCGTGTGCTTCAAAAGCAACAATCCATTAAAGGGGGAGGTTGGTTGAACTCCATGATACATTTTGGGGTTCTGAAAACACCGCTCCCATAACAATTGGGGGCTCGTCCGGGATAAAAGTCTATCTATTGGATTGGCTTTTGTGAACTTAAAGACAGTGAAGGGTGTTGCTTTTCCGGCGTGGTATTTTAGTTGAAGTGGGGAGATTGTTGTGAAAAATGGCTTTTGGAGGCTCAGAAGTTTTTGGGGGTGGACGCGGTAACCCGAGATACCTTATGGACAGAGACTAAAAACAGACTGTTAGGTTTGGCAAAAGCATTGCAGTTAACACTGCCGAGCAAAATATGAAAAGATGAGGTAATTAACGCGGTATCTGCGCATTTATGTTTGCCTGTGATACATCCTGACTCATTAGATATGGCAAAGCTCCAGTTGCAGATTAAGCAATTTGTACATGAAAAAGAATTAAAGCAACTTGAACATGAAAAAGAATTAAAGTGGCTTGAATATGCAATGAAAGAAAAAGAAAGAGATAGAGATAGAGAGGAAAAAGAAAAGGAGAGAGAAGTAAGAAACAAAGAAAGAGATAGAGGAAAGGAAAAAAGAGAGAGAGTTTGAAATGAAATGAAAAATGAAAATTGCTTATTGTCACGAGTAGGCTTCAATGAAGTTACTGTGAAAAGTCCCTAGTCGCCATATTCCAGCGCCTGTCTGGGGAGGCAGGTACGGGAACTTTGGAAAATGGCTCTGAAACATGAAAATCAGTTAAAATTGGCAGACGCAAAGGGACACGTACAATTGGAGGAGGACATGGAAGAGGATAATGAGACAGAGCGTCATAGTTGAAGACGTGGTGGCGATCTATTTAACTATGTCCAAGCATTGCCAAGGTTTGACGAGAAGGAGGTAGAATCCTTTTTCATTTCATTTGAGAAGGTAGTTAAACAATGCAATGGCCCCAGGACATGTGGGTGTTACTGATTCAAACAAAGCTGGTAGGTAGAGCTTGTGAAGTGTTTGCATCGCTACCGGAGGAGGTAGGAAGGTATGAGGAGGTGAAGAAATCCATCTTAAGTGCAGATGAGAAAATGCCTGAAGCTTACAGACAAAGGATTAGAAATTTGAGGAAAGAATTTGGTCAAACATACATGGAGTTTGAAAGGCTCAAACAAAGTAATTTTGATAGGTGGATAAGGGCTTTGAAAATAGACCAAACGTATGAAGCTCTCAGACAAATTATACTTTTGGAGGAGTTTAAAAGTTCAATTCCTGATGTAGTGCGAACTCATGTGGAAGAACAGAGGGTTAAAACTGCAAGATTAGCAGCAGAAATGGCAGATGATTATGAATTAGTTCATAAATCAAAGTTGGTTTCCGACATCAGTTTCAGCCGGTGAGGGATAGAAACTGGGGACATGAGAAATACTCAAGTGGTAAAGGTGATATGATGGGAGATAATAAGGAGAGTGTACCAGGAGATTAAAAAAGAAATCCAGGAGGGTGGAAGAGACATGAAAAGTTTCAAATGTTTTCACTGTAATAAACTAGGCCATGTAAAGTCACAGTGTTGGTGGTTGAAGAAAAGCACTGGAAAGGCTGATGTGGTAAAACAGGATAAGACAGTGGGATTTGTTAGAGTGGTAAAGGAAAGCCCAAGGGAAGCAAAGGAGGTGCAAACGATTGTACAGCCTGTTCAAGAAGTAATTGTTAAGAAGGTGCCAGATGTCTTTAAAGAATTTACTTGTGTGGGTAAAGTTTACTCATGTGTATCAGGAGGAACAGGTAAAGAAGTCACAATTTTAAGAGATACAGGGGCTAGTCAATCTTTAATGGTAAGAGATGAGGAATTATGTAGTTTGGGAAGAATGTTGCCAGAAAAGGTGGTGATATGTGGAATTCAGGGTGAGACGAGTAGTGTTCCATTATATAAGGTAAGGTTGGAAAGTCCAGTGAAGAGTTGTGAAGTGGTAGTAGGAGTAATAGATAAACTATCTTGTCCAGGACTACAGTTTATTTTGGGTAATGATATAGCTGGATCACAGGTAGGAGTGATGCCTACTGTGGTTGATAAGCCAGTGGAAAATCAGACAACTGAAGGGTTTAAGGACGAATATACTGGGATTTTTCTGGATTGTGTAGTAACAAAGTGGCAAAGTCACAGGTTAAGACAAGAGGAGAAATCAAAGAGTGAAGATGAAGTTGAAGTGCAATTATCAGAAACGATTTTTGATCAGATGGTTGAAAAAGAACAAGAACAGGTGGAGGATGAGGCGGATATTTTTGGTTCAGGAAAATTGGCGGAAATAGAACAGAAAGATGTAGAAATAAAACGGATATATCAGAAAGCATGTACGGAAGAGGAATCTGAGAGTATACCAGAGTGTTATTACCGTAAAAGTGATGTCGTGATGAGAAAATGGAGACCTTTACATATGCAGGCGGATGAAAAGTGGGCAGAAGTTCATCAAGTAGTATTGCTGGTAGGGTATAGAAAGGAAGTGTTGCGAGTTGCACATGAGGTATCAGTGGGAGGTCATTTGGGAATAAGGAAAACTCAAGCTAAAATCCAGAAACATTTTTATTAGCCTGGACTACATAAGGATGTCGTTAAATTTTGTCAATCATGTCACACATGTCAAGTGATATGGAAACCTCAAGCAGTGATAAAACCAGTGCCCTTAATACCCATTCCAGCATTTGAGGAACCTTTTACAAGGGTCCTAATCGATTCTGTAGGACCGCTTCCTAAAACAAAAAGTGGGAATCAATATCTTTTGACTATAATGGATGTGTCTACTAAGTTTCCATAGGCCATTCCAGTACATAATATTACAGCTAAAAGGATTGTGGAGGAGTTACTTAAATTCTTTACTCGATATGGACTACCCACAGAAATACAATTGGATCAACGATCGAAAGTTATGGATAGCTTAGGAATAAAACAATTTAAATCAACTGCGTACCATCCAGAATCGCAGGGAGCGTTAGAAAGGTGGCATCAGACATTAAAGACATTGTTGAGGGCGTATTGTCAAGATTATCCAGAGGATTGGGATAAAGGAATTCCATTCGTATTGTTTGCAATTAGGGATGCACCTAATGAGTCTACCAAATTTAGTCCTTTTGAACTAATTTTTGGTCATGAGGTAAGAGGACCACTTAAATTGATGAAGGAAAAATTGCTGGGTGAGAAATCGGAAATTACATTATTGGATTACATGTCAAATTTTAGGGAACAATTAAATAGAGCAGGTGAATTGGCTAGACAACATTTGAAAGTTGCACAAAATGTGATGAAACGGGTAGCGGACAAGAAATCCGCAGTTCGTAGTTTTGTCAGTGGGGATAAAGTTTTAGTGTTGTTACCAGTGGTAGGTGAGCCTTTGAAAGCTAGGTTTTGTGGAACGTATCAGATTGAAAGGAAATTAAGTGAGGTGAATTATGTGGTAAAAACACCAGATAGAGGGAAGACTCACCGAGTGTGTCACGTGAATATACTTTGAAAGGGAAAGAGAGAAAAAGGAGGTTTTAATTCTAACTCAAAGTGACAAACCAAATCCAGATGACTGTGAATTTGACATACCTCAAATTAAATTGGAAAATGACGAGTTACCTCAACAAGAACTGACCTGAAAGAGATACAGGGGCTAGCCAATCTTTAATGGTAAGAGATGAGGAATTATGTAGTTTGGGAAGAAATTTCTGATCAAACAACATCCATATAGACTTAACCCTTTAAAATTGGCACAGGTTACCAGAGAGATTGAGAGTATGCTTAAAAATGGCATAATTTAAGTGGGCTGCAGCCAATGGAGCTCACCCATAGTGATGGTACCTAAACCAGACGGTACCCAACGGTGGTGTGTGGACTACAGAAAGGGGAATACAGTTACAAGAACGGACTCTTATCCTATCCCACGTTTGAAGGATTGCATTGTGAAAGTGAGACAATCTGCTTTTATTTCCAACATCCAGACATGGAAAGAACATTTAAAACACCGTATGGAGTTCTTCGATCGACTTCAGGAGGCGGGTTTGGTGATGAACCTAGCCGAAAATGAATTTGGAGAAGCCCAAATCACTTTCCTTGATGAAATTCCGATACCCTCAAGACGAAGGGAAATAACGCGATCTCTTAGCATGAGTGGATTTGATCGAACATTTGTGCAAACGTTTTGTGGCGTGATCACTCCACTGATCGACTTGTTAAAGAAATGTCAAAAATTTCAATGGACAGCGGACTTTCAACAGGCATTTGACTGCCTGAAAGCTGTGGTAACCAATGTTCCTGTATTGAATAATTGCAAGGGGCTCTGTGGTCAGATTGAACTGAAGTATCTGGTTCTAAAGAGAAATTCCGAGGCGTAGAGGAATGGATGGATCGTGCAGAGACTTTCTTGTTCAAAGAGACTGTCAATCGAGAAGGATTTTGGTTGGAGGAAGAAGAACAGGAAAGATGGACTATATTATTATGCCTGTTTGCGTGTGTTGTTTTTTTTGTGAAACGAAAAAGTATTTTTACTGTGTGCATTTCTTAGTAGATGGTGCAAAAGTGATTCATGAAACCACCTTGAAGTTGATGGGTTTTTTTTGGGGGAGGAGGTGTCATGTGAGATTGCCATGAAGAAATGGATGTTTAAGCAATGTACCTTTAAGAATTGCAGTGATGTCAGAGTGTGGGTGCAGATGGGCTTTAGCTCAGCCATTTTGAAGTTTTTAGTTTCAGTTTGAGGAGAAAGCTGGGAGTGCCTGTGTGTTTTGCAAAGAGCTGCAGGAAGAAAACACAGAGCTGGTCTGTGGATTTCTGCAAATCCAAAGACTATAAATATATTGACCTCATGTCTGTTGTTAAAGGTGAAGTCTTTTGGATGCTTAAAGGAACATTTTGAGGGATTATTTAGTGTTGTATTATTTTTGGGGTTATCTTTGAAGTAAGGGGTGTTAAGTGATCCAATGTTTATTTAAAAGGTTAAGTTGAGTTCATGGAATAAACATTGTTTTGTGTTTAAAAACCACATGTCCATAATTGTAATACCACACCTGGGGAACAAGCCGTGTGCTTCAAAAGCAACAATCCATTAGAGGGCGAGGTTGGTTGAACTCCATGATACATTTTGGGGTTCTGAAAACACCGCTCCCATAAAATTATGCATCTGCCAAAAAATACTTCATTGGTGGTGGAGTGATTTGGGATGTATTGAGGCTGTGAAAGATGCGATATAAATGAAAATTATTTTATTTTTGTTGGCAGCACAATGAGCTAATAAATTAAAACAAAGCTCCCTCTGTTATGCTCCAGTCCTGTATACTACCGGGATGGAGACATCGATTGGTTACCTTCTCTCCTGACTTTTTGCAGCTGTGGCCAATGATGGGGTAATAGAAAAGAAAATACTTGCAATCTGGCAGCAAAAAATCCAATTAAACGCATAATGCGTTTGCACGTCTCATTCTCCCCCTCCTCTTTGACAAGTTCAGGACTGCATACGTTTTAAACAGAGTTTGCCCAATTATTTTGAGTTACTTTGTACATTGTACACACTCTTTCAAGCGAGAGTGCCAAATGAATTCCCACTCTGGTCCGGAATTGACATTCCCAGAGACTGAATTTAATGCACTGACAGTAATTGGATAGCGTGGTCCAGGAATAGGGATTGCAACCTGGCAGGGTGAGTTTATCTCTTTACTGTGTGACTGCGAAACAAAAAGGTGACTGCTCTGTTAGGCGAAGTTAACAAACCAGTTCGAATAACAGTGAAGTCCTAACAATTTCTAATTGCAGCCATAATTAGAGAAATATGCGGCGGGGAGGGAGGGAGTGAGGTGTTTGGTGAGGAGTCAATCTCTGTTGGCTCACACACATTTCAGTGCTTAACCACCGCACCACTCTTTATTTTATCGCTGTTTCATTGACCCTGGGGACCGCGTGCAGCTGCTGTCAGCATCTATCCCTATCAGCCTCCATTAATTACTAAGTCACCTCTGGAGAGATTGATGCTGATGGTTCCCTGTAATGATATTCCAGTCTGACCCATTGATCAGTAGCACTGACTACCAGGAGGCTCCACAATTGGCAATTGAAATATGTTGCAACTTATCACTGCAAACATTGTCAATAGTGCTCGATATTGGGCCAGCAGTTAACCAACTCTCCTGCCATCCAATTCACCCAATTGTGCAAGCCAGCCATTTCCAAAGGTACCAAGTGAGGGAGGCTTTTAATCAAGCTGGACTGGTTGATGATCTTCGGTGTGAGAATGTGCTGATCAACGTGAGGGTCACACTTGTCCCCTTTTGTGTGCGCAGCAACAACACTGACCCATCTAACAGTGTGAGCTTGGTGCTATTTGACTTCAGGACAACGCTTTGCTTTCCAGAAATATATCAGAGTGTCAAGCACTTTGAGATGGTTGAGCAATGGAAAAGTTGCCATAGGAACCCAGATATTTCTTCCTTGACACACCAAATCGGAGCACATGAAAATAGGGGTCAAAAAAGGTCTAGCATTCAACTTCACTCTGAACTCTCTTATCTACATTGGAATAGGAGCATGGGAGCAGGAAGAGGGCAGTTAGCTGCTGGTCTGTCCCTCATTGAGATCCATGTTGATCTGTAATCTAACTCCAAAAGAACAGAAGGAGACTATTTGACCACCATAATTGAACTCTCTCTTTGAAAGACTTATTAAATTAGTCCCACTCTCCCGCTCTTTCCTCCTATTCCAGTAAATGTTTATTTTCCATGTATATATCCAATTCCCTACTGACAGTTATCACTCAATCTGATTCCATCGCCCTTTCAGGAAGCAGGGATTGGTTTAGCACAGTGGGATAAATAGCTGGCTTGTAAAGCAGATCAAGACCAACAGCCCGGGTTCAATTCCCGTACCAGTCTCCCTGAACAGGTGCTGGAATGTGGCGACTAGGGGCTCTTCACAGTAACTTCATTGAAGCCTACTTGTGACTATAAGCGATTTTCATTTCATTTTCATTTTACATTACATATCACAACTATTCAGTGCATGCAAACAATTCTCTTCACCTCCCGTCTGGCTCTTTTGCCAAACTATCAATCTCAAATCTAAAACTTACAATTGATTAACAGCAATTGCTATTTGCAGAAGAGAATTCTAAACTCCTCCCATCTTTTGTGAAGCAATGTTTCCTAACTTCACTCCTGAAAGGCCTGGCTCTAAATTTTGGTTCTCAGCCCAAGACTCCCTAACCCCTTAATAACTTGAAAACTGATCAAAACACCCCTTAAACTTTTAAACTCCAGGGGATAAAACCCGAGTTCATATAATTTATCTTCCTTTGATTCTGGTTATCATTCTAGTAAGTCTGTACTGTACTTAGTCCAAGTCAAATATATTCTTCCTTGGGTATGGTGCTTAGAACTACTCACAGTATTTCAGGATCTCTTCAGTGCTTTGTATAGTTGAAGAATGATCTCAACCCCCTTGTATTCTAGACCTCAAGATGTCAAGGCCAACAATCTCGTTGGTTTTTCCAACCAGGCAGATGCTAAGGTTTTTTGCCCAGAAACGTACTCCCAGCTGTAAAAACAACAGAAAATTTAACTGACACACAACAGATCAGTCAGCACCCAGCAGTGAATATGTTAGGTTAACAAGCAGGAAGTCCAAGGTAGTAATCACAGGAATACTCCTGGTACCACGCGCTGGCGAGAGAAGAAATAGGAGGGTTGGCAGGATGAATGTTCGGCTGGAGGGGTGATGTGGGAGGATGGGTTTCAGATTCCTGGGGCAGGTTCTGGAGAAGGTGGGACAAACTGGATGGGTTACACACCAACAAGACGGGGACCAATATCCTTGCAAGAGTGTTTGCTAAGTGCCATTGTGGAAGCTTTAAACTGGTATGGCAGGGGGGGGATGAGTAGCTGATCACAGAGTTAGAGGAGATGGAAACTCAGTAATAGTAATAGTAATCTTTATTGTCACAAGTAGGTTTACATTAATACAGCAATTAAGTTACTGTGAAAAGCCCCTAGTCGTCACATTCCGGCGCCTGTTTGGGTACACTGAGGGAGAATTCAGAATGTCCAAATTACCTAACAGCACGTCTTTCAGGACTTGTGGGAGGAAACCGGAGCACCCGGAGGAAACCCACGCAGATACAGGGAGAACGTAAAGACTCCGCACAGGCAGTGACCCAAGCCGGGAATCGAACCTGGGACACTGGCGTTGTGAAGCAACAGTGCTAACCACTGTGCTACCATGCTTCCCAAAGTTCGAAACAAAAGGCAGAAAAAATGAAAGTAAGCGAGGAAGACATGGGAATAAAGGGCAAAAAACAAACAGTGACTCGATTGCCTCTAGAGATGCACTTAGTGTAAGGAAAAGTGGTAGAAAATAAAATTAATCATTCTGCATCTTAATGCACGTCGCAAACAAAAACCAAGATAAATGAACTGAAGATAAAAGCAAATTACTGCGGATGCTGTGATCTGAAACAAAAACAGAAAACACCGGACAATCTCAGCAGGTCTGACAGCATCTGTGGAGAGAGAAGGGAGCTAACGTTTCAAATCTGGATGTCTCTTTGTCAAAGATAAATGAATTGACGGCACAAATAGAGTTAAATGGGTATGATCTTACAGCCATGACTGAGACATGGGTAGAAGGAGATCAAGTTAGGAAATTAATATTCAGGGATATTTGACTTTTCGGAATGCCAGATGGGACGGAAAAGGCACTGGGGTAGCTCTGCTAACAAGAGAGGAAATAAGTCAGGTTCTGAGCAACAATCTAGGTGCAGAGGATGTGGAGTTGATTTGGGTGGAAGTGACAAAAACCAAAGGACGGTAGTGACTGGAGTATTGTATAGGCCCCCGAAAAGTAGCCACACTG
This sequence comes from Scyliorhinus canicula, assembly GCF_902713615.1. Lineage (NCBI taxonomy): Eukaryota > Metazoa > Chordata > Chondrichthyes > Carcharhiniformes > Scyliorhinidae > Scyliorhinus > Scyliorhinus canicula. The sequence continues at coordinate 206,776,161 of NC_052152.1, read as the reverse complement.
TAGGAAAGCCTTTAAATCGAAAAATAACAAATGCATGTAAAATTAAATTCATCACCATCACAAGAGAATTGGCCCATTGCTTGCAGGCTCCCCAGCGTCACATTTAATGGGTACCCCAATGATGTGCTGGGGAATCCCTGTTGGAAGTTCCCACGTAAGGGTTTACCCAGCAATTGCCTTAAAGTGCAAACTTGCTCTTTAAAATTGCACTGGGCTGGGAAACATTTGACAGAAGCGATATAAATCGCTAACAGTGGATGGTTCTGCCAGGTTTACTTTAATAGTTACTCTGAAAAAGTTAGAGGATAAAAGAACTTTTCAGTCCAGAGTAACTATTTTTTAAAATCCAGAACCAGTCTCGCACAGGACACACCACCCCAGGAGACGCAGAACACGACCCCACCCCTGACCAAACCCCACCCGCCATCACCTCATGACAATCTGTTCTGACCGCCGCCCCCCTCCTCCGGGACACAATAAGGGAAAGGTCCTCAATGCTGCTCCTGAGATTGGATGGGCAAAGGGGAAACTCCTGAAGGCAATTCCTCAATGTCCAGTCTCTCTTTTTCCTTTTCAGTGAGTAGCATGAGAGAGAGAGAGAGAGAGAGAGAGAGAGAGCCTGTGGGACTGGCTATCATTCCCCTACCATGAATGACAGCAGGGTGGCCTAGTGGTTAGCACAACCACCTCACGGCGCTGAGGTCCCAGGATCGATCCCCGCTCTGGGTCACTGTCCGTGTGGAGTTTGCACATTCTCCCCGTGTCTGCGTGGGTTTCGCCCCCACAACCGAAAAATGTGCAGAGTAGGTGGATTGGCCACGCTAAATTGCCCCTTAATTGGAAAAAATAATTGGGTAATCTAAATTGATAAAAAAAAATTAAAATTAAAAATAAATTAAAAAAAAAAATTTTTTTTAATTCCCCTACCATGATGAGAGGAGAGAAGACATCAACAGAGCTGTCTGACTCTCCAGAGGCAGGATCAGATCCCTGAGGAGGAAGGGATGGAAGGACCTGCTCCATTACCACAGGATGGATCTCAGGCAGCAGCTGCTCAGAGACGTCCCCTCTGGCGCATGGCCTACAGTCAGGGGGCTGAACGGCCTAGAGATGACCGAGAACCAGTGTTGATAACAATTGAACCTGTCCAGAGACGCTGTGGCTCACTTATGCAACCTTCTCCAGGTGTTGGCATTACATGATTTGGAAGGCAGCCACTGCCTTGGGTTTGAAAGTCACACCAACCCTTCATCTTTATGCGGCTGGCACCTTTCAGGGTTCCACTGGTGACCTTTGTGACATCTTGCCAGTCCCCACTCACAAAAGCATCAAGAAGGTGATGAAAGCACTCTTCGCAAGATCTCACAATGATCCATGTTGACTGGGATCAGGCCAGCCAGCTGCGAGAGCCATGGAATTGGCCCAGTTACCAGGCTATCCACACGTGCAGGGAGTCAATGACTGGACTCACTTGGCTCTCTGGTGCCATGGCATCAGCAAACGCATTTTACCAACTGCAAGGCTTCCATTCCCTTAATGTTCAGCTAGTCTGTAACTACACAATGTGCATCCTCCAGGTGTGTGCTAGGTTCACCCTTAGCCACTCTCAGATACCCAAAGTTCTTGAGGGAGCACAGTGGCTACAGGGGTGGCTCCTCGGGGTCACTGGATGCCCCCTGAAGGTGTGGCTGGTGATGCCTGTACAGAGGCCACAGCCCACAGCACAGACGTGATATAATCAGGATCACACTGCAACTCCCGCTTTGTTGAATCAGACCATTGGAACGTTGAAGGTGTAGTTCTGGTGCCTGGACCAGTCAAGTGGAGTCCTGCAAAATGGTCCGCAGAGGGTGTTGCGCATTGCGGTTCTCGGCTGCGCCCTGCACAACCAGGTGCTTGAATAGTGCAAGGAGCTGCCTGAGGAGCTTTGTGTTTAGTCCCTTGGACTTTATGAAGTAACACACCAAACACTTCAACACGTCCAAACCAGAATCCTTTTATTGTGTCTCGTGTGGTAAAATGATACAGAGCACGTTATCAAGGAGTCTGTTAAGTACTCCTCTGGAACTTACACCTAGCACTGACCAATTACATGTATATCTTATTACCCTCTCAATCTTCTTCTGAAGAAAGCCAGGTGTGCCTCCCTTTGTATCTGGGTCCCAGGTCACATGACCTTGGTCTGGAGACTGCATGGTGTGTCTGTACCGCCACCACCTGCTGGTTGGAGGTCACACACCATCCAACTATGATATACTGTAGCGCATAGGCATATCACCACAAGGAGGAGATGGATGAAAGACACATTTCCGATAAAGAGTACACTGAGATGGACGAGGAAGGGGAGGATGGCCTTCAGGCAGTAGAGGCGACCAGAAGGGACCAGGAGAGCTTGGGAAGTAGACGAAACGTTTACATTTAGAGGAGAGACCAAATTTTGGGGCTATGAATATATTAGAGGCACTAATGAATCCAGTAGGAAATTCAGAAGAAACCTCTTGGAACTTGCCACCACATGCAGTATTTGAGGTAAATAGTTTAAATGCATTTAGGTGGAAACTAGATAAACACGTGAGAGACAAAGAAATAATAGGATTTGTGACTAGAGACAACACGGTGGCACAGTGGTTAGCACTGCTGTCTCACGGCACCGAGGTCCCCGGTTCGATCTTGGCTCTGGGTCATTGCCCGTGTGGAGTTTGCACATTCTCCCTGTGTTTGTGTGGGTTTCACCCCTACAACCCAAAGATGTGTAGGTTAGGTGGACTGGCCATGCTAAATTGCCCCATAATTGGAAAAAATGAATTGGGCACTCTGAATTTATTTTTTTTTAATGATAGAAGTGGGGGGAGGGGAATGGTGGGGATCGCAAAACATTGGAACGAACAACTAAATTCATCTTTTATCTCTCATCTGCTACTGAGCAATCTTTTATCAAGAGGAACTCTCTCAGGATTTCAGGAATTACAATTCTTGTCTGCTGTCAAAATAAAGCCTGATCTTTTCTCCTCATAAATATAAAAGAGGGTGGGAGAGAGCGAAGGGAGAAAGAGAGTGAGGCGAATACACAGCAAAAACAGTTTGGTAAAAAATGTATGGCTTATACACGCAGTGATGTCAATATCAACTGTCCCTCTGTGTTTCAGATGTGGAGATGCTGGCGTTGGACTGAGGTGAGCACAGTAAGAAGCCTGACAACACCTGGTGTTGTAAGACTTCTTACTGTGTTTCAGATCTCAACCGAAAATTAACAACTTCCATCCAATCTCAATGTTGTGTATTAAAGTTCAACAAACTGTACAGGGGATCTGATAAAAAATACTTATTATTGATCTTTCCAACAAAGAGGGAATTGATCTAACTGAGCAGCTTTGTAAATAGCTTAACTTGCAAGTTATTTATTGTGCCTGCCTCTGAAGACAGGAACAGATCTTTCAGTTAAAATTATTGCAACACTTGGAAAGATCCTCGTGTTCCTGCAAATCAGACATTGCAGGAAACACTGAGCAATTTACAGGCGAGATTCTGCGTTGGAGAGACTAAGTGCTGACGCCGGGAGTGAATGGGGCATGTTTCCCGGTCCCGATGGGGACAGCAGAGTAGGAAACTTTCAGGATATGCTAACTGGCCAGCAATCTCGCCACGTGGAGCTGCTGCAATTCCAACTGACGCCGGCGTTGGATTCACAGGGGTCAGGATTGGCACTGGGCAGCCTGACAAGCTGGAGCTACATATAAGCACTCCGCTCCCCACACGTACTCATTCCTGCCAAGAAGTTGACACCGCAAAGCGCAGCGCCCCACTTTGCGGACGCAGAGCTCGAGACATTGCTGGACGCTGTGGAGGAGAGGCAGGATACCCTATTCCCCAAAGTGGGAAGTAGGCTGCCACCCATCAATATCAACCATGCCTGGGCGGAGGTGGTACAGGCGGTGAGAGCCGTGGGCCCCACCCCAAGAACCGACCAGCCATGCTGCAAGAAGCTGCACAAACTCCTCAGACCAACCCAGGGTGAGTCCCCACCTCTGTGCCCCTGGCACCATCCCTTTCCTTCACCCCCTTCACCCCCAGAGGGTGATCGAACCCCAGCAGTTGGCAGCCCGCTCGCACCCAACCCTGCACCTGTCAACACTTATACCACCCGCCTTGCCCGGGTGCCCTACGCTGCCGACCACCTGGCCAGTGTGAGTATCTCACACTGCAAATTATCAAAACCCCCCCCCCCACCCCCCGCAGGAGAAGACGACCCACAACCGCCGGCTGCGGGAAAAGAGCAAACGGGGACCGGCGGACCTGCGGGCCCTGACTGTGGCAGAGCAGAGGGTGATGAAGCTGGTCGGTGGGCGGGAGAGTGGGCAGCCAACCAGGCAGAGGTGGACATGGGACAACCAAGTGAGCCCCCAATGAATTGTGATGTCCCTATGCACGTGAGTCACCCCCCTATGTCACGCCTATTATGTTCTGTGTTATGGCCGTAGTACAGATGCACACAGAACATCGAGATCTTTAACTTGTAAGATGGTTTATTAACAAGATGAACGGGTGGAAATATTACAAACTGTAATGAATAAATGAATTCAGTGAATTCTCCTGGAACTAATTCTGGTGCATCTGCCCTCTTGGATGCCAGTTCTGCTGTCGTGAAAGTCCACGAATCCTGCATCGGCGTCAACACTTAGTCTCAGAAACGGAGAATCCCACCCCTCAGCTTTCACCTCAGCAGCCTGAGACACTGAGTTCAACAGTTTTAGGTCATAACCTCTGTCCCCATTTTGTTTCTTTTCTTTTGCTGGTCCAGTTTTCTTTTGTTTCTTTCTTTCTGCCAACACGTTGCATTCCGCTGCTGAGCTGCGATGGAGCCATTCACACCTCAACTGGACATAACATTCATTTGTTTACTCTCCCCACGGCCACTTTCTTTGTATTTTGCAAAGGGGTTAATAGCAATTAGTGAAGTAGATCACAAGGTAACAGTGACATGAGCAGTCATGTGCTCAAGACTCTGTGCAACAGATCAGGCGGGCAGCAATCAGGAGAGATGTACCTGCTCAATAGCTCGTCATGTACACAGTGTAAATTGTGATGTGTTGGGTGCTCTGGATCCGTGAAACACATTCAGGCCACCAACACTTAAAATAGTACAACACTATTTTATTAAACTATAAACTGTTGAACATACTCTTACTGTGGGTTAACACGATGTTAGATTAACTAAAGACCTGTGCCTGTCCTAACCAGTCTGATCACTCAGCACATGGTGAGGATCTGTGCTGTAAACTATAAGCTCTGTACTTCTAAGAGGCTGCATCCCGAATGAGCGGGAAAACTGATGCCCTCTGTCTTTATAGTGAGTGTGCTCTAACTGGTGATTGGCTGCGGTGTTAAGCATGTTGATTGGTCCTATTGTATGTCCATCAGTGTGTGTGTCTGCACCATGATATACTGGTGTATATTATGACACATTGTGATGGGGAATTCAGTAAAAAGTGCAGGAGGGGCAGAAATCTCATCAAAGATGAGAGAGGTGGAGACTTTGATAAACAGCGTGAGAGTGTTGGATAATTCATTAAACACTGCGAGAGTGCTGGAGACTTCATTAGATAGCAAAGAATGTCAAAGGTTTCATTAAACACCACAAATGTGTCGAAGACTCCATTAAACAATGCGAGCATGTCGGAAAATTCACTAAACAGCGTGAAAGTGTCGGAAACTTCATTTAAATGGCGCAAGAGTGTGGGACACTGCATGAAATAGCAAAGAGTGTCGGAGGTTTAACCATACAGCACAAATGTGTCAAAGACTCCATTAAACAGTGTGTGTCAGAGAATTGGCTAAACAGCAGGAAAGTGTTGGGGACGTCATTCAATAGCATCAGAGACTTCATTAAAGAGCGAGAGAGTGTTGGAAACTTTGTTAAACAGCGCAAGGGTGTCAGGGTGTTCAGTCGACAGCGTGAGAGTCGGCGAGAAACTTCACTAAACAGCGCGAGAATGGTGAACACATCATGGAACAGTGTGAGATAGACAGAGACTTCATTCAACAGCAAGCATTGGGAGACCTGATTAAACAGCACAAGGTTGTCAGAGAGTTATTAAACAGCAAGACAACATTAAACCGGATAAGAATTTTGGAGACATCATTGAACAGTACGAGAGTGTGGGAGATTTTGTTGAGCAGAGATGGAATTAAACATTGTGAGTGTCGAGCAGGTTGCCACGTGATGACGCAGTTACATCTAGCATTGTGTGGTGGGTGCAAGCCAGTCTTCCCCAGCACCTCGGGCAGAACACAAGAGTTTTACTTGCGGCTGCAGAGTTAGTTATAAAAACTTATTGCTACCAAGTCCTTGTTACAGTCAGTGTCACAGAAAGCTTCATAGCATCAGGTCTGGCAGCGTGGCCCAAGGACTTTGAACTATTGATCCGTGAATCTTCAATGAAAATGTGGCAGACAATTGGGAGATGTTTAAGCGGGAATGGCTCATATTCTGCGCTGCAGCGCTTTACGACAAGGTAAAAAAGGTGCTTTGCTGAATGTAGCAGGTCCTGAAGTGGGAGCAAAATTTTGATCATTTACCTTCCAATTCCGAAGAAGAAGACCCTGAGATTGTTTTGAACAAATTTGAAGCCATATGCCTTCCTGTTTAGAACCTCATTCTCGATCGCCAGATTTTTCATTCCACCAACCAACTTTGCCATTTTGAACATGTTAGTGACAAAATGCACGTTTGGAAATTTTACAGGTGAGTTTGTTAGGGGTCGGTTGGTTTAAAACAAAGAACAATACAGCACAGAAACAGGCCCTTCGGCCCTCCAAGCCTGTACCGGTCATGATACCATTCTTGGCCAAAACTCTCAGTGCTTTCTAGTGTTGTATCTCTCTATACCCATCCAATCCATGTGTTTGTCAAGATGCCTTTTGAACGCCGTTAATGTATCGGCTTCCACAACCTCCCCTGGCAACGCGTTCCAGGCACTCAACACCCTCTGTGTAAAAAACCTGCCTCGCACATCTCCTCTAAACCTTGCCCCACAAACCTGAAAGCTATGCCCCCTGGTGACTGACCCCTCCACCCTGGGAAAGAGTGCCTGCCCATCCACTCTATCCATGCCCCTCATAATCTTGTAGACCTCTATCAGGTCGCCCCTCAACCTCTGTCGTTCTAATGAAAACAATCCGAGTCTATTGAGCATCTCTGCTGGAACAAACAGTGATATGGACGGGAATTACTGTGACAGAACTATGGAAAGATACAGTCTGGAGAGTGGTCCTGGGCACGTGCAATGAGCAGTCTGAGACAGTGTGCGTGGGACAATGAGGTTTTCGCAGTGCAGGGGGTGTCCTGCACCATTTGCAGCAGGCAGCATCCCCCAGAACAGAGCACTATGATTTGTATTTGAAAAACATTGCAATCGGTGGGGCAAGTGGAACCACTTTCTCACATTCTGCAGGTCGAAGGAACAAAAGCCCTTTACTGTTAACAGCAGCATGGATGCTACTTGATCTGCAAGGACTAGGAGTGTGGGTAATACCAATGAATTCCAATTCAACCTGAGTAATACAGTCATGGAACCAGCAGCAGCAGTATTAACACCAGCATTGATATAATATTGCGAAAATGCGGAATTCGCCATGGAAAAGGGCAAGATCTTCACTACGCTATGTACATTCTCTAGTAACGCCAAGCTCAGCATTCAGATCGATACTGGGATGAAGTATTATCCAGAAAAATAACTGCGGGAGATAGACCCGATAAAACAGGGCGAGGAGAGCCGGGAGTTTGTGTTTAAAACAGCGAGAGGAGAGCCGGGAGCATCAGTGTTTAAAACAGCAAGAGGAGAGCCGGGAGTTTCAGTGTTTAAAACAGCGAGAGGAGAGCCGGGAGTTTCAGAGTTTAAAACAGCGAGAGGGGAGCCGGGAGTTTGTGTTTAAAACAGCGAGAGGAGAGCCGGGAGTTTCAGTGTTTAAAACAGCGAGAGGAGAGCCGGGAGTTTCAGTGTTTAAAACAGCGAGAGGAGAGCCGGGAGTTTCAGTGTTTGAAACAGCGAGAGGAGAGCCGGGAGTTTCAGTGTTTAAAACAGCGAGAAGGGAGCCGGGAGTTTCAGTGTTTAAAACAGCGAGAGGAGAGCCGGGAGTTTCAGTGTTTAAAACAGCGAGAGGAGAGCCGGGAGTTTCAGTGTTTAAAACAGCGAGAGGAGAGCCGGGAGTTTCAGTGTTTAAAACAGGGAGAGGGGAGCCGGGAGTTTCAGTGTTTAAAACAGAGAGAGGAGAGCCGGGTGTTTCAGTGTCTAAAACAGCGAGAGGGGAGCCGGGAGTTTCAGTGTTTAAAGCAGCGAGAGGAGAGCCGGGAGTTTCAGTGTTTAAAACAGCGAGAGGAGAGCCGGGAGTTTCAGTGTTTGAAACAGCGAGAGGAGAGCCGGGAGTTTCAGTGTTTAAAACAGCGAGAGGGGAGCCGGGAGTTTCAGTGTTTAAAACAGCGAGAGGAGAGCCGGGAGTTTCAGTGTTTAAAACAGCGAGAGGAGAGCCGGGAGTTTCAGTGTTTAAAACAGCGAGAGGAGAGCCGGGAGTTTCAGTGTTTAAAACAGCGAGAGGGGAGCCGGGAGTTTCAGTGTTTAAAACAGCGAGAGGGGAGCCGGGAGTTTCAGTGTTTAAAACAGGGAGAGGAGAGCCGGGAGTTTCAGTGTTTAAAACAGGGAGAGGGGAGCCGGGTGTTTCAGTGTTTAAAACAGCGAGAGGAGAGCTGGGGGTTTCAGTATTTAAAACAGCGAGAGGAGAGCCGGGGGTTTCAGTGTTTAAAACAGCAAGAGGAGAGCCGGGGGTTTCAGTGTTTAAAACAGCGAGAGGGGAGCCGGGAGTTTCAGTGTTTAAAACAGCGAGAGGAGAGCCGGGAGTTTGTGTTTAAAACAGCGAGAGGAGAGCCGGGTGTTTCAGTGTTTAAAACAGCGAGAGGAGAGCCGGGAGTTTGTGTTTAAAACAGCGAGAGGAGAGCCGGGAGTTTGTGTTTAAAACAGGGAGAGGAGAGCCGGGCGTTTCAGTGTTTAAAACAGCGAGAGGAGAGCCGGGAGATTCAGTGTTTAAAACAGCGACAGGAGAGCCGGGAGCAGAGAGGAGAGGACGTGCGCGGGACACTGCACTGCGGGTCGGAGCGGACGTGCGTGGGACACTGTGCTGCGGGGAGGAGCGGACACTGCGCTGTGGGTAGGAGCGGACACTGCGCTGTGGGGAGGAGCGGACGTGCGCGGGACACTGCGCTGGACACTGCGCTGCGGGGAGGAGCGGACACTGCGCTGTGGGTAGGAGCGGACACTGCGCTGCGGGGAGGAGCGGACCTGCGCGGGACACTGCGCTGCGGGTAGGAGCGGCAGTGCGCGGGACACTGCGCTGCAGGTAGGAGCGGACGTGTGCGGGACACTGCGCTGCGGGTAGGAGCGGACGTGAGCAGGACACTGCGCTGTGGGTAGGAGCGGACGTGAGCAGGACACTGCGCTGTGGGTAGGAGCGGACGTGAGCAGGACACTGCGCTGTGGGTAGGAGCGGATGTGCGCAGGACACTGCGCTGTGGGTAGGAGCGGACGTGAGCAGGACACTGCGCTGTGGGTAGGAGCGGACGTGAGCAGGACACTGCGCTGTGGGTAGGAGCGGATGTGCGCAGGACACTGCGCTGTGGGTAGGAGCGGACGTGCGCAGGACACTGCGCTGTGGGTAGGAGCGGACACTGCGCTGTGGGTAGGAGCGGACACTGCGCTGCGGGTAGGAGCGGACGTGAGCAGGACACTGCGCTGTGGGTAGGAGCGGATGTGCGCAGGACACTGCGCTGTGGGTAGGAGCGGACACTGCGCTGTGGGTAGGAGCGGACACTGCGCTGCGGGTAGGAGCGGACGTGCGCAGGACACTGCGCTGTGGGTAGGAGCGGCCGTGCGCGGGACACTGCGCTGCGGGTAGGAGCGGACACTGCGCTGTGGGTAGGAGCGGACGTGCGCAGGACACTGCGCTGTGGGTAGGAGCGGACACTGCGCTGTGGGTAGGAGCGGACACTGCGCTGTGGGTAGGAGCGGACACTGCGCTGTGGGTAGGAGCGGACGTGCGCAGGACACTGCGCTGTGGGTAGGAGCGGACGTGCGCAGGACACTGCGCTGCGGGTAGGAGCGGACGTGCGCAGGACACTGCGCTGCGGGTAGGGGCGGACACTGCGCTGTGGGTAGGAGCGGTGTGCGCGGGACACTGCGCTGCGGGTAGGAGCTGTCCTGCGCGGGACACTGCGCTGTGGGTAGGAGCGGACGTGCACAGGAAACTGCGCTGTGGGTAGGAGCGGACGTGCACAGGAAACTGCGCTGTGGGTAGGACAGCTGCTTGGAAAAAACCCGGTAAAGTGTCATCACAGGAGACTGTGACATGATTGGCTCAGAAGCAGACTTGGCTAAATTTGAATATTTGTGGAGTTACTAGTTTTAATTTGATTTAAATTATAATTTTTAAATTGATTTGAATTACTATTTTTTAAATTTGACTTAAATTACTATTTTAAAGTTGATTTGAATTACTATGTTTTAATTTTAAAATATCACTTAAATAACTATTTTGGGTTGATTGAAATCACTTTTTAAGTTGATTTAACTAACTTTTTTAATTTTAATTAAATAACTTATTAATTTCAATTAAATAACTATTTAATTTGTTGTCAGGTCAGTCAAGATAAATACTCAGGGATAAAGCTAATTAAATAGTATACAAGAGATTGGATATAATCGGACACAAAAACATCTTTCTAAAGTACAATTTCAAAAGTTTAAGTTAAAGGAATAAATCATGGCAGGACAGCTCCAAGGTGTGGTCTGCTTCTCTTGCTCCATGTGGCAGGCTGGGGACAGTTCCAGTCCCCAGGGTCAGCATGTGTGCAGGAAGTGTCTCCGGTGGGCAGCACGGTGGCACAGTGGTTAGCATTGCTGCCTACGGCGCTGAGGACCCGGGTTCGAATCCCGGCCCTGGGTCACTGTCCGTGTGGAGTTTGTACATTCTCCCCGTGTCAGTGATCTCAGGACTACTACCGGTGCCCCATCCTAGTCAGAGTAGAAATGACAGGAAAAACAGGATGAATACGTGGCTGAAGGGATGGTGTCAGGGGAGGGTTTCAGATTCCTGGGGTATTGGGACCGGTTCTGGCGGAGGTGGGACCTGTACAAACTGGACGGGTTACACCTGGGCAGGATTGGAGCTGATGTCCTAGGGGGGCTATTTGCTAGAGCGGTTGGGGAGTGTTTAAACTAATGTGGCAGGGGGATGGGAGCCGGTGCAGGAAGTTGGAAGGTAGCAAAACAGGGACAGAAATAAAAGGCAGTAAGGGGAAAAGTGTAAGGCAGAGAAGCCATAGTCAAAAATCAAAAAGGGCGACAGTACAAGGTACAGTGACTGAGGGGAGCTCTGTGAATAGGCCCAGTAATACTAAAAGGAATAAAAAGGGAAGTAAAAACATGAATGGAACGTGATGCGGCAGGTTGTTACATGAAGATATGGGTTCAACAACAAGGAAAATTTGGAGAAAAATTAAGAGGAAAAATAAGTTAGGGGAGGTTACTGATCAAGGTGTTAAGATTCAAAACAGAGGTATAAAAGCTAACATAAGAGTACTTTACCTGAATGCTCGTAGTATTCGGAATAAGGTAAATTAGTTGATGGCGCAAATCATCGTGAATGACAATGATTTAGTGGCCATTACTGAAACATGGTTGAAGGATGGTCACGACTGGGAGTTAAATATCCGAGGAAATCAAACTATTCGGAAGGACAGAGTGGATGGTAAGGGAGGTGGTGTAGCTCTGTTATTTAAGGATGACATCCGGGCAATAGTTAGGGGTGACATCGGTGCTATGGAGGATAAGGTTGAATCCATTTGGGTGAAAATCAGGAATGGTAAGGCGAAAAAGTCACTGATAGGAGTAGTCTATCGGCCACCAAATACTAACGTTATGGTGGGGCAGGCAATAAACAAAGAAATAACTGATGCATGTAGAAATGGTACAGCAGTTATCATGGGGGATTTTAATCTACATGTCGATTGGTTTAACCAGGTCGGTCAAGGCAGCCTTGAGGAGGAGTTTATAGAATGCATCCGCGATAGTTTCCTGGAACAGTATGTAATGGAACCTACGAGGGAACAAGCGGTCCTAGATCTGGTCCTGTTGTCGGAGGTGATGAGGATTCTCCGGGAATTTGGGCACTTTTCGGGGTACAAGCTCAACTTTGAGAAAAGCGAGCTGTTTGTGGTACACCCACGGGACCAGGAGGGGGGAATTGGTAGGCTCCCATTGAAAAGGGCGGAGAGGAGCTTTAGGTACTTGGGGGTGCAGGTGGCCAGGAGCTGGGGGGCCCTGCATAAGCTTAACCTTACAAGGCTGGTGGAGCAAATGGAGGAGGCGTTTAAGAGGTGGGACATGCTGCCTCTGTCTCTGGCGGGTAGGGTGCAGTCAGTCAAGATGACGGTGCTTCCGAGATTTCTGTTCCTGTTTCAGTGCCTCCCCATCCTTACCCCGAAGGCCTTTTTCAGACGGGTTAACAGGATCATTACGGGGTTTGTGTGGGCACATGGGACCCCGAGGGTGAGGAGGGTGTTCTTGGAGCGGGGCAGGGATGGGGGGGGCTGGCGCTGCCCAACCTCTGTGGGTACTATTGGGCTGCCAATGCAGCAATGGTGCGTAAGTGGGTGATGGAGGGGGAGGGGGCAGCATGAAAGGGGATGGAGATGGCGTCCCGTGTGGGCACGAGCCTGGAGGCGCTGGTGATGGCGCTGCTGCCGTTCCCTCCAACGAGGTATACCACGAGCTCGGTGGTGGTGGCTACCCTCAAAATTTGGAGGCAATGGAGGAGGCACAGGGGGGAGGTGGGGGCCTCGATGGGATCCCCGATACGGGGGAACCACCGGTTTGTTTCAGGGAGAATTGATGGCGGGTTCCTGTGTTGGCACAGGGCGGGAAATTTGCGAGCCTGGGTGAGCTGGAGAGGAAGTTCGGTCTCCCACCGGGAACGCCTTTCGGTACATGCAGGTGAGGGCGTTTGTCAGGCGGCAGGTGGCGGGGTTCCCTCTGTTGCCCCCACGTGGGGTCCAGGACAGGGTGCTTTCGGGGGTGTGGGTTGGAGGGGGGAGGATTTCGGACATATACCAGGTGATGCAGGAGATGGACGAGGCCTCGGTTGAGGAGTTGAAGGAAAAATGGGAGGAGGAGCTGGGTGAGGAGATTGAGGAGGGGACGTGGGTGGACGCCCTGGGGAGGGTGAACTCCTCCTCTTCTTGTGTGAGGCTTGGCCTCATACAGTTTAAGGTGCTGCACAGGGCTCACATGACCCGGGCAAGGATGAGCCGGTTCTTTGGGAGTGAGGACAGGTGTATTAGGTGCTCTGGGAGCCCAGCAAATCATGCCCATATGTTCAGAGCATGTCCAGCATTGAGGGAATTTTGGAAGGGCATGGCAGGGACGTTGTCGAGGGTGGTAGGATCCAGGGTCAAACCGGGCTGGGGGCTCGCAGTCTCCCGAATAACTTCACTGCAGAGTCCACATGCCAGTCTAACATGAAGAGTGTCATCTAGTGTTGCACTATTTTGCTGACCTTCTTAAAGTCGCTACGAATTGTAAAATGCTGATCTTCTTAAAGTCGCTACGAATTGTAAAATGCTTTTACCTTCTTCCTGGCCATGGCGGTGGAACTGAAACTTTTCTGCAATTAACAGTCTAGGTGAGAAATTACATTCTAAAATTTTCATTAATTCGTTATAGTTTTGCTCCCGGATTTGCTCGATGAACTAAGTGTCATAGCAGAGTAAATGTTTGATGCTCTACTGACCTGAGAAATATTGTGACTTTTACATCCTCCGATGCTTGATTCATGACAAGAATGACTGGAATCTTTCCTCTTAAGGCTTCCAAGTCTCACCAGCTTCACCAAATTAATCCATTGGGCCCATTTTTCCCGCCATTCTGGACTCTAGCTCTTAGAGTTTATACTTCAACCAACTTCCTCCCTTCTGTTTATTTTTGATGCAGGGAACAAACGATCCCTTTATCCACAATGCAACTTAGCAATGTTATTTTTTTGCCTGATTGTGGTTTGTCTTTTCACCGATTCATGGTCTGTACAGAGTCAGAAGACTTGAATTGGATTTGTGCGAGTGTGTCGGAGAGTTCATTAGTGTGTGTGTCAGATAGTTCATTAAACCATGCGAGTGTGTCAGAGACTTCATTAAACAGTGCGAGTATGCTGGGGAGTTCATTAAACAGTGCGAGAGTGTTGGACACTTGATTAGTTCTTTGGCGTTCTAAAGGCATCTTGACAAACACATGGATAGGATGGGTATAGAGGGATACGGCACAAGGAAGTGCTGAGATTTTTGGCAAAGGTTGGTACCATGACCGGTACAGGCTTGGAGGGCCGAAGGGCCTGTTCCTGTGCTGTATTGTTCTTTGTTCTAAGCAGTGCAAAAGTACCAGAAACCTCATTAAACAGTGCGAGTGTGTCAGAGAGTTCAGTCAACAGCTCAAGTGTGTCAGAGAATTCAGTAAACAGTTTGAGTGTGTCGGAGAGCTCAGTAGTCAGTAGAAGTGTGTCCGAGAGTTCATTAAAAAGCACGTGTGTTGGAGGGTTCATTAAACAGCACGAGAGGGACAGAGACATCATGAAACAGCAAGATATTGGAAACTTCATTTCATCGTGAGAGATTGTTGGAGACTTCATTAAACAGCGCAATAGTTTCGGAGACTTCAGTAAATAGCGGGAATGTCAGAGAGTTCATGACATGGCAAGAGCATTGGAGACTTCCTTAAATGGTGTTAGTGATGGAGACATCGGTAAACAGTGAGAGAGGAGCAGAGAATTCATTCAGCAGAGTGAGTGTCAGAAACTTAATTTCTTTTTTCCGATTAAGGGGCACTTTAGCGTGGCCAATCCACCTAGCCTGCACATCTTTGGATTGTGGGAGTGAAACCCACGCAAACACGGGGAGAAAGAGCAAACTCCACACGGACAGTAAACCAGAGCTGGGATCGAACCTGGGTCCTCGGCGCCATGGGGCAGCAGGGCTAACCCACTGCGCCACCGTGCTGCCACAGTGTCAGACACTTCATGAAACACAGAGAGTGTCGGAGACATTTTTAAAAAGTGAGTGTTGGAAATGTCATTTCACAAGAAAGAAGTTTGGAGACTTCATTAAGCAGTGTGGGAAGGGCTGTGAATTCATTAAACAGCGCGAGCATTGGAGACTTTATTAAAAAGCTCAAGGGTGCCGGAGACTTTGTTAAACAATGCGAGTGTTGGAAATGCCTTTAAACATGTCGAGATAGTGGAGACTTAAACAAAGAGAGGTCTAACACTTAACTGAACAGCGCGAATGCAGGAGACTTCATTGAACTGCGACAGAGTGTTGGAGACTTCATTAAACAGAGTTTTGGAAACTTCATTAAACAGCGCGAGCCGCACTTCTACTGCCCCGAACAAGCGCATCTGATAAAGGCTTCCCGCTCCTTTGAACGTCTCAGCATGAACTTCAAAGGTCCCCTCCCCTCCAACAACCGCAACACGTACTTCCTCAACGTGATTGACGAGTACTCCCGCTTCCTCTTCACCATCCCCTGCCCTGACATGACCACCACCATCATCATTAAAGCCCTGCACACCATTTTCTCCCTGTTCGGATTCCCCGTGCATCAGTGACTTCATTAAACAGCACGAGAGTGTTGGAGACTTCATTAAACAGCACGAAAGTGTTGGAGACTCATTAAACAGAGAGAGTGTCGGAGACTTCATTAAACAGAGAGAATGTTGGAGACTTCATTAAACAGAGAGAGTATTGGAGACTCATTAAACAGAGAGAGTGTCGGAGACTTCATTGAACAGAGAGAGTATTGGAGACGCATTAAACAGAGAGAGTGTCGGAGACTTCATTGAACAGCATGAGAGTGTTGGAGACTTCATTAAACAGCACGAAAGTGTTGGAGACTCATTAAACAGAGAGAGTGTCGGAGACTTCATTAAACAGAGAGAATGTTGGAGACTTCATTAAACAGAGAGAGTATTGGAGACTCATTAAACAGAGAGAGTGTCGGAGACTTCATTGAACAGAGAGAGTATTGGAGACTCATTAAACAGAGAGAGTGTCGGAGACTTCATTGAACAGCATGAGAGTGTTGGAAACTTCATTAAACAGAGAGAGTATTGGAGACTTATTAAACAGAGAGAGTGTTGGAAACTTCATTAAACAGAGAGAGTATTGGAGACTTATTAAACAGAGAGAGTGTCGGAGACTTCATTAAACAGAGAGAGTATTGGAGACTCATTAAACAGAGAGAGTGTCGGAGACTTCATTGAACAGCGTGAGAGTGTTGGAGACTTCATTAAACAGAGAGAGTGTTGGAGACTCATTAAACAGAGAGAGTGTCGGAGACTCATTAAACAGAGAGAGTGTCGGAGACTTCATTGAACAGCGTGAGAGTGTTGGAAATTTTATTAAACAGAGAGAGTGTTGGAGACTTCATTAAACAGAGAGAATGTTGGAGACTTCATTAAACAGAGAGAATGTTGGAGACTTCATTAAACAGCAGGAGAGTGTTGGGGACTTCATTAAACAGAGAGTGTTGGGGACTTCATTAAACAGAGAGAGTGTTGGGGACTTCATTAAACAGAGAGAGTGTCGGAGACTTCAATAAAATGTGAGAGAGTATCGGAGACTTCATTAAACAGTGTTATTGTGTCGGAGACTCCATTAGACAGCGTCAGAGTGTTGGAGACTTCATTAAACAGAGCGAGTATCAGAGACCTTATTAAACTGTGCGAGAGCGTTGGTGTCTTCATTAAACAGCCCAAGAGAATTGGAAACTTTTTGAACTGCGTGAGACTATCTAAGACTTTGTTTAACAGTGTGAGAGAATTGGAGACTTCATTAAAAAGAACAAAGAACAAAGAACAAAGAAAAGTCCGCTCTTGAATTGGATCTTCCAAAATGCATCACCTTGCATTTGCCTGGATTGAACTCCATCTGCCATTTCTCTGCCCAACTCTCCAATCTATCTATATTTTGCTGTATTCTCTGACAGTCCTCCTCGCTATCTGCAACTCCACCAATCTAAGTATTGTTTTCAAACTTGCTAATCAGGCCACCTATACCTTCCTCGAGGTCATTTATGTATATCACAAACAACAGTGGTCCAAGGATGGATCCCTGTGGAACACCACTAGTCACCTTTCTCCATTTTGAGACACTCCCTTCCACCACTACTCTCTGTCTCCTGTTGCCCAGCCAGTTCTTTATCCATCTAGCTAGTACACCCTGAACCCCATACGACTTCACTTTTTCCATCAACCTGCCGTGGAAAACTTTATCAAACGCCTTACTGAAGTCCATGTATATGACATCTGCAACCCTTCCCTCATCAATTAACTTTGTTACTTCCTCAAGGAATTCTATTAGGTTTGTAAGACATGACCTTCCCTGAAAAAAACCATGCTGTCTAACACTGATACGTCTATTTTCTTCCAAATGTGAATAGATCCTATCCCTCAGTATCTTCTCCAACAGTTTGCCTACCACTGACGTCAAGCTCACAGGTCTATAATTCCCTGGATTATCCCTGCTACCCTTCTTAAACAAAGAGACAACATTAGCAATTCTCCAGTCCTCTGGGACCTCACCCATGCTCAAGGATGCTGCAAAGATATCTGTTAAGGCCACAGCTATCTCGTCCCTCGCATCCCTCAGTAACCTGGGATAGATTCCATCCGGACCTGGGGACTTGTCCACCTTAATGCCTTTTAGAATACCCAAAACTTCACCTTTCCTTATGCCGACTTGACCTAGAGTATTTAAACATCCATCCCTAACCTCAACATCCGTCATCTCCCTCTCCTTGGTGAATACCGATGCAAAGTACTCATTAAGAATCTCACCCATTTCCTCTGACTCCACGCATAAATTCCCTCTTTTGTCTTTGAGTGGGCCAATCCTTTCTCTAGTTACCCTCTTGCTCCTTGGATAAGAATAAGGCTTTGGGATTTTCCTTAACCCTGTTAGCCAAAGATATGTCATGACCCCCTTTAGCCCTCTTTATTGCGTGTTTGAGATTTGTCCTACTTTCCCGATATTCCTCCAAAGCTTCATCAATTTTAAGTCGCCTAGATCTTATGTATGCTTCCTTTTTCATCTTAGCTAGTCTCACAATTCCACACATCATCCATGGTTCCCTAATCTTGCCATTTCTATCTCTCATTTTCACAGGGACATGTCTATCCTGCACTCTAATCAACCTTTCCTTAAAAGACTCCCACATTTCAAATGTGGATTTACCCTTAAACAGCTGCTCCCAATCCACACTCCCCAGCCCCTGCCGAATTTTGTTATAGTTGGCCTTTCCCCAATTTAGCACTCTTCCTTTAGGACCACTCTCGTCTTTGTCCATGAGTATTCTAAAACTTACCGAATTGTGATCGCTATTCCCAAAGTAATCACCGACTGAAACTTCAACCACCTGGCCGGGATTATTCCCCAATACCAGGTCCAGTATGGCCCCTTCCCGAGTTGGACTATTTACATACTACTCTAAAAAACTCTCCTGGATGCTCTTTACAAATTCTGCTCCATCTATGCCTCCAACACTACATGAGTCCCATTTAATGTTGGGGAAGTTAAAATCTCCCATCACGACCACCATATTGCTCCTACATTTTTCGATAATCTATCTACAGATTTGTACTTCTACTTCACGCTCGCTTTTGGGAGGCCTGTAGTAAAGTCTCAACAATGTTACTGCACCCTTCCTATTTCTTTGCTCGACCCATATTGCCTCAGTGCTCGAATCCTCCATCATGCCCTCCTTAATCACAGTTGTGATATCATCTCTGACCAGTAATGCAACTCCTCCACCCCTTTTACCTCCCTCTCTATCCCCCCTGAAGTATCTATACCCTGGGATATTTTGTTGCTTATCTTGCCCTTCCCTCAACCAAGTCTCAGTAATACCAATAACATCACATTCCCAGGTACTAATCCAAGCCCTAAAATCATCTGCCTTACCTGCTACACTTCTCGCATTAAAACAAATGCACCTCAGACCACCTGTCCCTTTGTGTTTATCATCTCTTCCCTGTCTACTCTTCCCCTTAGTCACAATGAGTTTATTATCTAGTACCTTACTGGCTTTAGTTTCTGCCTCTTTACTGACCTCTAACTTATTAATCTGGTTCCCATCCCCCTGCCACATTTGTTTAAAATCTCCCCAACAGTGTTAGAAAAAGCATCCCCTAGGACATTGGTTCCAGTCCTGCCCAGGTGTATACCATCCGATTTGTAACGGTCCCACCATCGCCAGAACCAGTTCCAATGTCCCAAATATCTGAACCCCTCCCTCCTGCACCATCTCTCAAGCCACATATTCAATCTGACTATTCTTGAATTTCTACTCTGACTGTCTCGTGGCACTGGTAGCAATCCTGAGATTACTACCTTTGAGGTCCTACTTTTTAATTTATCACCTGACTCCCTAAATTCTGATTGTAGAATCTCATCCCGTTTTTTACCTATATCATTGGTGCCTATATGCACCACGACAACTGGCTGTTCACCCTCCCCCTTCAGTATGTCCTGCAGCCGATCTGAGACATCCCTGACCCGTGCACCCGGGAGGCAACATACCATTCGGAAGTCTCGTTTGCAACCACAGAAATGCCTTACGATTGAATCCTCTGACTATAGCCCTGCCAGTCTTTTTCCCGCCCTTCTGTGCAGCAGAGCCAGCCGCGGTGTCATGAACCTGGCTACTACTGCCTTCCACTGGTGAGTCATCTCCCCCAACAGTATCCAAAACGGTATACCTGTTTTGGAGGGAGATGACCGCAGGGGACACCTGCACTACCTTCCTGCTCTTTCTCTGCCTTTTGGTCATCCATTCCCTTTCTTCCTCACCAATCCTAATCTGCGGTGTGACCAACTCACTGAACGTGCTATCCACGACCTCCTCAGCATCGCGGATGCTCCAAAGTGAGTCCATCCGCAGCTCCAGAGCCGTCATGCGGTCTAACAGGAGCTGCAGCTGGACACACTTCGCGCACATGAAGGAGTCAGGGACATTGGCCGCGTCCCTGAACTCCCACATTGAGCATGAGGAACATAACACGGGTCTGGGATCTCCTGCCATTTTTACACTTTACCTTAACTGATTACAGGGGCAGCACGGTAGCGTTGTGGATAGCACAACTGCTTCACAGCTGCAGGGTCCCAGGTTCAATTCCGGCTTGGGTCATTGTCTGTGCGGGGTCTGCACATCCTCCCCGTGTGTGTGTGGGTTTCCTCCGGATGCTCCGGTTTCCTCCCACAGTCCAAAGATGTGCAGGTTAGGTGGATTGGCCATGCTAAATTGCCCTTAGGGTCCAAAATTGCCCTTTGTGTTAGATGGGGTTACTGGGTTATGGGGATAGGGTGGAGGTGTTGACCTTGGGTAGGGTGCTCTTTCCAAGAGCCGGTGCAGACTCGATGGGCCAAATGGCCTCCTTCTGCACTGTAAATTCTATGAAATATATCAAATAATGAATAAATGAAAGGAATTAAGATTTTCCTTATCAATCACAATACTTACCAACACACGAAGAGTTAAATTTCTCCCAGCTACTGCTAATTGGAGCACTTTCCTCACCAGCCAATCAGGTCACTGCTTTGTTCTGATGTCACTATTCAAATTTGTCCGCAAAGGCACTGTGGCCGCTGTTTAAGCAGCGAAGCAGCTAGTTTACTCACCGCTCGACTCTAGCTCCGCCCACTCCAACAGCTGAATTCCCGCCGAAAAGATTCAAATCCGCAAAGCAGCTAGTTTAAATACTCACCGCTCGACTCTGTAGCTCCGTCCACTCCAACAGCTGAATTCCCGCTCAAAGGCAGAGGGCGTATTGGAGAGTTCATTGAACACGGAGAGTATTGGAGAGTTCATTAAACAATGCAAAAGCATTGGGGACTTCATTAAACAGTGCGAGAGTGTCAGAGACTTTGTTAAAGCACAGTGGTTAGCTCTATTGCTTCATAGTGCCAGGTTCCCAGGGTCGATTCCCAGCATGGGTCACTGTCTGCACATTCTCTCTGTTTCCTCCAGGTGCTCCAGTTTCCTCCCACAAGTCCTGAAAGACGTGCTGTTAGGTAATTTGGACATTACGAATTCTCAGGGTTCCTGAACAGGCGCCGGAATGTGGTGACTAGGGGCTTTTCACAGTGACTTCATTTCAGTGTTAATGTAAGGCCTACTTGTGCAATAAAAATTATTAACTAAACAGCACGAGAGTATCAGAGGCTTTATTAAACAGCACAAGAGTATTGGAGACTTCATTAAACAGTGCAAGAGTATCGGAGACTTTATTAAACAGTGCGAGAGTGCCGGAGAATTGATTAAACTGCACGGAAGTGTCAGAGACTTCATTAAACAGCGCGAGAGTATCGGAGACTTCATTAAAGAGAGAGAGTGTTGGAGACTTTATTAAACAGAGTGTCAGAGACTTCATTAAACAGAGAGAGTGTTGGAGACTTCATTAAACAGCACGAGTGTGTTGGAGACTTCATTAAACAGAGAGAGTGTTGGAGTCCTTATTAAACAGAGAGAGTGTTGGAGACTTTATTAAACAGAGTGTTGGTGACTTCATTAAACAGAGAGAGTGTTGGAGACTTTGTTAAACAGAGAGAGTATTGGAGACTTCATTAAACAGAGAGAGTGTTGGAGACTTCATTAAACAGAGAGAGTGTCGGAGACTTCATTAAACAGAGAGAGTGTTGGAGACTTTGTTAAACAGAGAGAGTATTGGAGACTTCATTAAACAGAGAGGGTGTTGGAGACTTCATTAAACAGAGAGAGTGTTGGAGACTTTGTTAAACAGAGAGAGTGTTGGAGACTTCATTAAACAGATCAAGAGAATTGGAGACTATTATGTTCCCTGTTTTGAACTCCAAGATGACCAAATATGTAGTGTTGTCAAAGAACATAAAACTAAATGTTTAAATCCATACTAATTGATATTACACTGCTTAACTTAATTTGGTCCCTAGTCTACTGAGGAATAGTTAATAAATAATTGTACTGAATCTTTGATACAGTAATTAATAATTTCTTTAATATATAAACTACACTCTCACTAAACCTCACACTATCCTTCTACATCGACTTCTCCATCAGCTTCTCCCAGCATGCCTAGAGATGCAGCCTTTTATAAGGCTACTCAGTGATGCCACCTAGTATTGATATACATGAACATCATCTTGTTAACCCTTTACTCTCCTTAGACTATACATATCATTACATCCCCCTTTTTTTAAAGACATATTTGTACATTACAAAAAGGAAAAAATGTGTAACATTATTAAGTGATACGCTAATGTGTATACTAAAGTTAACAAGCAGCACAGTAACACAGTGGTTAGTACAGTTAGCACAGTTGCTTCACAGCTCCATTATCCCAGGTTTGATTCCCGGCTTGGGTCACTAGAGTTTGCGCGTTCTCCTCGTGTCTGCGTGGGGTTCCTCCGGGTGCTCTGGTTTTCTCTTAGTGTTCAAAAAAGGGGTTACGGGGAAAGGGTGGAGGTCTGTCATTCATAACTCTGCAAGGTATCCCATGACGGGCAAATATTTATTTTGTCCCTTTAATCATGGGTTTCAAAGTAGAATCAAACAATTTCATCACTTCTGGGTAGTTTGAGAAATAGTCAATGATCGGGACATAATCATGATCATGAAAGTGAAAAAGGTCTATACCAACTTTCGACCATGGAGCCTTCTCAAGATGATGAGATGTGAGTTTTTCTTTGCTCTGAGTCGATTGATTTCGCTGGCAGGTCTCACATTCCAGAATTCAATTGGTTGTGTCATTATTTATTCCTAGCCAATATACTGCCTGTCTCCCGCGGCTTTTGCATCTCTCTATTCCTAGATGACTTTCATGAATTTTTTTTTGCATCATGCGTCTTAGCGTCATAGGAATAACAATACAATCGAGAAAACGTCGAAAACCGTCTCCTACAGTGAGGTCAGATTGAATGTTTCTGAATTTCGAAAAGTGTCCTTTCGGC
The DNA here is from genome assembly GCF_902713615.1 of Scyliorhinus canicula. Taxonomy (NCBI): domain Eukaryota; kingdom Metazoa; phylum Chordata; class Chondrichthyes; order Carcharhiniformes; family Scyliorhinidae; genus Scyliorhinus; species Scyliorhinus canicula. The sequence goes on along the minus strand of NC_052152.1, from coordinate 206,753,090 downwards.
CAATCATTTTTTATCTGGCTGACGACTCGTTTTTAACATTTCATCTTTTTCTGTCTCCTCTCTGATGAGCTTGTGTTTTTCATCAGAAACAGGAAGAGTTTCAGCAGGAAGTTGCACTTGAGCTTCAATTAGTTGAACAATCTCAGGTTGTTGTTCCTCTGTGACTGTAGCACAACATATCAGCAATTATGAAGCGCAGGATTCTCCCCCCCCCCCCCCCCCCCAACACCGGGTGGGAGAATCGCCAGGGTGCTGAGCAAGTCCCGCCCCACCGCCCCGGCACCTGCAAGCGATTCTCCCACACCTCCCCCCCCCCCCGACACCGGGTGGGAGAATCGCCAGGGCGCTGAGCGAGTCCCGCCCCGACACCCGCAAGCGATTCTCCCACACCTCCCCCCCCCCGACACCGGGTGGGAGAATCGCCAGGGTGCTGAGCAAGTCCCGCCCCACCGCCCCGACACCCGCAAGCGATTCTCCCACACCCCCCCCCCCCGACACCGGGTGGGAGAATCGCCAGGGTGCTGAGCAAGTCCCGCCCCACCGCCCCGACACCCGCAAGCGATTCTCCCACACCTCCCCCCCCCCCGACACCGGGTGGGAGAATCGCCAGGGCGCTGAGCACGTCCCGCCCCGACACCCGCAAGCGATTCTCCCACACCTCCCCCCCCCCCGACACCGGGTGGGAGAATCGCCAGGGTGCTGAGCAAGTCCCGCCCCACCGCCCCGGCACCCGCAAGCGATTCTCCCACACCCCCCCCCCCCCCCCCCCCGACACCGGGTGGGAGAATCGCCAGGGTGCTGAGCAAGTCCCGCCCCACCGCCCCGGCACCCGCACGCGATTCTCCCACCCCTCACCCCCCCCGACACCGGGTGGGAGAATCGCCAGGGCGGTGAGCAAGTCCCGCCCCACCGCCCCGGCACCCGCACGCGATTCTCCCACCCCTCACCCCCCCCCCGACACCGGGTGGGAGAATCGCCAGGGTGCTGAGCAAGTCCCGCCCCACCGCCCCGGCACCCGCACGCGATTCTCCCACCCCTCACCCCCCCCGACACCGGGTGGGAGAATCGCCAGGGTGCTGAGCAAGTCCCGCCCCACCGCCCCGGCACCCGCACGCGATTCTCCCCCCCCTCACCCCCCCCCCGACACCGGGTGGGAGAATCGCCAGGGTGCTGAGCAAGTCCCGCCCCACCGCACCGGCACCCGCACGCGATTCTCCCACCCCTCACCCCCCCCGACACCGGGTGGGAGAATCGCCAGGGCGGTGAGCAAGTCCCGCCCCGCCGCCCCGGCACCCGCAAGCGATTCTCCCACACCCCCCTAAACCAGCGCTGCGAGTTCACGGCTGGCCGCTGGGAGAATCACTGCTCGCTGTTTGTAACGGGCGTGCAGCGATTCTCCGGCCCGGATGGGTCGAGCGGCCTGCCCAACACGGCAGGTTCCCGCTGGCACTGTCCACACCTGGTCGGTGCAGGCAGGAACAGCGCGGGAACGCTGGGGGGACGGCCTGTGGGAGGGGGCACTGGGGTCTGGCCCACGATCGGTACCCACCAATCGACGGGCCGGTGTCCCTGAAGGAGGACCTCCTTTCCTCCGCCGCCCCGCAAGATCCATCCGACATCTTCTTGCAGGGCGGCCGCGGGGAGGACGGCAACCGCGCATGCGCGGGTGACGTCATTTACGCGGCACCGCTTTTACGCGGCACCAAGACCCGATCCTAGCCCCCCGGGGGTGGGTGAATAGGGGGCTGGGAGCGGCCTCTGATGGGGGAATTGCGCCCAAGATCTTTACCTGGAGTGTAGACAAGTTGAAAATCATACCTTCTTAGTTTCATGAGGATATGTTGTAGTTTTGAGTCATGTCATTCAAATCTTTATGAATGATGTGAACTAATGGTCAGTGATCTGTTTCGACCATGAACATTGGTAGTCCATAGGCATAGTCATGGAATTTTTGTATTCCAGTCAGCAAGCCTAAACACTCTTTCTCTATCTGAGTGTACCGTTGCTCCCTGGTACATAGATCTCGATGCAATGGGTGGCCAAAAGGTGTCATCATTTCTTTGAAGTAGGATTGTCCCAATTCCATTCTGACTTGCACCTGTGAAAATCTTTGTTTCTCTCCAAGGGTCAAAGAAGGAAAGGACAGGTGCGGTAGTCACTGCTGATTTGAGGCTAGCCATTCTTTGTTGTGCTTTGCAGTCCACGGGAATAATGTGTTTTTTTTTCAAAAGTAAATTTAGAGTAGCCAATTAATTTTTTCCAATTAAGGGGCAATTTAGCGTGGCCAATCCACCTACCCTGCACATCTTTGGGTTGTGGGGGTGAAACCCACACAGACACGGGGAGAATGTGCAAACTCCACACGGACAGTGACCCAGAGCCGGGATCGAACCTGGGACCTCGGCGCCGTGTGAGAGCAGTGCTAACCACTGCGCCACCGTGCTGCCTTAATTTGGTTTTCTTGATGAGGTTACGCAAAGCTGTTGTTCGTGAAGATAGGTTGGGAATAAGTTTTTCAAGGAATTTTACGACACCGAAGAATCTCAAAACTGCTTTCTTGTCTTCTGGGACTGTCGTCTTCTGAATGGCAGCAATCTTATCATCGTCTAGTTGCGCACCATGTTCTGAGATTTGATCACCCAGATATTTTAACATTGAGAGGACAAAGTTACACTTTGATCGATTTAGCTTCAATCAAAATTTGTGCATTCTCTGGAAGACTTGCAGGAATCTTGTATTATGTTCTTCATGCGTAGGTGACCATATAATGATGTCATCAACATATACCCAGATTCCAACTATACCTTCTGTCATCTGTTCCATGGCACGATGAAAGATCTCAGATGCTAAGATTATGCCAAATGGCATTCTGTTAAAACAGTAACGACCAAACAATGTGTTGAATGTACACAATTTCCTGCTTGTGTCATCAGCTGTATTTGTCAAAAACCTCTGCAAGCGTCCAGTTCAGGGAAAATCTTGGCACTCGCCATCGCACACGTAATCTCTTCATGTTTTGGTATTGGATAGTATTCACGTCTGATGTTCATATTCGGATCCTTCGGATCAATACAACTCCTTAGGTCACCATTGGGTTTCTTAACACACACCATCGAGCTGACCCAATCTGTCGGTTCTGTGATCGTGGAAATGATTCCAAGGTGCTGCATGTGTTCCAGTTCTTGCTTTAGACAATCGGGTAACAGAGCAGGAACTCTTATTGGAGGGTGTGCCACTGGTTTAGCATTCACTTTCAGTTGAATCTTGTATTGAAAAGGAAGAGTACCTTCAAATACTTGAGGAAATTTAGTGAGGATGTTTTCAATATCTTTCTGCACAGGTGGAAGAGGTTTGCTGGTGTTGTAGATTCTTTTCACAAGATATAAATCCTGACAGGCTTGTGCACCTAATAGTGAAGATCCATTGGCTTCAACAATCTCGAACCTTAAGGATATCACAGTGTCGTGATTTGTCACTAAGAGATAGCATGACCCTAAAGAACTAATCACATTACCATTGTAATAACGCAACTGGCAGTCAGTTTTCCAAATCTGAGGACTACGACAAAGTTGTGATGAATCATGAGTGTTTATGAAATTTACAGAAACTCCTGTGTCCAACTAGAACACAATTAGGAACCATTAACTTGTAACGGTGTGTTCCATTCAGATTCCGTGTTAATCGATTGTACTTTAGCACAGTGGGCTAAACAGCTGGCTTGTATGCAGAGCAATGCCAGCAGCGCAGGTTCAATTCCCGTCCCAGCCTCCCCGAACAGGCGCTGGAATGTGGCAACTAGGGGCTTTTCACAGTAACTTAATTCAAGCCTACTTGTGACCATAAGCGATTATTATTATTTGTGGATTGGAAGTGTTCTACTCAATTGTATGGAACTTTTCAATAATTCTCACAAAGAAAAAATCTTCTCGACTATAAGCATCTATATCATTATTAGTGTTGTCAATTTTGGAGGTGAATGCACTTGTATTAACACTTTGTATATTCATGTGTTTCTTCATTAAGTTTGAAGTTTTAATGTGTGTCCCTTTTAGTGCAGTTCTGCATTGAACAGCAAAGTGATTAAGTTTGCAACATTTGGAGTGAATTTTTCCATGTGGGCAGGCATGTCCAAAACATCCACATATCATGACATTGCTTTCGTCATGCGCCAATTGTTTTCGCGTATGCGCAGAACGGTCTTCATCCAAATAGCGTAGTTTGTTGAAGTGAGCTTTTGTGGGTCAGGTATACGCATACGCATTATGGTTGCTGTCTGAAACGCGCACTTTTCTTAACTGCTCCACAGATCCAACGCATTGGGCCTCAATGTGCATTTTCACGGCATTTTCTTTCACCAGTATTTCAGAATACTGATTTTTAGAAGTTTCATTCACTTCAATAGCATCTTCTAATTTTACACTGTTATGCCTTAATAAACATTCTCTGATTTTCTCATCTGTGATGCCGAAAACGGTTTGATCTCTGATCATAGAGTCTGACAATATAGAGAAGCTACAGGTTTGTGATTTTAGCCTTAAATCTGTTGTGAAGCAATCTACGGAGTCTCCTTCTTTTTGCGCTCTCTTCTTAAAGATGAACTGTTCATACGTCTCATTAATTTGAGCTTTACAATGAAGGTGAAATTTTTCAATTACAATATTCTATTTTTTTTATCTTCTTCCGTGGAGAATTGGAAAGAGTTATAAAGTTCAATGGCCTGTGGTCCAGCCATTGTTGAAATTAACACAAGTTTTCTGTTATCACTGGCATTATCTAAATCTGATGTAGAGAAGTACAGTTGAAATTGCTGCTTAAATACTCTCCAGTTTCCATCAATTTGACCAGAAATCCTGAGCTGTCGCAGAGTTTACAGTTTCTCCATTAGGTCGGGACTTGTCTGTGTTTTGAAGTAACCAGTCTGGAAGCATTCTTGCTGTCGAAGTTTGAGCACGTGGCAGTTTTCTTTTTTTCTTAGAATTAAACTATTTTCTAATTAAATTACCTCAGTAAGGTCCTGGTACCATGTTATGTTGCTTGTTTTGTTCTCCAAGATAGCCAAAGATATAGTGTTGACAAGGAACAAAAAACTACATGTTTACATCAAAACTAATTTATTTTACTCTACTTAACTTGATTTGGTTTGCACACTTTATTGAGTAAAAGTTAACATAAAATTTTACTGAATCTGTGATACAGTATTAATAATCTCTTTAATATACAAGCTACACTCTAACTCAACTTCACACTATCCTTCTGCATCGACTTCTCCATTAGCATCTGCCAGCATGCCTAGAGACAAGTTTTATAAGACTACTCAGTGATGCCACTTAGTGCTGACACACATGAACATCATCTTGTTAACCCTTTACTCTCCTTAGACTCTACATATCATGACAGAGACTTCATTATACAACACAAAAGTTGAGAATTCATTAAACAGCACGGGAGTTTTGGAGAATTCATTAAACAGCACAAGAGTTTTAGAGAGTTCATTAAACGATGGAGGAGTGTTGGAGACTTCATTAAACAGAGAGACTGTTGAAGACTTCATTAAACAGAGAGAGTGTTGGAGACTTCATCAAACAGCGCAAGCGTCTCAAACACTTCATTAAACAATGGAGGAGTGTAGGAGACTACATTAAACAGTATGAGAGTGTCAGAGACTTCATTAAAGCACAGTGGTTAGCTCTGTTGCTTTACCGCCCCAGGGTCTCAGGTTCGATTCCCGGCTTGGGTCACTGTCTCTGTGGAGTCTGCACGTTCTGCTCGTTTCTGCGTGGGTTTCCTCCGGGTGCTCCGGTTTCCTCCCACAAGTCCCAAAAGACGTGCTGTTCGGTAATTTGGACATTCTGAATTCTCCCTCTGTGTACCCGAACAGGTGCTGGAATGTGGCTTTTCATAGTAACTTCATTGCAGTGGTAATGTAAGCCACTTGTGACAATAAAAATTATTAATGAAACAACATGAGAGCGTTGGAGACATCATTAAACAGCACCAGAGTGTTGGAGACATCATTAAACAGCACAAGAGTGTAGGAGACTTCATTAAACAGAGTGTTGGAGGCTTCATTAAATAGAGAGGGTGTTGGAGGCTTCGTTAAACAGAGAGAGTGTCGGAGACTTCATTAATCAGCACACGAGTGTTTGTGACTTCATTAAACAGAGAAAATATAGGTGACTTCATTAAACAGCGTGAGAGTGGTGGAGACGTCATTAAAAAGTGAGAGTGTTGCAAACATCATTGAACAATATGAGAGGGTCAGAGACTTTATTGAACAGCGCAAGAGTGTTGGAGACTTCTTTAAACAGAGGGAGTGTTTGAGAATTCTTTGAATGTCACGAGAATATTGGAGACTTAATTAAACAGTGTGGTTGTCAAATATTTCATTAAACAGCATGAAAATATGGAAACTTCATTAAGCAGAGAGAGTGTCTGGTACTTCAATAAACAGAGAATGTTGGTGACTTACTTAGCAAGTGCGAGAGTGTTGGAGACTTCAGTAAATGAAGAGTGTCAGCAATTTTATTAAAGTTAGCGAGAGTGTCACAGAGTTAAGGGGACTCAGCAATGAGGGTTTGTGGGGGCACTTGCTACTCACCAGACTGAGCATCTTAACTGAAATATGGAGCCATGAGATTAATTGGCTCAAACTTGTCTTTCAGATTACTGCTACTTTTGAAGAAAGCAAATAGCCAATTAAACTAAATCAAATAAAGTGAAGGACAAATTAAAGGGTCAGCCAAGAAAAAGCGAAATGAAACTTAAAACATCGAACCAAAATGTGGTTAATGGAGTTGATAAATCACTCCAGTGCCTGTGGTGCCCATTGAGCATGGAAGGCCTCGATAGTACTGGCAGATACCCCGTGTTCCCTCCACAGGGACATACAGTTGCAGATGGAGCTGTGGTAGAGGAGCGGACATCGCCGGGGGACATCCTCCGCTGAACGTCAACAATGTACACCAATGTGTGTCCGGGTGTCAGTGAGGACAAGGAAGTGAAGGGTGTGCAGCAGCAACCCTTACAGGAAACCTCTCCACGCAGCGTTCAAGGGTACAGAGGGTATTTCCACGGGTAGCTTGGACTGTGGGGTTCCGGGTCTCGAGAGATGGTTTGGAGGTTTGGGGCTAATGTGAAATTCCATCCGAGCAGAGATGTCAGACACCTGTACCTTCTCAAGACCACGAGTGTCATTGGGGCTGAACACAAGTTTTTTTTAAGGTCAGAGATGGCATTGGCTGCACATCTTCCACCATGCGATGTGCACCCCACAGTCAGACAAAACATCCATGATGCTGGTCACTCCAGCAGCCACAGCCCGTCACTCCACTGGACACCCAAAATGGTATTGGCGGAGGTGTGAATTCCTGAGCAGCGGCTCCCAGACGACAGTCAATAGTCCAGTTGGGGGAGAGTTGAAGACTCCTGAGGTCTATGAACAGGAGCAGCACGCCATAGTTCAGGCCATATATCTGGTGGAAGAAATACGATGCCAGGGCGCACCATCGGCTCGACGTAAAGGCATTGCTGCAGAGTCTGAAGTTAGAAGGTCAGCACCTGGGTGCGAAGGCACACCAGTGCCTGACCGCCCTCCCTTAGTGGGAAACTCACAACCTCAGCAGCGACCGAATTCTTTGTCCCAGAAGAAAGGAATCAGCATTTTCTGGATTTTTGAGACAAAATCAGGGTCAAACCGACCAGCCGGTCCCACAACATGGAGCCAATCAGCTGGTTTATGACCAGAACTCGGCCCCTTTAACAAATAAATAAACTGAGGGAAAAATTAAAGGGGTGACTTCTTAAAGGGATACTTCCTGGAACAGAAAGCAAATCACAAATGAAACTTAAAACAATAAACTAAACGTCCCAGACAACTGACCCTGTAACCAATTAACATTCCTTTGCTTTGACAAGTGAGCCAATTATACCCACTAACACTGCACTAATGTGCGTTAGTGCCAGTGAATATTGATCAGCAGTTAACCCTTTGCATGTTGATCTCCCCATTCAGTGAATCCCGAAGGCTGCCTTCAGCATCTGTTGAGAGGCTGCAAAGTTCAAGGGTGCCCGCAACTCCAATAGGTGTTGTTGTAGTCATGTCCTCAACGGTCAATCCCCCTCATCCCACTTGACAGGGTTGCACACAGGGCCTTACCGTTAACTTTCGGACAGATGCCTGTGCATCTCGTGAGACCTCAGAGTTAGGGTGGTCTCCAATGCAGAAGCCAATCAGTCAGGCTGAGTGGGGCGATTGTGGTGCAGTGTCATGTCTACCCTGGGAGTTAGTAATGGATTGGACCTAAACAGCAGTGAGTGAGCATCGCAAGGATGATCCTTGGGATGGATGGGCAAAGGGTCAAGGCGCGGAGTCTCCATTCTGTTCTCTCTTTCTTCCCATGCAGCGAGTAGAGCGAGAGAGATGGAGCCGATGGAACTGGTTGGAATCCTTCTCACCATGAGGCAAGAAAAATGATGATGTGTCAGCGTATGGCTCTCCAGAGGCAGCAGCAGAACTCTGAGGAGGAAGGGTTGGCAGTGCCTACTCTGCTGCCAGAAGGGGGAACCCTCAGAGTTGCCAGCTTCAGCCCCAGGGTATATAGATGGTGCTAAACCTCGAGGGCGGGATTCTCTCAGCCCACGTCTAGTCGGAGAATGGCCGCGCCGGCGGGAATCTTGCGACGCCGCCCCGCCGCTGGTCCTCCGATTCTCCAGTGAGCGGAGAATCGGCACCATTGGCGCTGCCGCGGTCGACGCGGCCCCACCCCCGGTGATTCTCCGCCCGGGATGGGCCGAGTGGGCGCAACAAAAATCCGAGTCCCGCCAGCGTCCCGTCCACATGTGATCTGACCCGGCGGGACCTCGGCGTGCATCATTTCGGGGGCGGCCTGGTGGGGGGAGGGGGGTCCGACCCCGTGGGGGTGCCTCCGCTGTGGCCTGACCCACGATCAGGGCCGACCGATCGGTGGGGCGGCCTCTCGGGCTGGGGGCCTCTTTTGCTCCGTACCGGCCCCTGTAGCCCTACGCCATGTTGATGCCGTCGGGAAACGCGACGGCGTTTACAACAACGTCAACACTTAGGCTCAGGATCAGAGAATCCGGCCCCATATAGATCTTCCCATGGGAGGGGAGCATTTGCCCACAGACCCAATATTGCAGGAGGATGATAATGATTTACAATAGGGTCAGAGCATTGATCCTCAAAGAGCCGCTGTGAATGTTTGACTCCTGTCTGGCTGAAGACAGCTCGCGATATCCCAAGACAGACACGTCGTGCGGGATTCTCGATCCTGGGGCTAAGTGTTGATGTTGCCGTAAACGCCGGAGCGTTTTACGATAGCGTCAACAGGCCCCTAGGATCAGGGATCCTGCGCCGCACAGGGGCCAGCACCGCACAGGGGCCAGCACCGCACAGGGGCCAGCACGGCACTGGGGCCAGCACGGCACAGGGGCCAGCACGGCACAGGGGCCAGCATGGCACAGGGGCCAGCACGGCACTGGGGCCAGCACGGCACAGGGGCCAGCACGGCACTGGGGCCAGCACGGCACAGGGGCCAGCACGGCACTGGGGCCAGCACGGCACAGGGGCCAGCACGGCACTGGGGCCAGCACGGCACAGGGGCCAGCACGGCACTGGGGCCAGCATGGCACAGGGGCCAGCACGGCACAGGGGCCAGCACGGCACTGGGGCCAGCACGGCACAGGGGCCAGCACGGCACTGGGGCCAGCACGGCACAGGGGCCAGCACGGCACAGGGGCCAGCACGGCACAGGGGCCAGCACGGCACTGGGGCCAGCACGGCACAGGGGCCAGCACGGCACTGGGGCCAGCACCGCACAGGGGCCAGCACCGCACAGGGGCCAGCACGGCACTGGGGCCAGCACGGCACAGGGGCCAGCACGGCACTGGGGCCAGCACGGCACAGGGGCCAGCACGGCACTGGGGCCAGCACGGCACAGGGGCCAGCACGGCACAGGGGCCAGCACGGCACAGGGGCCAGCACGGCACTGGGGCCAGCATGGCACAGGGGCCAGCACGGCACAGGGGCCAGCACGGCACTGGGGCCAGCACGGCACAGGGGCCAGCACGGCACTGGGGCCAGCACGGCACAGGGGCCAGCACGGCACAGGGGCCAGCACGGCACTGGGGCCAGCACGGCACAGGGGCCAGCACGGCACTGGGGCCAGCACGGCACAGGGGCCAGCACGGCACAGGGGCCAGCATGGCACAGGGGCCAGCACGGCACTGGGGCCAGCACGGCACTGGGGCCAGCACGGCACAGGGGCCAGCACGGCACAGGGGCCAGCACGGCACTGGAGTGACACACGCAGCTCCAGCTGCCGAAACGGGCATCAGCACGGGCGGCATGGGTCCGCGCATGCGTGTGGGTTTTCCTCTCCGCGCCGGCCCAGACACAACATGCCGGAGAGTTACAGGGGCCCAGCGCAGAGGAACATAGGCCCCCACCAGGACATGCCCGCCCACCTATCGGTTGGCCCCGATCGCAGACCAGGCCACCATGGAGGCCCTCCCCCCCCCCCCCCCCCCGGAGTCGGATACCCCTCCCCCCCCATCAGGCCGCCCCCCTGCAACATGAACATTGAAGACCCGCCGGGTAGGATGACACGAGAACGGCCCCGGTGGGACTCGGCCTAACTCGGCGGGCACTCGGCCCATTAGAACATAGAACATAGAACAGTACAGCACAGAACAGGCCCTTCGGCCCTCGATGTTGTGCCGAGCCATGATCACCCTACTCAAACCCACGTATCCACCCTATACCCGTAACCCAACAACCCCACCCCCTTAACCTTACTTTTTTATTAGGACACTACGGGCAATTTATCATGGCCAATCCACCTAACCCGCACATCTTTGGACTGTGGGAGGAAACCGGAGCACCCGGAGGAAACCCACGCAGACAGGGGGAGGACGTGCAGACTCCACACAGACAGTGACCCAGCCGGGAATCGAACCTGTGACCCTGGAGCTGTGAAGCATTTATGCTAACCACCATGCTACCCTGCTAGGGAGCAGGGAGAATCGCCGGGGAGGTCGGGTTGAGCGGCCCCCGACCAGTGCCGTGCCGACTGCGCTGGCGCCAATGGCGCCAATTCTCCAGTCATCAGGGAATTGGCGGACCAGCGTCAGAGCGGAGTCACGTGATTCATGCCCTTCCCCCCCCCCCCCCGGCGATTCACCGACCCGACGCGGGATCAGAGAATCCCGCCCATGACTACTGACGTGGGTGCCTCTGAGGATCAGTGTCACCGGAATCAGAGACATGGGACGGTATTCTCCCCTACCCGGTGGGGCGGGGGGTCCCGGCGTAGCGGAGTGGCGCCAAGCACTCTGGCGTCGGGCCTCCCCAAAGGTGCGGAATTCTCCGCAACTTTATGGGCTAGGCCCGCGCCGGAGTGGCTCCCGCTCCACCGACTGGCGGCAACAGCCTTTTGCGCCACGCCGACCGGCGTTGGGGCTGGCCGAATGGCCTTCGCCGGTCGTCGTGAGTCCGCGCTGGCGCCGGAGCGTGAGCGGCCGCTGGCATCAGCACCGGTGCATACGCAGTGGAGGGGGTCTCTTCCGCCTCCACCATGTGGAGGCCGTGGCGGCGGCAGAAGAAAAAGAGTGCCCCCACGGCACAGGCCCGCCTGCCGATCGGTGGGCCCTGGGGTCTGATCAACCTGCGGCCTCCCCCCAGGACCCCGGGGGCCCGCACGCGCTGCCTGCTCCCGCTGGCACAGAGGTGGTTTAAACCACGTCGGCGGGAGAGGCCTGACAGCGGAGGGACTTCGGCCCATCGCGGGCCGGAGAATCGCCGCGGGGGGCCCGCCGACCGGCGGGGCGCGATTCCCGTCCCCGCCGATTCCCGGGTGGCGGAGAATTCCGGCCACGTCAGGGGCGGGATTTACGAAGGCCCCTGGTGATTCCCCGACCCTGTGGGGGTTCGGAGAATTCCGCCCATGGTTCTCACAAGGCTGGATTCCAGATGCTGAGATCCGATTTTCCCAGTGACTGGATTGAGTGGTGAGTCTGGTCATTGCAGGGGGTGCTTCTCATTAACAAGGAGACACGGGCATCACTATGCCCTGTTCCTGTGAGGGGGCAGCAACCAATGAGCTGGCAACCTTTCAGCGTGGAGATGGAGGAGGCTCTGTGTGTGTGTGAGCTTCCAGCCTTTCAGGGTTTGATTGATTGATTGATATTTATTGTCACATGTACCGAAATACAGTGAAAAGTATTTTTCTGCGGCCAAGGGAACGTACACAGTACGTACGTACATAATAGACAAAAGAATAATCGACAGAGTACATTGACAAATGGTACATCAACAAATAGTGAATGTTCCAGTGTGGAACAGGGACCAAACAAGCGATACATGAGTCAGATGGACCCAGGCACGACTTGGAGGAGCCACAGAGAGGTGACAAAAAGTGAGGTTCAATACATTGGCACAGCTGTTTGAACACTTGCAAAAGTGCTCGCTATGTACAAGTGCCGAACGACACCTGCACCCACTGTGCAACAATACTTTATTCACCTTTCTCACTCTGCCGCTACGCCTTGGCGTCTGCCCAGGATGCACAGCAGAGGGGAAGGCAGCAACTGGTTATCATGCCCTGTTGTCTGTGATGGCCTTGGCAGGTGGGCCGGGATCTGCAGAGCCCTGGCCTACATTCAGGGTGCTGCTGCGTGCTGATACCACCCTCCTCGGTCTGCATGGCTGGAACTATCTCCGTCACAGGAAGAGGGGAGTCAGATGGGTTGCACACACCCAGGGTCACCGAGGTGGAAAGCACTGCACTATTCACCAGCTTCTCTTTCTCCCTGCGGGTGCTTGAGGAACCCTGGCTTCCTCCTCGGGATAGAGGGGCAGTTGGAGTGAGATTGAGAAGCCGCACCGTCCTCTGACACTGGCATGCGTGGATGTCCAGCGCCTGCACAATGGAGTTCATGCCCTGAAACATGGAGTGAATGTCCTGCGCTAAGATCTTCCCTGTGTCCGCCACGCTCACAGTGTTGAACTTCCTGACTCGGAGTGTTGGCACAATCTCCTCGGACAGAAGGTGTTGGGACCCCTCCAGTCATTCTTGCAATCCGAGGAGTGACGTGGACTTCCCTTGATGATGTCCCTAACTGTGTCTTTGGAGCTTCAGCAAGTGGGGACGACACAGTCCAGAGGCTGATCAGAGTCCCGTCCTCCAGCAGTCCTCCGAGTGCCAGATCCCTGGGATGTCCCTGCATCTGCCTAATGTAGACCAGATAGACTGAGGTACTAATAGGTTTGGGATACCGAAGCCTCTCTACCACTAAACCCCATCCAGGTGTGAGTCTCTGCATTGCTGGAGGATGTGGGTGAAAGCTGTGGCACCGCTGCCATCTGGACACCCAACAACTCATCACAGGTGCAGCCTTGCTGGTGGAGGCCCTGGGCTTCTACCCTGACGTGCCTGCGCGGCAGGGGAATAAGGACATAAGAGACAGGCCTCACGTGGCCAAGGACAGATCGTCACTGACGTCCAGATTGGCCTGAGTCCGATGTGTTGTTCATGCCAGGATGATGATCCTTCCCACTGACTACATGTCCATTGTCCTGCTGGATTTCCAGGATGAGCGACGGCAGATTGAGCCCGTCAGGAGTCCCTTTTCATATCTGCACACGATTTTCAGTAAATGCCCCCTACCTATTTATCCTTAAGCTTAACAAAACAATTAATTTAACATTAACATTACCATCACCTCCTTGTGAAAGGGCAGTTTTGCTGATGCTCCACTATCTGTTCCATAAATGAGAGCTCTTCAAATGGCAATCGAATCCTAAAAATCACAGCTTCCTAATATAGTGACATCTAAAAAAAGCGTGCAGCTGCTGTGTTCATGATCTGGCTGCACAAAACCTCCTTCATCATCGTCCTTATCAAAATCCTGTCAATTACACCATCAACTGATCTGCAAATAGATCTTCAATCTCCTCCATGGATGCATTGAGTATTCCGACCTACAGCTAATCATTGCACCAGGCAGATATCAGATCCGAGAGGTTCGAACTAACCGGAATGATTGAAGAGCTTTGATCTTCTTTCCTGTCGGGAAAAGAGGCTGAGTGGTGACCTGTTAGAGGTTGTTTGTCGAAGCATTTGGTTCCCAAACATTGACAGCAAAGACTAATAACAGAAAATGCTTTATTTACTAGCTGTGCAAGCTATTCCATGCTTGTGCTCTGACTGTGCTCCCATGAGAGCTCCCACACTCCCGTGAACAAGTCCCAACTCCAGGCACGTGATCTTTTTTGCAGCCATGTCATCACATGAAATTCAATTGCATGCAATTTCCTGAATTAATAGGTTGATTGGAAGGGCAAAATAATGCAGTAACAGATCAAACATACGTAAACACGTTTTGTTTTCTGTTTATAACAGGCAGCACGGTAGCACAGTGGTTAGCACTGTGGCTTCACAGCGCCAGGGACCCAGGTCCGATTCCCCACTGGGTTACTGTCTGTGCGGAGTCTGCACGTTCTCCCCGTGTCCGTGTGGGTTTCTTCCGGGTGCTCCGGTTTCCTCCCACAGTCCAAAGACGTGCAGGTTAGGAGAATTGGCCATGATAAATTGCCCTTCGTGACCAAAAAGGTGAGGAGGAATTATTGGGTTACGGGGATAGGGTGGAAGTGAGGGCTTAAGTGGGTCGTGCAGACTCGATGGGCCAAATGGCCTCCTTCTGCACCGTATGTTCTAAAAAAAAAGGAAGAACAGGGTGGCACGGTAGCACAGTGGTTAGCACTGTGGCTTCACAGCACCAGGGTTCCAGGTTCGATTCCCAGCTTGGGTCACTGTCTGTACGGAGTCTGTACGTTCTCCCTGTGATTGCGAGGGTTTCCTCCGGGTGCTCCAGTTTCCTCCCACAAGTCCCGAAAGACGTGCTGGTAGGTGAATTGGACATTCTGAATTCTCCCTCTGTGTATCCGAACAGGCGCCGGAATGTGGCTTTTCACAGTAACTTCATTGCAGTGTTAATGTGAGCCTACTTGTGACAATAATAAAGATTATTATTATGGGGGCAGCACGGTAGCATGGTGGTTAGCATAAATGCTTCACAGCTACAGGGTCCCAGGTTCGATTCCCGGCTGGGTCACTGTCTGTGCGGAGTCTGCACGTCCTCCCCGTGTGTGCGTGGGTTTCCTCCGGGTGCTCCGGTTTCCTCCCACAGTCCAAAGATGTGTGGGTTAGGTGGATTGGCCATGCTAAATTGCCCGTAGTGTCCTAAAAAGTAAGGTTAGGGGGGGTTGTTGGGTTACGGGTATAGGGTGGATACGTGGGTTTGAGTAGGGTGATCATTGCTCGGCACAACATCGAGGGCCGAAGGGCCTGTTCTGTGCTGTACTGTTCTATGTTCTAATACTAATAATAATAATCGCTTATTGTCACAAGTAGACTTCAATGAAGTTACTGTGAAAAGCCCCTAGTCGCCACATTCCGGCGCCTGTTCAGGGAGGCCGGTACGGGAATTATAGTTATTATTATTATAGTTTGTTCATTGCCAGTGGGGAACACACCAACTTCCATTTCACAGGTACAAAAATAACGAAATAATAACAGAAAGCATTGGAAAAGCTCAATAGGTCTGGCAGCACCTGTGGGGAGAGAAATAGTTAATGCGTTGAGCCCGATATTCTTCTTCTTTCGAACTTAAAACTAATTCCAAAGAAGAAGAGTCAGTTGAACTCGAAACGTTAACTCTGTTTCTCTTGGGCAACATGGTGGCGCAGTGGTTAGCACTGCTGCCTCACGGTGCCGAGGTCCCAGGTTCGATTCCAGCTCTGGGTCACTGTCTGTGTGGAGTTTGCACATTCTCCCCATGTTTACGTGGGTTTCACCCCCACAACCCAAAGACGTACAGGGTGGGTGGATTGGCCATGCTAAATTGCCACTTAATTGGAAAAAATTAATTGGGTACACTAAATTTATTTGATAAACTATGTTCCTCTGCCTGCTGATGTGCCCAGTCCTGAGTTTTACCAGCAGTCTCCAATTTTATTTCAGATTTGCAGCGTCTGCAGGATTTTGCTTTCACAGAAAGAATGAAAAAGGCGAATTGAATGTTGGTTAAAAACAAACTGCTGGAAAACCTCAGCAGGTCTGACAACATCTGTGCAGGGAGAACAGAGCGAACATTTCGAGTCACCCAGACTCGAAACATCAGCTGTCTTTCACACTGCGCAGATGCTGTCGGACCTACTGAGAATTTCCAGCATTTTGATTTTAAAGCTGGCCGAACCGGCGGCACCCATACCCTGTATTCTTTTCAGACTCGTTAATCTATAACGTCAGTAGAATGGAACTCTGCTTTCGAGTTTATTTTCTGGGATATACCATGTAAGGGTCCTTCCTGTTGACTTACTTATTTCCCCTTTATTTTTTGCCATTATCATTTTTGATCCATGGATGCTTAATGGACATTTATCTTTAACTCAAGCAGCAGAGAAAATAAGGAATGTAAAACATTGCAGCACAGTAAACAGTGCCATGTTTCAAGCAGCGGAACTCAGACTTGGTGGCACCCAATATTTGAGTTGAGACGTGGTTCGTTTGGTTGGATGGCGGCCAATGAATTGGCCAAAAGCCCGTATTCTTCCCGGTAACAGGTGCTGAATTGGTCCTTTCCGAGCAGGATGATTTCCAGAGGCCGAAAGGAAGCAGAGGTGCGACCTGCTCAGAGTTGCTCAAGGAGTTGTGAGTGCCTGCTCTCCCTCTCTTCTATCGCTCCATCTCTCTCTCTCTTCAGAAATGCTGGGAACTGCTATATTTCTCAACCTACAGCAAACCCGAATGAATGAATCTCCAGTGAAAACCATTACAGACTGAAGGCAGAGACATTCAACCTGAAAACCTGGTTTGAAGGAAAGTGTGCTTAAAGACCACCATCTGAAACAATTGTTCCTAATAAATATATTCGCGTTTAAAATTGCAATCTTGGTGACTGTAATTATTGGGCAGGCAAGGGCCAAAGACTGTGGGCGAGATTCTCCGCAAATGCGGAGAATCGTAAAGGCTGCCGTGGGACAGGCCGTGACCCACGGCAACTTTCACGCCCACTTCCGGGGCCGATTCTCCCCCCCCGGGTGGGGCTAGGAGCGCGGCCCCGTGCGTCACGGCAGCACGGCCTTGGTGACGGTCGTCAAGGCCGCACGTCAAGCAGTTGCCGTCTTTTCCCTCAGTCGCCCCGCAAAACGTGGCGGCTTGATCTTGCGGGGCGGCGGAGGGAAAAGAGTGCGTCCGTTACAGACACACGGCCCGCGATCAGTGGCACCGATCGTGGGGCCATGCCCCCCTTGGCACGGCCATGGTACTGCCGTGCCAATCAGGCCCCCAGATGCCCCAAACGGGCATCTGGCTCCCGTTTCACGACGGCAGCGAGCAGGTGTGTTTGCTGCCGTGTTGAAACAGGTGTGAACGGCGAGCGGCGATTCGTGGCGTGGGTCGGGCGTGGGTCGGGAGAATAGCGGGAGGGCGTGAAAAATGTCGGGAGGCCCTCCCGCTATTCTCCCACCCGGCGTGGGGGACGGAGAATCGCGTCCGGGTATTTTTCTAAGAAATATCGGTTAATTGATTTGTTTTGCGACTCCGGGTCCGATGGGGTGGGGGTTGGAATTGACCATGCCCTAGCCCAGGGTGTCATAACACTATTAAACCAAAAAAGGCAAAAATTAACTTCCCATTTTCCAAGACAATGGGTGAATGTTGGTACGTTCCGTTTGTAAATAGTAGATAAAGATTATCAGCACGATGATGACTTTAAAAAAAAAAATTTTTATTGAAAAATGTTGTATTAATATAACAACGAACAGCAATAAAATACCAACAATAACAATAACAGTCATAAACAGTCACCCAACCTCGATGAACAACAAAACATATTAACAACAAATTAAATTAACACAATATTAAGTTAAATTAGCATAGAAAAAATTGAAAAAATAAAGAACACCCTCCTTTCCCGAATGAACTGTCACAATTCAGTGATTCTGCGATAATATTAGAAAAGGGTTAAATTATGAGGGCAGGTATAGGAGGTCAAGGGTTAATACCATTCGAGGGCGGGATTCTTTGCCAGCTAATATATATTAATGAATTAATGATTTGACGAGGGAACAAGAGTTTGCAGATGATACCAAATTGGGTGGGAGGATGAACTGTGACAAGGATGCAGAGATCCTTCAGCATGACCTGGACAGGTTGGTGATGTGGGGATTGAGGGTGATGTGAGGGTTGTGTGAGGGTGGTGTGGGGCTGAGGGTGGTGTGGGTGAGGGTGGTGTGGGGTGAGGGTGGTGTGGGGCTGAGGGTGGTGTGGGTGAGGGTGGTGTGGGTGAGCGTGGTGTGAGGGTGGTGTGGGGCTGAGGGTGGTGTGGGTGAGGGTGGTGTTGGTGAGGGTGGTGTGGGGCTGAGGGTGGTGTGGGTGAGGGTGGTGTGGGGCTGAGGGTGGTGTGGGGTGAGGGTGGTGTAGGTGAGGATGGTGTGGTGAGGGTGGTGAGGGTGGTGTGGGTGAGGGTGGTGTGGGGCTGAGGGTGGTGTGTGGCTGAGGGTGGTGTGGGTGAGGGTGGTGTGGGGCTGAGGGTGGTGTGGGTGAGGGGGGTGTGGGTGAGCGTGGTGTGAGGGTGGTGTGGGGCTGAGGGTGGTGTGGGTGAGGGTGGTGTAGGTGAGGATGGTGTGGGTGAGGGTGGTGAGGGTGGTGTGGGTGTGGGTGTGTGTGGGTGAGGGTGGTGTAGGGGTGAGGGTGGTGTGGGGCTGAGGGTGGTGTGGGTGAGGGTGGTGATGGTGATGTGTGGGTGAGGGTGGTGAGGGTGGTGTGTGGGTGAGGGTGGGGGGTGAGGGTGGTGTGGGTGAGGGTGGTGTGGGTGAGGGTGGTGTGGGGCTGAGGGTGGTGTGGGTGAGGGTGGTGTGGGGCTGAGGGTGGGGCTGAGGGTGGTGTTGGGGGTGAGGGTGGTGTGGGACTGAGGGTGGTGTGGGTGAGGGTGGTGAGGGTGGTGTGTGGGTGAGGGTGGTGTAGGTGAGGATGGTGTGGGTGAGGGTGGTGAGGGTGGTGTGGGTGTGGGTGGTGTGTGGGTGAGGGTGGTGTAGGGGTGAGGGTGGTGTGGGGCTGAGGGTGGTGTGGGTGAGGGTGGTGTGGGTGGTGTGTGGGTGAGGGTGGGGGGTGAGGGTGGTGTGGGTGAGGGTGGTGTGGGGCTGAGGGTGGTGTGGGTGAGGGTGGTGTGGGGCTGAGGGTGGGGCTGAGGGTGGTGTTGGGGGTGAGGGTGGTGTGGGACTGAGGGTGGCGTGGGTGAGGGTGGTGTGGGTGAGAGTGGTGTGGGTGAGGGTGGTGTGGGGGTGAGGGTGGGTGAGGATGTTGTGGGTGAGGGTGGTGTGGGTGAGGGTGGTGTGGGGCTGAGGGTGGGGCTGAGGGTGGTGTTGGGGGTGAGGGTGGTGTGGGTGAGGGTGGTGTGGGTGAGGGTGGTGTGTGTGGTGTGTGGGTGAGGGTGGTGAGGGTGGTGTGGGTGAGGGTGGTGTGGGTGAGGGTGGTGTGGGTGAGGGTGGTGAGGGTGGTGTGGGGCTGAGGGTGGTGTTGGGGTGAGGGTGGTGTGGGTGAGGGTGGTGAGGGTGGTGTGGGGCTGAGGGTGGTGTTGGGGTGAGGGTGGTGTGGGACTGAGGGTGGTGTGGGTGAGGGTGGTGAGGGTGGTGTGGGGCTGAGGGTGGTGTTGGGGCTGAGGGTGGTGTGGGTGAGGGTGGTGAGGGTGAGGGTGGTGAGGGTGGTGTGGGGCTGAGGGTGGTGTGGGTGAGGTGGTGTGTGTGGTGTGTGGGTGAGGGTGGTGAGGGTGGTGTGGGTGAGGGTGGTGTGGGTGAGGGTGGTGAGGGTGGTGTGGGGCTGAGGGTGGTGTTGGGGCTGAGGGTGGTGTGGGTGAGGGTGGTGAGGGTGAGGGTGGTGTGGGGCTGAGGGTGGTGAGGGTGAGGGTGGTGTGTGTGGTGGTGTGGGTGAGGGTGGTGGAGGGTGGTGTGGGTGAGGGTGGTGTGGGGCTGAGGGTGGTGTGGGTGAGGGTGGTGAGGGTGGTGTGGGGCTGAGGGTGGTGTTGGGGTGAGGGTGGTGTGGGACTGAGGGTGGTGTGGGTGAGGGTGGTGAGGGTGGTGTGGGGCTGAGGGTGGTGTTGGGGCTGAGGGTGGTGTGGGTGAGGGTGGTGTGGGTGAGAGTGGTGTGGGTGAGGGTGGTGTGGGGGTGAGGGTGGGGTGAGGATGTTGTGGGTGAGGGTGGTGTGGGTGAGGGTGGTGTGGGGCTGAGGGTGGGGCTGAGGGTGGTGTTGGGGGTGAGGGTGGTGTGGGTGAGGGTGGTGTGGGTGAGGGTGGTGTGAGGGTGGTGTGGGGCTGAGGGTGGTGTTGGGGCAAGGGTGAGGTGGGGCTGAGGGTGGTGTGGGGGTGAGGGTGGTGTGGGGCTGAGGGTGGTGTGGGGGTGAGGATGGTGTGGGTGAGAGTGGTGTGGGTGAGGGTGGGGTGGGGCTGAGGGTGGTGTGGGTGAGAGTGGTGTGGGTGAGGGTGGGGTGGGGCTGAGGGTGGTGTGGGGCTGAGGGTGGTGTGGGGCTGAGGGTGGTGTGGGTGAGGGTGGTGTGGGTGAGGGTGGGGTGGGGCTGAGGGTGGTGTGGGTGAGAGTGGTGTGGGGGTGGTGTGGGGGTGAGGATGGTGTGGGTGAGAGTGGTGTGGGGGTGGTGTGGGGGTGAGGGTGGTGTGGGGGTGAGGATGGTGTGGGTGAGAGTGGTGTGGGGCTGAGGGTGGTGTGGGGCTGAGGGTGGTGTGGGTGAGGGTGGGGTGGGGCTGAGGGTGGTGTGGGTGAGAGTGGTGTGGGGGTGGTGTGGGGGTGAGGGTGGTGTGGGGGTGAGGATGGTGTGGGTGAGGGTGGTGTGGGTGAAGGTGGTGTGGGTGAGGGTGGTGTTGGGGCTGAGGGTGGTGTGGGGGGTGGCGAGGGTGGTGTGGGTGAGGGTGGTGTGGGTGAGGGTGGTGTGGGTGAGGGTGGTGTGGGTGAGGGTGGTGTTGGGGCTGAGGGTGGTGTGGGGGTGGCGAGGGTGGTGTGGGTGAGGGTGGTATGGTGCTGAGGGTGGCGTGGGTGAGGGTGGTGTTGGGGGTGAGGATGGTGTGGGTGAGGGTGGTGTGGGTGAGGGTGGTGTGGGTGAGGGTGGTGTTGGGGCTGAGGGTGGTGTGGGGGTGGCGAGGGTGGTGTGGGTGAGGGTGGTATGGGGGTGAGGATGGTGTGGGTGAGGGTGGTGTGGGTGAGGGTGGTGTTGGGGCTGAGGGTGGTGTGGGGGTGGTGTGGGGCTGAGGGTGGTGTGGGTGAGAGTGGTGTGGGGGTGGTGTGGGGGTGAGGGTGGTGTGGGGGTGAGGATGGTGTGGGTGAGGGTGGTGTGGGTGAGGGTGGTGTGGGTGAGGGTGGTGTTGGGGCTGAGGGTGGTGTGGGGGTGGCGAGGGTGTGGTGTGGGTGAGGGTGGTATGGTGCTGAGGGTGGCGTGGGTGAGGGTGGTGTGGGTGAGGGTGGTGGGGGTGAGGGTGGTGGTGGTGAGGGTGGTGTGGGTGAGGGTGGTGTGGGTGAGGGTGGTGTGGGTGAGGGTGGTGTGGGTGGTGTGTGGGTGAGGGTGGTGAGGGTGGTGTGTGGGTGAGGGTGGGGGGTGAGGGTGGTGTGGGTGAGGGTGGGTGAGGGTGGGGGGTGAGGGTGGTGTGGGTGAGGGTGGTGTGGTGAGGGTGGTGTGTGTGGTGTGTGGGTGAGGGTGGTGAGGGTGGTGTGGGTGAGGGTGGTGTGGGTGAGGGTGGTGAGGGTGGTGTGGGGCTGAGGGTGGTGTTGGGGTGAGGGTGGTGTGGGTGAGGGTGGTGAGGGTGGTGTGGGGCTGAGGGTGGTGTTGGGGTGAGGGTGGTGTGGGACTGAGGGTGGTGTGGGTGAGGGTGGTGAGGGTGGTGTGGGGCTGAGGGTGGTGTTGGGGTGAGGGTGGTGTGGGACTGAGGGTGGTGTGGGTGAGGGTGGTGTGGGACTGAGGGTGGTGTGGGTGAGGGTGGTGTGGGACTGAGGGTGGTGTGGGTGAGGGTGGTGAGGGTGGTGTGGGGCTGAGGGTGGTGTTGGGGCTGAGGGTGGTGTGGGTGAGGGTGGTGAGGGTGAGGGTGGTGAGGGTGGTGTGGGGCTGAGGGTGGTGTGGGTGAGGGTGGTGTGTGTGGTGTGTGGGTGAGGGTGGTGAGGGTGGTGTGGGTGAGGGTGGTGTGGGTGAGGGTGGTGAGGGTGGTGTGGGGCTGAGGGTGGTGTTGGGGCTGAGGGTGGTGTGGGTGAGGGTGGTGAGGGTGAGGGTGGTGTGGGGCTGAGGGTGGTGAGGGTGAGGGTGGTGTGTGTGGTGTGTGGGTGAGGGTGGTGAGGGTGGTGTGGGTGAGGGTGGTGTGGGTGAGGGTGGTGTGGGTGAGGGTGGTGTGGGTGAGGGTGGTGAGGGTGGTGTGGGGCTGAGGGTGGTGTTGGGGCTGAGGGTGGTGTGGGTGAGGGTGGTGAGGGTGGTGTGGGGCTGAGGGTGGTGTGGGTGAGGGTGGTTGTGGGTGAGGGTGGTGTGGGTGAGGGTGGTGTGGGGGTGAGGTGTGGGTGAGGATGGTGTGGGTGAGGGTGGTGTGGGTGAGGGTGGTGTGGGGCTGAGGGTGGGGCTGAGGGTGGTGTTGGGGGTGAGGGTGGTGTGGGTGAGGGTGGTGTGGGTGAGGGTGGTGTGAGGGTGGTGGTGGGGCTGAGGGTGGTGTTGGGGCAAGGGTGAGGTGGGGCTGAGGGTGGTGTGGGGGTGAGGGTGGTGTGGGGCTGAGGGTGGTGTGGGGGTGAGGATGGTGTGGGTGAGAGTGGTGTGGGTGAGGGTGGGGTGGGGCTGAGGGTGGTGTGGGTGAGGGTGGTGTGGGTGAGGGTGGGGTGGGGCTGAGGGTGGTGTGGGGCTGAGGGTGGTGTGGGGCTGAGGGTGGTGTGGGTGAGGGTGGTGTGGGTGAGGGTGGGGTGGGGCTGAGGGTGGTGTGGGTGAGAGTGGTGTGGGGGTGGTGTGGGGGTGAGGATGGTGTGGGTGAGAGTGGTGTGGGGGTGGTGTGGGGGTGAGGGTGGTGTGGGGGTGAGGATGGTGTGGGTGAGAGTGGTGTGGGGCTGAGGGTGGTGTGGGGCTGAGGGTGGTGTGGGTGAGGGTGGGGTGGGGCTGAGGGTGGTGTGGGTGAGAGTGGTGTGGGGGTGGTGTGGGGGTGAGGGTGGTGTGGGGGTGAGGATGGTGTGGGTGAGGGTGGTGGGGTGAAGGTGGTGTGTGGTTGAGGGTGGTGTTGGGGCTGAGGGAGTTGGGTGTGGGGGTGGCGAGGGTGGTGGTGGTGAGGTGGTATGGTGCTGACGGGTGGCGTGGGTTGAGGGTGGTGTTGGGGGGGTGTGAGGGATGGTGTGGCGTGAGGGTGGTGTGGGGTCGAGGGGGTGTGGGTGAGGGTTGGTGTTGGGGCTGATGGGTGGGTGGGCTGGTGGCGCAGGGTTGGTGTGGGTGAGTTGGTTGTGGGTGGTGTGTGGGTGAGTGGTGGTTAGGGTGGTGTGTGGGTGAGGGTGGGGGGTTGAGGGTGGTTGTGGGTTGAGGGTGGGTGAGGGTGGGGGGGTCGAGGTGGTGTGGGTGAGGGTTGGTGTGGTGAGGGTGGTTTGTGTGTGGGTGTGGGTGAGGGGTGTGTTTGGGTGAGGGTGGTGTGGGTGAGGGTGGTGAGGGTGGGTGTGGGGCTGGGGGTGGTGTTGGGGTGAGGGTGGTGTGGGTGAGGGTGGTGAGGGTGGTGTGGGGCTGAGGGTGGTGTTGGGGTGAGGGTGGTGTGGGACTGAGGGTGGTGTGGGTGAGGGTGGTGAGGGTGGTGTGGGGCTGAGGGTGGTGTTGGGGTGAGGGTGGTGTGGGACTGAGGGTGGTGTGGGTGAGGGTGGTGTGGGACTGAGGGTGGTGTGGGTGAGGGTGGTGTGGGACTGAGGGTGGTGTGGGTGAGGGTGGTGAGGGTGGTGTGGGGCTGAGGGTGGTGTTGGGGCTGAGGGTGGTGTGGGTGAGGGTGGTGAGGGTGAGGGTGGTGAGGGTGGTGTGGGGCTGAGGGTGGTGTGGGTGAGGGTGGTGTGTGTGGTGTGTGGGTGAGGGTGGTGAGGGTGGTGTGGGTGAGGGTGGTGTGGGTGAGGGTGGTGAGGGTGGTGTGGGGCTGAGGGTGGTGTTGGGGCTGAGGGTGGTGTGGGTGAGGGTGGTGAGGGTGAGGGTGGTGTGGGGCTGAGGGTGGTGTTGAGGGTGAGGGTGGTGTGTGTGGTGTGTGGGTGAGGGTGGTGAGGGTGGTGTGGGTGAGGGTGGTGTGGGTGAGGGTGGTGTGGGTGAGGGTGGTGTGGGTGAGGGTGGTGAGGGTGGTGTGGGGCTGAGGGTGGTGTTGGGGTGAGGGTGGTGTGGGGACTGAGGGTGGTGTGGGTGAGGGTGGTGAGGGTGGTGTGGGGCTGAGGGTGGTGTTGGGGCTGAGGGTGGTGTGGGTGAGGGTGGTGAGGGTGGTGTGGGGCTGAGGGTGGTGTGGGTGAGGGTGGTGTGGGTGAGAGTGGTGTGGGTGAGGGTGGTGTGGGGGTGAGGGTGGGTGAGGATGTTGTGGGTGAGGGTGGTGTGGGTGAGGGTGGTGTGGGGCTGAGGGTGGGGCTGAGGGTGGTGTTGGGGGTGAGGGTGGTGTGGGTGAGGGTGGTGTGGGTGAGGGTGGTGTGAGGGTGGTGTGGGGCTGAGGGTGGTGTTGGGGCAAGGGTGAGGTGGGGCTGAGGGTGGTGTGGGGGTGAGGGTGGTGTGGGGCTGAGGGTGGTGTGGGGGTGAGGATGGTGTGGGTGAGAGTGGTGTGGGTGAGGGTGGGGTGGGGCTGAGGGTGGTGTGGGTGAGAGTGGTGTGGGTGAGGTGGGGTGGGGCTGAGGGTGGTGTGGGGCTGAGGGTGGTGTGGGGCTGAGGGTGGTGTGGGTGAGGGTGGTGTGGGTGAGGGTGGGGTGGGGCTGAGGGTGGTGTGGGTGAGGGTGGTGTGGGGGTGGTGTGGGGGTGAGGATGGTGTGGGTGAGAGTGGTGTGGGGGTGGTGTGGGGGTGAGGGTGGTGTGGGGGTGAGGGTGGTGTGGGTGAGAGTGGTGTGGGGCTGAGGGTGGTGTGGGGCTGAGGGTGGTGTGGGTGAGGGTGGGGTGGGGCTGAGGGTGGTGTGGGTGAGAGTGGTGTGGGGGTGGTGTGGGGGTGAGGGTGGTGTGGGGGTGAGGATGGTGTGGGTGAGGGTGGTGTGGGTGAAGGTGGTGTGGGTGAGGGTGGTGTTGGGGCTGAGGGTGGTGTGGGGGTGGCGAGGGTGGTGTGGGTGAGGGTGGTATGGTGCTGAGGGTGGCGTGGGTGAGGGTGGTGTTGGGGGTGAGGATGGTGTGGGTGAGGGTGGTGTGGGTGAGGGTGGTGTTGGGGCTGAGGGTGGTGTGGGGGTGGCGAGGGTGGTGTGGGTGAGGGTGGTATGGGGGTGAGGATGGTGTGGGTGAGGGTGGTGTGGGTGAGGGTGGTGTTGGGGCTGAGGGTGGTGTGGGGCTGAGGGTGGTGTGGGTGAGAGTGGTGTGGGGGTGGTGTGGGGGTGAGGGTGGTGTGGGGGTGAGGATGGTGTGGGTGAGGGTGGTGTGGGTGAGGGTGGTGTGGGTGAGGGTGGTGTTGGGGCTGAGGGTGGTGTGGGGGGTGGCGAGGGTGGTGTGGGTGAGGGTGGTATGGTGCTGAGGGTGGCGTGGGTGAGGGTGGTGTTGGGGGTGAGGATGGTGTGGGTGAGGGTGGTGTGGGTGAGGGTGGTGTGGGTGAGGGTGGTGTGGGTGAGGGTGGTGTGGGTGAGGGTGGTGTGGGTGAGGGTGGTGTGGGTGGTGTGTGGGTGAGGGTGGTGAGGGTGGTGTGTGGGTGAGGGTGGGGGGTGAGGGTGGTGTGGGTTGAGGGTGGGTGAGGGTGGGGGGTGAGGGTGGTGTGGGTGAGGGTGGTGTGAGGCTGAGGGTGGTGTGGGGCTGAGGGTGGTGTGAGGCTGAGGGTGGTGTGGGGCTGAGGGTGGTGTGGGTGAGGGTGGTGAGGGTGGTGAGGGGCTGAGGGTGGTGTAGGGGTGAGGGTGGTGTAGGGGCGAGGGTGGTGTGGGGCTGAGGGTGGTGTGGGTGAGGGTGGTGAGGGTGATGTGTGGGTGAGGGTGGTGAGGGTGGTGTGTGGGTGAGGGTGGGGGGTGAGGGTGGTGTGGGTGAGGGTGGTGTGGGGCTGAGGGTGGTGTGGGGCTGAGGGTGGTGTGAGGCTGAGGGTGGTGTGGGGCTGAGGGTGGTGTGGGTGAGGGTGGTGAGGGTGGTGAGGGGCTGAGGGTGGTGTAGGGGTGAGGGTGGTGTAGGGGCGAGGGTGGTGTGGGGCTGAGGGTGGTGTGGGTGAGGGTGGTGAGGGTGATGTGTGGGTGAGGGTGGTGAGGGTGGTGTGTGGGTGAGGGTGGGGGGTGAGGGTGGTGTGGGTGAGGGTGGTGTGGGCTGAGGGTGGTGTGGGGCTGAGGGTGGTGTGAGGCTGAGGGTGGTGTGGGGCTGAGGGTGGTGTGGGTGAGGGTGGTGAGGGTGGTGAGGGGCTGAGGGTGGTGTAGGGTGAGGGTGGTGTGGGGGTGAGGGTGGTGTGGGGCTGAGGGTGGTGTGGGTGAGGGTGGTGAGGGTGATGTGTGGGTGAGGGTGGTGTAGGGGCGAGGGTGGAGTGCGGGTGGTGTGAATTTGGGGGTGGGGTGAGGGTGGTGTTGGGGCTGGTGTGATTTTGGGGTCGGGGTGAGGGTGGTGTTGGGGTGGGGTGGATTTTAGACATTACACATCAGTACATTAGAACATTACAGCGCAGTACAGACCCTTCGGCCCTCGATGTTGCGCCAACCTGTGAAACACCTCTAAAGCCCATCTACACTATTCCTTTATCGTCCATATGTCTATCCAATGACCATTTAAATGCCCTTAATGTTGGCGAGTCCACTACTGTTGCAGGCAGGGCTTTCCACACCCTTACTACTCTCTGAGTAAAGAACCTACCTCTGACATCTGTCCTATATCTATCTCCCCTCAATTTAAAGCTATGTCCCCTCGTGCTAGACATCACCATTCGAGTAAAAAGGCTCTCACCTTATCTAATGCTCTGATCACCTTGTATGCCTCAATTAAGTCACCTCTTAAGCTTCCTCTCTCTAACGAAAACAGCCTCAAGTTCCTCAACCTTTCCTCATAAGATCTTCCGTCCATACCAGGCAACATCCTGGTAAATCTCCTCTGCACCCTTTCCAATGCTTCCACATCCTTCCTATAATGCGGCGACCAGAACTGCACGCAATACTCCAAATGCGGCTGCACCAGAGTTTTGTACAGCTGCAACATGACCTCATGGCTCTGAAACTCAATCCCCCTACCAATAAAAGCTAACACACCGTACGCTTTCTTAACAACCCTATCAACCTGGGGGGCAACTTTCAGGGATCTATGGACATGGACACCGAGATCTCTCTGCTCATCCACACTCCCAAGAATCTTACCATTAGCCCAGTACTCTGTCTTCCTGTTACTCCTTCCAAAATTAATCACCTCACACTTTTCTGCATTTAACTCCATTTGCCACTTCTCAGCCCAGCTCTGTAGCTTATCTATGTCCCTCTGTAACCTGCAACATCCTTCCGCACTGTCCACAACTCCACCGACTTTAGTGTCATCCGCAAATTTACTCACCCATCCTTCTCCGCCCTCCTCCAGGTCATTTATAAAATTAACAAACATGGGGTACTTTTGGTACACCATGAGTAACTGAACTCCAGGCTGAATATTTCCCATCAACCACCACCCTCTGTCTTCTTACAGCCAGCCAATTTCTGATCCGAACAGCTAAATCACCCTCAATCCCATGCCTCCGTATTTTCTACAATAGCCTACCGTGGGGAACCTTATCAAACGCTTTACTGAAATCCATATACACCACATCAACTGCTTTACCCTCGTCCTCCTGTTTGGTCACCTTCTCAAAGAACTCAATAAGGTTTGTGAGGCGCGACCTACCCTTCACAAAACCGTGTTGACTATCCCTAATCAAATTATTCCTTTCCAGATGATTATAAATCCTATCTCTTATAATCCTTTCCAAGACTTTTCCCACAACTGAAGTAAGGCTCACAGGTCTATAGTTACTGGGGTTGTCTCTACTCCCCTTCTTGAACAAGGAGACAACATTTGCTATCCTCCAGTCTTCTGGCACTATTCCTGTCGACAAAGACGACATAAAGATCAAGGACAAAGGCTCTGCAATCTCCTCCCTAGCTTCCCAGAGAATCCTAGGGGGTGGAGTGAGGGTGGTGTTGGGGCTGGTGTGGATTCGGGAGTGGGGTGAGTGTGGGTAACACACCTGCCATGAGGAACTGCAACTCAGCGGGATTTCGCTCCCTCGCCCAAGGCCAGTCTCCACCCTGGTGATCACACTTTCCTTGGGCCGCCGACCACGTCCAGGGCCCACTGTTCTGTTGGGGTGAGGGGCCGTAGGTCTGGCAGTCTCCCTCCAATCTTCTCCCACTCCCGGGGGTTATGGCCAGCCTGCTCCTGGTGGGGGTAGGGGGGGGAACAGACAACGCACTGTGTTGAACAATCCGACGCATGCAGCCCAGGGGGAGGGGTAGCTGGTGGCTTCAGTGGCCAAGGCATCCAGCCATGGTGGTCGGTATGGGTGGAGGGTGTGGGTTCGGCCACACTCAAGGTGGGGGGATGGGGGGAGGGGTTACGGGAGTGTGGACGGGTTTGGTTCCAGGGGCACAGTGCTGCCAACTCACCCTGTTGTGATCGGTCAGTTTCTCCCGGCAGTATTGGCTGGTCCGGAAGCTGTTGCTCGTCGGGTTTACCGCCTCTGCCACTTGCGCCCAGGCACGGCGAATGCCGCACCGTAGTGGTTGGCAGCCCCCTTCCCAGGCCGAAATACAAGGTCACCCGCCTCTCCTCTACGACGTCCAGCAGGGTCTCCAGCTCGGCATCCGTGAAACGGGGTGCCGCTCTCCCCGCTGCCATCTTGTTGGCTGGGGTGGTGTGTGTGGGGAGTGTGTATGTGCAGCTGCAGCTTGTCAGCCTCAATCGAGTGTCAATCGCAAATCTGGTGATTCCGGCACCGTTTCTCATTCTCTGTTCCACGTTCTGCGCCGGTGCCAACCCCTCAACGGTCTCCGAATCAGTGCGGCGCCAGTTTTGCCATCGCGTAACTCCATGAATCCGGCCCCGGCGTCCACACTTAGTCTCAGGAACAGAGAATTCCACTGCAGGTGTTTTAAGAAGATTAAAGGAGTTAACAGGATAGATGAAGAGAAAATATGTTCTCAGGTGGGTGGGGTAGGGGAGGGGGCGTCCAGGCATGTGTTGGACTCAGAATCCGGCCAGTCAGGAGAGCCATCAGGAAGCACATTTTCCTGAAACGGCAGTGGAATTCTGGAACTCTCCTTGTCATATGGATGCTGGGGTGGAGATTGTTGAATCTTTCAGGGCTGTGATTGATGGAGTGTGAGTATTAAGAGTTTTGGAATCACGGCAGTTTCACGGAGCTTTGATACACATCAGCCATGGGTTTGATGGAATAATATAACTGACACGAAGGCTTGGATTGCCTGCCCCATTCCTGTGTTCACTTATTTTAACTTTCAAGTCTAGTTCTGCTGTGCCATCTCTCCTTGATTTCCTTACGGTGTGGGTGAGGGTTTCCTTTTTAAAACATTTATAATAGACCTTGCCTCCACCTCGAGCCATCCTGTTAACATCCTTGTGAAAGAATGAAGTGTGTTGGACGCGAGTTGTTGTATGAACCATTTCTATCCTCTGCCTCATTCCTGATAAGTAAGGAATAATGCGCAATGATTGTCTATTAAATGGTGACAGTGCTGTGCAGGCAAGTGGGATGTAAGTGGAGATAGCTTGCAGGATGCAGAGGAGCTGTCATTACAGTCGATTGGAATGACATTGTTCCTTCTATAATCATAGACCGGAATACTAATAGAAAGCAAGAGAAGAATGATTTAAGGACATGCGAAATCTAGGAACAGGAAAATGTCATTAAGCTCAACACACTTGTTCTGTTCTTGTGACACATAAATTCCAATTGTTGAGAATCAATCTGAGCAGAAGAATATTTCAAACACACCTTAGTTGAATCGTTTTTTTTATTGTTTAGTCCAGTGTCGAATCGGAATGGAGAAATGGCAAGCAGAGTCTTGGTGTATACCGATACAACCTTCCAGAGTAATAATCAGTTTTCCTTGAACAACTCTCTCGATGAGGACATCGTTGGCAAGGTTGGCATTTATTGCTCTTACTTAGTTGGCCTGCGAAGGTGATGGTGGGCTGCCCTCTTCTTGAATGGTGGGCAGCAGGTTTGGGACAACTGAGTGGTCATTTCAGGGAACAGTTAAAATTCATCCATTTTGGTGGTGGGATTGTAGTCACGTATAGGCCAGACTGGAGGAAATATAGAAACACAGAAAATAGGTGTAGGAGTACGCCATTCGGCCCTTCGAGCCTGCACCACCATTCAATATGATCCTGGCTGATCATGCAAATTCAGTATCCAACACCCGCTTTCTCTCCTACCCCTTGATCCCTTTAGCCAAACGTCCATTTCCCTCTTGAATATATCCAATGAACTGGCCCCAACAGCTTTCTGTGGTAGAGAATTCCACAAGTTCACAACTCTCTGAGAGAAGATGTTCTTCCTTCTCTCAGTCCTCAATGGTTTACCCCTTATTCTCAGGCTGCGACTCCTAGTTCTGGACGTCCCCAACATCGGGAACATTCTTTCCGCATCTAGTCTGTCCAGTCCCATCAGGATTTTATATGTTTCTAAGAGATCCCCTCTCATTCTTCTAAACTCCAGCCCAGTCGATCCAGTCTTTCTTCATTTGTCAGTCCTGCCATCCCAGGAATTAACCTGGTGAACCTTCGCTGGACACTCTCAATAGCAAGAATGTCCTTCCTCAAACTAGGAGACCAAAACTGCACCCAATACTCAAGATGTGGCCTCACCAAGGCCGTGTATAACTGCAGCAAGACATCACGGCTCCTATACACAAATCCTGGAGGAGGACGGCCAGTTTCCTTCTCCTGAGAACATTAGGAATAAAAGACTGGTTAGGCCGTGTAAGTCACAGCGAGTACAATTCAGGACACTGCGGGCTGTTAACCTCGTCCAGGAACTGGGAGTTTGAACTCCAAGGAAAGTCTGAGTTGCTGGGAGCACTTTTACAGCGAGGTCTCAGGGAGGTCAAACTAATCATTTCAAGATTTGAAGTGTGCATAAAAACTGAACTGTAGCAAATCGCTTGGTATGGCCTTTCACGTTGGGAAAAGGTTCACCTTATTCCATCTGCCCTCAGGTGGCAACTTTCATTGGTGTTTTCTGCCTGTTTGGGGTAGATTAACACCAAAGAGTTCTCTGTAGTGATGTGTTGCCTCGTAGATTCATTGACAAAAACTTGAGATTATGTTGTGCTTTATGTGGGAAAAATGTCCCAACACACAGGTACATTATTAGACACAGGAACACAGGCAATAGATGAGGGGTAAGCTATTCAGCCCCCCAGCCTACCACACCATTAGGTCATTACCGATCTTCTCCCTGAACACCATCTTCCTTTGGAAAGGCTCAGGGACTTGAGGTTGTTTTCGTTAGAGAGGAGAAGGCTGAGAGGTGACTTAATAGAGACATATAAGATAGTCAGAGGGTTAGATAGGGTGGACAGTGAGAGTCTTTTTCCTCGGATGGTGATGACCAACACGAGGGGACACAGCTTTAAATTGAGGGGTGGTAGATATAGGACAGATGTCAGAGGCAGTTTCTTTACTCAGAGAGTAGTAGGGGTGTGGAACGCCCTGCCTGCAACAGTAGTAGACTCGCCAAATTTAAGGGCATTTAAGTGGTCACTGGTTAGACATATGGATGAAAATGGAATAGTGTAGGTCAGATAGGCTTCAGATGGTTTCACGGGTCGGTGCAACATTGAGGGCCGAAGGGCCCGTACTGAGCTGGAATGTTCTATGTTCCATCACGTTAACAGGGTTCTTTTTTCAGCTGCAATGTCCACTCAGTGCTCCTGCCCTGCCCCATGCCCCCTGGCCCCTGCCCCCCTGGCCCCTGCCACCAGCCCCCTGCCCCCTTCCCCCTGCCCCCCGCCACCAGCCTCCTTCCCACTGCCCCCTGCCCCCTGGGCCCTGGCCCCTGCCACCAGCCCCCTGCCCCCTGGGCCCTGCCCCCTGGCCCCTGCCACCAGCCTCCTTCCCCCTGCCCCCTGGGCACTGCCCCCTGGCCCCTGCCACCAGCCTCCTTCCCCCTGCCCCCTGCCCCCTGGGCCCTGGCCCCTGCCACCAGCCCCCTGCCCCCTGGGCCCTGCCCTCTGGCCCCTGCCACCAGCCTCCTTCCCCCTGCCCCCTGGGCACTGCCCCCTGGCCCCTGCCACCAGCCTCCTTCCCCCTGCCCCCTGCCCCCTGGGCCCTGGCCCCTGCCACCAGCCCCCTGCCCCCTGGGCCCTGCCCCTGGCCCCTGCCACCAGCCTCCTTCCCCCTGCCCCCTGGGCACTGCCCCCTGGCCCCTGCCACCAGCCTCCTTCCCCCTGCCCCCTGCCCCCTGTCTCCTGCAGACGTGGCCGCAGACTACTGCTCCTCAGCTTCTGCCTGCTCTCCACCCCCCCTCCCCCACTCACTGGGCTGCATATCCCCGAGGTAAGTTAGTCTTTTTACTCATTCTATGCTGCTGTTATGCCTTCCGCCTGCCCCCCCCCCCTCCCCCCCGTTCCACCTCCCGTCTGCCCCCCGCCCCCATCTGCCCCCCGCAGACTAGGCCACAGATTCCCAAGGTAAGTTAGGTTTTATACTCACTCAATTGCTCCTGCAGATGCTGGAATCTGAAACAAAAACAGAAAATACTGGACAGTTGGAGATAGTCTTGTCTGGGTTCAGTACCTGCACCACCGGCGTTGCCCAATCTGCAAAGTGGACGGGTCTGGTGACACCCAGATTTTCTAGTTGACTAAGTTTCAGTTTCCACTTTTTCTAACAACACATGGGGACTGGGCGCGCCCAGAAATACCGAGGTTGAGCTCCCGAGTCAACATGAATGCGAGCTTTTATCTCCTCCAGTCTGGGTTGAAATACTTCGGGGTACTTACCCAACACTTTGCGTAAGCCCCCTGACTCCAGCTGTAGCATGCATCACCAATTTAGCTGCAAATGGCTCAATGTCTCAACGTCTTTTGGGCTGGTGCCTTGCCTCCTGACCACAGATAGCGGAAGACGGGGCGACTGGTAAAGATAAACCAGCAGAGTCATGGTGGTATCTGCAATGTCCAATGCTCACCCGTATAGCTGGCCAACCTAGCCGGCCAACCTAGCCTTGGTATCGGTCAGATCCAGGAGGCCATTCGGCCTATCGAGTTTGCGCTCCCTGACAAACGGCCCTTGGAAATAGCAGCCTACTTTGGCCCACACCTCCACCCTATCCCCAAAACTCAGTAACCCCACCTAACCTTTATGGACACTAAGGGGCAATTTAGCATGGCCAATCCACCTAACCTGCACATCTTTGGACTGTGGGAGGAAACCGGAGCACCCGGAGGAAACCCACGCACACACGGGGAGAAAGTACAAACTCCACATAGACAGTCACCCAGGACCGGAATTGAACCAGGGACCCTGTTGCTGTGAGGCAGCAATGCTAACCACTGTGCTGCCGTGCTGCCCCAGCAGGGGGCTGAATGGTCTGTTCCTCTGCTCTAAGTACAATGTAACATAAGCTTTGTGGCAATATGCACAATTAATGCAGCAGCTGACACAACCCTGCAAGGACATCTTTGTGCAATTCTGAGGCTAAAGTGCGGCAATTCTTCATCTGGAGTGCGGCACTTTGCTGTTCTCTAATACTTTGCGAGATGTGTCACATGGTGCCGAGCATTAAGTGATAATTAAGTGCAGCTGGTTAGCATTTTTATTTTCGCTGCATTTAATTATCATGTTCCCAGGCTTGGGAATTATCACTGACACTTGTAGAATAAAACAATATCAAACTATTGTTGGACTGTGATTGCACTTTCAAGTAATTAAGTGGCTTTGACAAAGGTACTTGGTTTAAAAATAAAGCAACGCTAATAGATAACACTGAAAGACTCAGCATGTGAGTTGTGTGTTTTGTCATGAAAAGGAACACGTCTTTCGGGATTCTTTATGTAAGCTACAGCAAAACAGAGCAGACTGAGATCAATTCAACTGTGGCGAACTGTAGACATTCTATATACAGCACCAAACGTACACCCTTTGGCCAACCAGGGATTAATTTCCAATCTTGTCCATCCACTTGCCTCAACTCAACCTGGTGGAGGAGTCCAGAACAGGTAGCACCTTAAACTTAGAATCAGATCACTCAGGGGTGATGTCAGGGAGCGCAAATGATCATGGGAATGTGTAGCTCTCCCCCACAGGACGGTGCTGAGGCTGGGAGCCCTGGAAGGATGTGCCCCTTTGTCAGGGCGACCCCAGAAGAGGAAATTGTTTTTTTTTTCATAGATCACCCCTCAACCTTCTCAACCCAAGGGACGACAAGCCAATGAATTCATTTTACTAAGCACAAGAAGAACAATGCATAGCATGTTAAAATATATGCGCGCAAAGAAAATATTCAGGAGCAAAATCTCCAGACGCAGGAAAAAATGAATTAAAGATGTGAGAAGTAAAATCAAATTTAAAAACAAGACCAAATTCAGAGATATTTAATAATTCAAAAAGCAGAGTTTCAGGATGTCTGATTACCAATGTAAAATTTTTAAAAAGCACTCAAGGGTTTGCAATGATCAACAGGGACTATATTTATCATGCAGAGCGTGTTGAGAAAGCAGGAGGGAGGTTTTCTCTGTGTTCTATCTATAGCGAAATGATAAACACCATTATCCAATTGTCTATAATTACCATAGGGTCTCATTTCTGACTGGTTCTTCAGTCCGCTGTCAAAAGGACTGGGCGCCTGTAACCAAACAGTAGGCCGTATCACTTGCATGTTGAATCTTAGAATGGTTACAGAACAGAATGGGGAAATCTGGCCCTTCGCACAAGTGTTGCATCTCTGCAAATGCGATTTAGCTGGTCTCACCCCTTCGCTCTTTGTCCTGAAAATCTTCTCTCTCCAGAGCTTCATGCATTTTCCTTCTGAAAGCCGTGATTGAATTGGCCTCCATCACTCCAGCAGCGCACGCCACATCCAGTGGGGAGGCATGCAACGGGGAGGGCACAAGAGGCAGCAAGGAAAGTCGCAGAGGATAAGTGGGTGGGAAGCAGGGGACAGATGGAATGGAATGTTGGGAGGTGTAAGGTTATTCACTTTCCTTGGAAGAATAGAAAAACAGAAAATGTTTTAAAAGGCGTGAAAGTTGAAATTTGCTGTGTTAAGGGGGACTTAAGTGTAGCCATACCAGGAGCGTAGAAAGGTGACACGCAGGTACAGCAGACGATCAGGAAGGCAGATGGCATGTTGGACTTTGTACATCAAAAAAATCATTCAATAAATCAGTCTCCACTGATTTCTGTTCAAGAGAATTCCAAAGACTCTTTGAGTGAAGAAATTCTTTCTTATTTCTGTCTTTGAATGTGTAATGAACTCCAATTGGCTTTATTGGTTGGCCAATTATATGAGCTCCCTCAATGATAGCTCATTGAGGGGGCCCATATAATCACCTGTGTAGGCTTTGTGAGCCAGTCTTAAATGGACTGGACTGCTAGCAGCACTGTTTGTAGCTGCTCCTGTAATATCGTTATTGTAAATAAATATTGGTGTGGTGACGGAACTCCTGCCTCCTGTGGATTACTACAGAATGGGAGCTCCTTTATTTTTAAACTCTGCCCCCTAGTTCAAGATTCCCCCATGAAATAAACACCATGGCAAGCCCTCTTAGAAACTTATATGTTTCAATAAAATCCACCTGCCATTCTTCTGACCCCAATGAGTAGAGGCCCAACCTGCTTCACTTTTCTTCAGAAGGCAAACCCTTCATCCTTGGAATCAACTTAGTAAACCTTCCCTGAACTGCATCCAACACAAGTATACCCCTCTGGTTTAGCTCACTTGGTTTGTGATACTGAGTGAAGTGTGGGTTCAATTCCCAGTACCACCAGCTGTGGTTATTCATCTCAACCTTGTCCCCTGCCTGAGGTGTGGTGACCTTCAGGTTAAACCACCACCAGTCAGCTCCCCCCTTCAAAGGAGAAAGCAGCCTATGGTCATCTGGGACTGCGGTGACTTTACCTTACCTTTTATCTCGCCTTAAATAAGGAGAACACGGTACACAATACTTTAGGTGAGGTCTCACCAACTCGTTGTACAGTTCTAGCAAGAATTTCTGACTTTTATACTCCATTCACCTTACAATAAAGGCCAGAATTAATTGCCTAATTATTTGCTGCACCTTCATGCCAACCTTTTGTGATTCATGTATGATGACATCAATATCCTGCTGTACTGCAGCAACCTGAATCCTCTCCCCATTTCAATATTATTCTGCTTTTCTATTCTTCCCCCCAAATTGGATCATCACACATTTTTCCACATTATAATCCATCTGCCAATTTTTTGTCCATGCACTGAACCTATCTATCTCCCTTTGCAGACTTGATTCTTTGTTAAAACTTGCTTCCTTACCCAACATTGCACGTTCAGTAAACCTGGCTACAATCCCTTCATCAAATTCATTAATATAGACAGTAAATAGTTGAGACCCCTGAATTGATCACTGCAGCACTCCATTAAGTCGAGTTTTACATTTTGAAAGTTACCCATTCATCCTTACACGCTGGGCAAACTTCTCTGGCCTGCCCGTGACATGATTCACAGTGACAGGAGGTGTCCAGCTGTTGGCCGGAGATGGGATCTTCTGGTCCTGACGCTGTCTGGACTCTGGAATGGTTCCTAAAGACAGGAGGGTAGCTCCCATTACCCCCTATTGAAGAAGGGAGGTAAAGGGAAAACAGGGAACTATAGACCAGTAAGCCTAACGTCAGTAGTAGGGAAGTTGCTGAGTCCATTATCAAGTATTTCATAGCACAGCATTTGGAAAGCAGTGGTAATCAAGCATGGATTTACAAAAGGAAAATCATACTTGACCAATCTATGTGAATTCTTTGAAGATGTAACTAGTAGAGTTGATCAGGGAGAACCGGTGGATGTGGTTTATTTAGAATTTCAGAAGGTGTTTGAGAAGGTCTCACATGGCAGATTACTATATAGAATCATAGAATTTACAGTGCAGAAGGAGGCCATTTGGCCCATTGAGTCTGCACCGGTTCTTGGCAAGAGCACCCTACCCAAGCCCGCACTCCCACCCCATCCCCACACCCTATCCCCACAAGCCAGTAACCCCACCTAACACTAAGGGCAATTTTGGACACTAAGGGCAATTTAGCATGGCCAATCCACCTAACCTGTACATCTTTGGACTGTGGGAGGAAACCGGAGCACCCGGAGGAAACCTATGCACACACAGTGAGAACATGCAGACTCCGCACAGACAGTGACCCAAGTCGGGAACCTGGGACCCTGGAGCTGTGAAGCAATTGTGCTAACCACTATGCTACCGTGCTGCTATGGAAAGTTAAAGCGCATGGGATTATGGGTAGTGTCTTGAGATGGATAAAAATCTGGTTAACAGACAGGAAGCAAGATGTTGGAATAAATGGGTCTTTTACCGATTGGCAGGCAGTGACTAGTGCAATACCACAGGGATCTAGAACCCCAACTGTACACATTGTATATTCATGATTTGATGAGGGAACTAAATGTATTTAGTCCAAATGTGCAGATGATACAATGTTGGGTGGGAGGGTGAGCTGTGAGGAGGATGCAGAGTTCCTTCAGTGTGATTGGACAGGCTGAGTGAGTGGGCAAATGAATGGCAGATTTAGTATAATATGGGTAAATGTGAGGTTATTCATTTTGATAGCAAAAACAGATGTTAGCAACCAAAGATAGTTTTAAGGGATTTTATTTGTAAGTGTGAGCATTAGAAATAAGGTATAAGTTTTAGGTGGGTTTAATTTAATGTTTTTGTGCCTGGAAGGGACCTATAGTTAGATTCATGCTGGATAAGGGTGTTTATATGTGTCGGGGTTGATTAAGTTACAAATGTGACAAAGGGAGCTGCAACATAAAGAGTAAATATAGTTGCTTGACAACTAAAGGCCCTTTGAAGGAAAAAAGATTTTCCTTTGTTCATAGAGTAGAATCATAGAATAGCTAGAGTGAAGAAAGAGGCCGTTCAGCCCATCGAGTCTGCACTGACCCACTGAAAGAGCACCCTCCCCAGGCCCACTCTGCCGCTTCATGCCTGTAACCCCAGCTAACCTTTGGACAGTAGGGGGAAATTTATCATGGCCATTCCACCCAAACTGCACATCTTTGGGAGGAAACCGGAGCACCTGGAGGAAACCCGTGCAGACACGGGGAGAACGTGCAGACTCCCCACAGACAGTCAGTCACCCAAGGCCAGAATTGAACCCGGTTCCCTGGTGCTGTGAGGCAGCAGTGCTAAACACTGTGCCGCTCCAAGTTTGAACTGTAAATCAGGGATGTTAGTGCACATAAACTGGCAGAGAGAGAACATCTCCCACAACTTACTAACAGCAGTTAGAGACTAGGAGAGAGCTCTGCTCAAAGTGCAAGGAGGTAAATAAAGGCTGGTTGAAGCAGATAATATTCATGGGCAGTACAGGCACATCTGAGAGCCGGCTGCAATTGGGAAGTCAGTATTGGCTGGATATCAGAAATTGTGCAAACAGTGAGGGGATTCTGAAGAGAAAACCAGCGACACTAACTTAGGTTCAGAATGAAGAGTATATTTGACCATAGCCAATCTGTATGTTTTAAAAAGGACTTTGTTTGCTAATGAGGCCACTGTAGCTTCAAATGTACTGTATCATCAATATTAATCTTCAAACCTGCCTGTAGTTGTTAATGGAGGGGGGAGTAAAGGGGTATTATAATCCAAATTCTAAACGTTTCAGAAATGCTTTCCAGAATCAGGGGTCACAGTCTGAGGATACTGGGTGGACCATTTAGGACAGAGGTAAGGAGGAATGTCTTTACCCAGGAACGATGAATGCGTGGAATTCATCACCGCAGAAAGTAATTGAGGCCAAAAAATATGTTTTCAAGAAGGACTTAGATACTGTATAGCACTTGAGGGTAAAGGGATAAAAGGATATGGGGGGGAAAGCGGGAACAAGTTATTGAGTTGGGTGGTCATAATGACCGGAGGAGTAGGCTCGAAGGGCTGAATGGCCTCCTCCTGCTCCTATTTTCTATTCCTTATCTTTCTATGAACTTTACTTAGATTAAAACAGTCTATTCTCTCTTAACCCAGCACAAAGC
Organism: Scyliorhinus canicula; assembly: GCF_902713615.1. Classification (NCBI taxonomy): domain Eukaryota; kingdom Metazoa; phylum Chordata; class Chondrichthyes; order Carcharhiniformes; family Scyliorhinidae; genus Scyliorhinus; species Scyliorhinus canicula. Next base: position 206,713,681 of record NC_052152.1, on the reverse strand, counting down.
AGATGCCAAGATGACCCACACGACATAGAAGGAGGTCATTCAGTCCATTGAATCCATGCTGACCCTCTGTAGAGCAATCCATCCAGCCCCATTTCCCCTCTCAGCGTGCATACTGTTCCCAATGCCACGCTGACGGAGTGCTGCACTGTAGGAGTTGCCACATTTCGGATGAAATGTCAAAGCAAGGACTCGCCTGCTCTCCAAAGTAGGTGGAAAAGATGCGGAGGCAGTATTTGAAGAAGAGCAGGAACGTTTTGGAGTTGGGGACCAAGGGCAATGTGTCCAAGTTTGCAGACGACACTAAGATGAGTGGTAAAGCGAAAAGTGCAGAGGATACTGGAAGTCTGCAGAGGGATTTGGATAGGTTCAGTGAATGGGCTAGGGTCTGGCAGATGGAATACAATGTTGACAAATGTGAGGTTATCCATTTTGGTAGGAATAACAGCAAACGGGATTATTATTTAAATGATAAAATATTAAAGCATGCTGCTGTGCAGAGAGAGCTGGGTGTGCTAGTGCATGAGTCACAGAAAGTTGGTTTATAGGTGCAACTGGTGATTAAGAAGGCAAATGGAATTTTGTCCTTCATTGCTAGAGGGATGGAGTTTAAGACTAGGGAGGTTATGTTGCAATTGTATAAGGTGTTATTGAGGCCACACCTGGAGTATTGTGTTCAGTTTTGGTCTCCTTACTTGAGAAAGGACATACTGGCCCTGGAGGGTGTGAGGAAGAGATTCACTAGGTTAATCCCAGAGCTGAAGGGGTTGGATTATGAGGCGAGGTTGAGTAGACTGGGACTGTACTCGTTTGAATTTAGAAGGATGAGGGGGGATCTTATAGAAACATTTAAAATTATGAAGGGAATAGATAGGATAGATGCGGGCAGGTTGTTTCCACTGGCGGGTGAAAGCAGAACTAGGGGACGTAGCCTCAAAATAAGGGGAAGTAGATTTAGGACTGAGTTTAGGAGGAACTTCTTCACCCAAAGGGTTGTGAATCTATAGAATTCCTTGCCCAGTGAAGCAGTTGAGGCTCCTTCATTGAATGTTTTTAAGGTTAAGATAGATAGTTTTTTGAAGAATAAAGGGATTAAGGATTATGGTGTTCGGGCCGGAAAGTAGAGCTGAGTCCACAAAAGATCAGCCATGATCTCATTGAATGGCGGAGCAGGCTCGAGGGGCCAGATGGCCTACTCCTGCTCCTAGTTCTTATGTTCTTATGTTCTCCCAGGTCTGATGTAAAGTAGGTTATCTAATTGCTCTTTGTGGGATCTTGCTGTGCACAGATTGACTGCCACATTTCCTGCAATACAACAGTGGAGTACACTGCACTTCCTGACTGTGAAAAGATCTGGGATGGCCTTAAAGGTGATATTTAAATGCTAGTTCATCCCATCTCATATCGAATAATAAATAAATCAGTGAAGGCAGTCTGACTGAGCTGAATAACTGATATGATAGTGAAACTGCATCACAGACAAATTACTGAAATTATTAATCCTGAGACCGTGGCTCCTTGTGAGGACACATTGACGTGCTCTTCACGGGTTGTAGGAAAGCAGAGAAAGAATCTGATTCTTTTAAGAAACCTCAAAATTGTAACAGAGAACAAGTATTTATGAAACAACTCTTTTTTATTTACAAATAACTCACTGTATAAATTCAAACTCACTTCAGCATTGAAACTGCTTCAGCCTGGACAGCAACTGCAACCTCCAGAGCAACATTCAGACAGTGTCAGGAAAAGGTGAAGGCAGCAATTAAAATGAGCCAAAAAGAACAAAATGTCAGTAAAAGCTGAATGCAGAGATGCTAACATCTAACAACTCCACATTGCCCTGGTAACCTCTTGAGGAGGGGACGTATGCGTGAAGGTGTGAGAAAGCTTGCTGCTGCCAATTAGCTGGATCAGATCGCACACTGCTATCTAGCACCAATCGCACACTGCTATCTAGCACCAATCGCACACTGCTATCTAGCACCAATCGCACACTGCTATCTAGCACCAATCGCACACTGCTATCTAGCACCAATCGCACACTGCTATCTAGCACCAATCGCACACTGCTATCTAGCACCAATCGCACACTGCTATCTAGCACCAATCGCACACTGCTATCTAGCACCAATCGCACACTGCTATCTAGCACCAATCGCACACTGCTATCTAGCACCAATCGCACACTGCTATCTAGCACCAATCGCACACTGCTATCTAGCACCAATCGCACACTGCTATCTAGCACCAATCGCACACTGCTATCTAGCACCAATCGCACACTGCTATCTAGCACCAATCGCACACTGCTATCTAGCACCAATCGCACACTGCTATCTAGCACCAATCGCACACTGCTATCTAGCACCAATCGCACACTGCTATCTAGCACCAATCGCACACTGCTATCTAGCACCAATCGCACACTGCTATCTAGCACCAATCGCACACTGCTATCTAGCACCAATCGCACACTGCTATCTAGCACCAATCGCACACTGCTATCTAGCACCAATCGCACACTGCTATCTAGCACCAATCGCACACTGCTATCTAGCACCAATCGCACACTGCTATCTAGCACCAATCGCACACTGCTATCTAGCACCAATCGCACACTGCTATCTAGCACCAATCGCACACTGCTATCTAGCACCAATCGCACACTGCTATCTAGCACCAATCGCACACTGCTATCTAGCACCAATCGCACACTGCTATCTAGCACCAATCGCACACTGCTATCTAGCACCAATCGCACACTGCTATCTAGCACCAATCGCACACTGCTATCTAGCACCAATCGCACACTGCTATCTAGCACCAATCGCACACTGCTATCTAGCACCAATCGCACACTGCTATCTAGCACCAATCGCACACTGCTATCTAGCACCAATCGCACACTGCTATCTAGCACCAATCGCACACTGCTATCTAGCACCAATCGCACACTGCTATCTAGCACCAATCGCACACTGCTATCTAGCACCAATCGCACACTGCTATCTAGCACCAATCGCACACTGCTATCTAGCACCAATCGCACACTGCTATCTAGCACCAATCGCACACTGCTATCTAGCACCAATCGCACACTGCTATCTAGCACCAATCGCACACTGCTATCTAGCACCAATCGCACACTGCTATCTAGCACCAATCGCACACTGCTATCTAGCACCAATCGCACACTGCTATCTAGCACCAATCGCACACTGCTATCTAGCACCAATCGCACACTGCTATCTAGCACCAATCGCACACTGCTATCTAGCACCAATCGCACACTGCTATCTAGCACCAATCGCACACTGCTATCTAGCACCAATCGCACACTGCTATCTAGCACCAATCGCACACTGCTATCTAGCACCAATCGCACACTGCTATCTAGCACCAATCGCACACTGCTATCTAGCACCAATCGCACACTGCTATCTAGCACCAATCGCACACTGCTATCTAGCACCAATCGCACACTGCTATCTAGCACCAATCGCACACTGCTATCTAGCACCAATCGCACACTGCTATCTAGCACCAATCGCACACTGCTATCTAGCACCAATCGCACACTGCTATCTAGCACCAATCGCACACTGCTATCTAGCACCAATCGCACACTGCTATCTAGCACCAATCGCACACTGCTATCTAGCACCAATCGCACACTGCTATCTAGCACCAATCGCACACTGCTATCTAGCACCAATCGCACACTGCTATCTAGCACCAATCGCACACTGCTATCTAGCACCAATCGCACACTGCTATCTAGCACCAATCGCACACTGCTATCTAGCACCAATCGCACACTGCTATCTAGCACCAATCGCACACTGCTATCTAGCACCAATCGCACACTGCTATCTAGCACCAATCGCACACTGCTATCTAGCACCAATCGCACACTGCTATCTAGCACCAATCGCACACTGCTATCTAGCACCAATCGCACACTGCTATCTAGCACCAATCGCACACTGCTATCTAGCACCAATCGCACACTGCTATCTAGCTCCAATCGCACACTGCTATCTAGCTCCAGGGCAAGTTGCGAAGTTGAATTCTGTAGCAGAAGCATTGAGCCAGTCTTGTCCAGTTGACCTTACTTCCTGATTGCACTTTAAAATGCATTCAGAAATTATACAAGATTTCCCAATTAATCCTTAACCTGTGTGCTAGGAAAGTTCACAGATTTATTGAAGAAGTGCACAGTCGCTGGACTACCCCTGCATCTGAGGGGTTTTAAACTGCAGGAGTATCTTGTAATTGGTCACTGGAGAAGATGGCTGGAACAAGCTAAATTCTGACAGACTAGAGCCTGTGGTGATGAGGGCATGTGTGTGTGTGTGTGTGTGTGTTGGCCGTGATCTTCCGTCATCATCACCCCCCCCCCCCCCTCCCACTGAGTGCATGGTCAAATCCAGCCCCACAGAGCCCTGAGTCCCAAAAAAGTGAATTAACCAATAATTTTCCTGAGATATTTAACCGATGACAACTCCAATCAGTTACAGGCACCAGGGCAGGGTTTCTCCCCTACCCGGCGGGGCGGGGGGTCCCGGCGTGTTGGAGTGACATGAACCACTCCGGCGTCGGGCCACCCCAAAGGTGCGGAGGTCTTCTCACCTTTAGGGGCCAAGCCCTCACATTGAGGGGCTAGGCCAGTGCTGGAGTGGTTCCCGCTCCGCCCGGCTGGCGTGAACGGCCTTTGGCGCCATGCCAGCCGAGGCCGAAAGGACTTCGCCGGCCGGCGTAAGTCCGCGCATGCGCTGGAGCGTCAGCGGCTGCTGACATCATTCCGGCACATGCGCAGGGGAGGGGGTCTCTTCCGTCCCGCCATGGTGAAGGAGTAAGAAAAAGAGTGCCCCCACGGCACAGGCCCGCCCGCCGATCGGTGGGCCCCGATCACGGGCTAGGCCACCGTGGGGCCACCCCCCAGGGTCAGATCGCCCCACGACCCCCCCAGGACCCCGCCGCCTGCCTGCGCCACCTGCCCCCGCCGGTAAGGTAGGTGGTTTGATCTACGCCGGCGGGAGAGGGTTGATAGCGGCAGGACTTCGGCCCATCGCGGGCCGGAGAATCGCCGGGGGGGGGGGGCCACTGCCCGGCACGGCGCGATTCCCGCCGAATCTCTGGTGGCGGAGACTTCGGGAGGGGGCGGGATTGATGCCGGCCCCGTGCGATTCTCCGACCCGGTGGGGGGTCAGAGAATCCCGCCCCAGATTTCTAAGTAAAACATTAACAAGGTGAACATATAATGGAAATAATGGAACAATGGTCTACTAGTCTACCTATTCCCAAGAAGTCTATCTCACCCTCCCCGCAGACACACTCAAGACAAACATATGGTAGGGGACAGGGATAGGATTAAAAATAACAGGGTTTAACAGGTATGAGAGACTTGAGGATCTTTGTTACTGGGGTTGAGGACTTTGTCGGCAGTGATCCTTTCAGAAGCGAGATGTTGAACGATCGGTTAGTTTGGATCTTTAAGCTGGACCATTCAGGCCGGATTCACGGGCTGCGGGATCCCCTCCGGGGTCACACTCTAATGTATGTTGGGCTGAGCCTTACCCACGGAAGATGCACTGCAGGACTGCTCAGTTTCTGATATGTGGTCAGCTTCAGCAGACTCACCAACAGCTTGTCTCAGTTAAACAGAATATCAGAGCAGCAGTTTCCGTGAGGCCTTCGAGTTGTCTGGTACCTTTAATGGGAGAGGAATCCGGTAAATTCCCTTTCCCCAGCTCTGTCTTCAGGCTTTGAGCGCTTGCTCACTGCTCTGTGCACCTGAAGGAAGTTCCAGCTAAGATTTGAGAAGAGATTTCGCCTCTTCTGGGAGAGAGACTCAAAAGGGGATTCTGTTTAGCTCCACAGGTCCCAAACAAAACTGAAAGCTAAAGCACAGCGAGTCACCAGCCGGACATTGTAGTGTAATCTGGACCAATCCACATCCAGAATCTGCCATCTCCCGGGAAATGAAAGTAGCTGATTGGCCGTCAGCCAAGTCTGTCAAGGTGTGTCACCACTGGTGTCAACACATCCTGCTTTTTTTTAAATTAAAGATGTAGGTCCCAGCAATGTCCTGGTACAGGAATTGTAACAGTCAAATGAACAGGAATTAAAATGGAAACAAGAGTCCAACCAGGATTCACAGGAGTGTTCCTTACAACCAGTAGTTTTATTTCATTCATTCGCGAGTGTCAGTAAAAATGTCAACATTTATTGCCCATCCCTAATTGCCCTGAAGAAAGTATGAATGAGGCCTCCTTCTTGAACAGAACTGAGGGCTGGCTAGGCGATTAGAATCGTTAAGATCTTGTTGACCTGGAGTCACATACAGGCCAGACTGAGTAAGGATATCGGATTTGCCTGCCTAGCGAACCAGGTAGGTATTTATAATGATCTAATAGTTACATGGCGACCCATACAGAGACTCGCTGTTTATTGCAGGGGGATTTATTTAATTAAGTGGATTTAAGTTGTCCAGCTGACATGGTGGGATCTGAACTCAGATTTCCGGGTTCTAGTCTAAGGGCACAACCATTGCCCTCCAATTTCTCCCACTGCACATTTCTGATAAAGATCATTTGCAAAAACACCGATGCTAAATTTTCCATGGACCAGTGCAGTTGGCCAGTATAATAGAATGCAATTATTTCTTTTCTTTCCTCTCCATTATGAAGTATTCCCCGGTGTATTCAAGAGCAGTGATGTGCTGAAGTTTGATTAATACAGCTGAAAATTGGTCTATCAGCAAGAACAAGCAATTTATTAAGTGTGTGCAACCTGCCACCTGTGACTAACCTGATATAAAATCATTGAAAATTACTTAAAGAAAATAAATTAAACTGTTCCATAGTTCACTGGCGTACATTATGCACTCCCTTTGAAAATTAAAACTTCTTTGATATGAAGAAACATTTGATATCCAGCACTTTCTACATGCAGATGAAAATGAATACAATTTGAAGAGCGTTTCCAAACGGGTACTATCGGTGGAATCTTGTGTGATCGGCCTCAGAATGTCACTGGTTTGGTGGGTGGGGATTGATCCAGTTGTATTGAATTTTGAACCATACTAAAAATGTCACGGAAACACAATGTGAGGGGAGTTTCCCCTGTGTTCAAAATGTTCCTGATGTTTTGTGCTGGTTTGTCCAATTCTGTCAGAATTGCACCGATGTACCAAATGGAAACTCGTTGAAACCTACAAAGTTCTGAAAGGGTTTGATCGAGTAAACATTGAGAGTTTGTTTCTGTTGATGAAATGAAATGAAAAGAAAATCGCTTACTGTCACGAGCAGACTTCAGTGAAGTTGCTGTGAAAAGCCCCTAGTCGCCACATTCCGCCGCCTGTTCGGGGAGGCTGGTACGGGAATTGAACGGTGCTGCTGGCCTGTCTTAGTCTGCTTTAAAAGCCAGCGATTTAGCCCAATGTGCTAAACCAGCCCCTGATTGGGAACATGGGGCAACCTCAGGATAAGAGGCCGATAATTTTAAGACTCAGATGTGGAGGGTTGTGAATGTTTGGATGTTATCCCAGAGGGATGCTCCACTATTGAGTACATCCCGAAGGGCCTGTTCTGTGCTGTACTGTTCTATGTTCTATGTTCTATGTTCTATGTTCTATCTAGGGTGGGCAGAGACAGATTGCTGGTTTCTCAAAGGAATCAAAGGACAAGAGAAGTGGATTTGAAGCCCAGGATCAGCCATGATCATATTGAATGGTGGAACACATACAACAGGGAAAGGCGGACTTACACTTTTGGGGACCCCGAGCTCGCGTTCTTTGTGGGAGCCTGACATCACACCCCACCCCCTAGTGACATGGTGGCCCACCCCCAATGATGTTGAGCCCTTCCCCCAATGGCAATCTTCACAGCTCCTGATTGCTGCTCTGCTCTCGCTCAGGTGGCCAGGCCTCGAGTCGCAACACCTCCATGCCTACTCATGCTTCGAGCTGGCTGCGTGTCTATTTGCCATCTGGCCTGGAGGCCTCTGTTCTTTTTGGTTGGCTGCCTGTCCGTCCATCCACCCGCTCTCCTCAGACCTGGCTTGGGGGTCAAGAGTCATCCCTCTGGTCAGCAGCTCCTCCTCACCTGGCCGTAGGTTTCATGGGCTCGCACCCCGATGTTAGGTCGGCGACCGCACTTTTTCCTCAGGCTGTCTGCCAGACCGAAAGCCAGAAATCTGCCCACTGCTTTGCACCTTTACTCAACGAAAGCTGAGAAACTTCACACCAATTCAGGAGATCCATGTGTGAACAGCTCCACCACCTCAAACTGCTTTCTCGTTGTAAAGCAGACTCCACCAATCAGAGCCTGAAGTTGTTCTGATAGGCTCAGGAAATCAAATGAGACAAAAGAGAGAAAGAGAGGGGGAGAGAGAGAGAGAGAAAGGGAGACGAAGAGAGGGGGAAAGAAAGAGAGTGATGAAAATGTGAGGGAAAGAAAGAGGGGGGGGAAGGAGTAAAGGAGGGTGAGAGAGAGTTAGCCAGGGTTCCTGCTCGTCTAAGTGTCCAGTAGCGGTTGTTCTGTTTGAGGAAGGAAGGTCAGAACCAGCCGTGCTGGGCTCCAGGGGTTAAATATTCCAACAGTATCCACATCCTAACCTCACATGGAAGGAACGGATGCTTTTGTCAGTTGCTGCAGACAGCACAGCGAGTCACTGCACTCAGGATGTGCCTCCTCCCTCGGGCAACGAGAGAAGTAAACCGAGGTGGGAGGGGTGAAAAAGCCCAAGGAGACTCAGGTGGGTCCAAGAGAGAATGGGGAGGACACATAGCCACGATGTTTTCAGGAGAGAAAATCAGTGGAAAAAAAAATACCTTCAAGGATTTGGATTAAAAAGAAGTAAATTATTGATACACGAGAGGGCCCTGAGCAAAGGGAAATAGCATTGCAAGGTGATTAAGTGAGAATGAGCACTGAAGGTAGAAAATCAACGCGCAAAAAAAAGGAAACTTAAACAACAAAATTATAAACAAGAGGAAAATTAAGGGGATAAATCAAGTCGACTGATTAAAGAAGCCAGGCAGTTCCATTGCTGTCAGTGAAAGAAATGAAGATTAAGAAGAAATAATGAAGAAGCTAACAAAACAAAAATTTGAGACAATTGTAAAATCGGCGAAACGAGCAATAGAGACAAGAGGCATCAATAAAACACAGTTACCCTAATGGACAAGAGGTGAACATTGATTACTTTTAATTCAGTTTTGAGATCTGGCCATTGCTCGTAATTTTCTCAATCACGTCAGAGGGAGGTTAAGGGGCAGCGATGCTTATGTGGGAGTGAAGTCACATGTGGAACCAAATTGGGAAAGGGGATGAAGGTGGTCAATATATGAGCCATCAGGGTGCTGGGCAGGAGTGGTCCTTGAGTGCTGGCTGCCCATTTAATGCAACAGGGTGATGAGGACTCAGTAAGGAATGCTGTTAGGTTCTTGTCAGGTATTGCTTGTGTCTGCCAATAGGTGTTGTCCACTGCTACGGCATGTTGAAGTGCCCTGGAAGGGGAGACAATGAATTATATTGGTGTTCCGGGGGTCAGGTCGGCCCCAGTGGTCCCAGACCAGATCCCAACAGTTGCTAGGATACTGGACAGAATCCCCAATATTTTATTTTATTTTTTTATGACTGCAAGGAAAGGATATTTTGCTCCAGCAGTGATTCCACGCACATATAAGGGTATGGGGTGGGATTCTCTGTTGGCCAACAGCAAAATTGTGATCGGCGATGGGGCGGAGAATTGGTTCTGACGTTGCAATCGGGGCTGGCGCCAGTTTGCGATTCTCCGCCCTCTCCAGACTGGCGTCATCTGCGCGCAGATGTAAGGCCGTAGGCGCCTCATCGGCTGGCCCACCCATGACGCTCCGCCCCAGATGGACCGAATTCCTGATGGAGCGGGACATGTGTGGCCTGAGCCGGCGTGCCAGTTGCGGACTGTGTCCAGTGCCGCCACACCCGGCCAGGATCCGTGCCACTGACCGGGAGGGGGGCATCTGCTGGGGCTGGGGGGCTGGTTGGGGTTGGCCAGGGGGTGGGCTGTGGGGCTGTGGTTTGCGGGTTAGGTTATGCGCACGGCCGGCGCCATGTTGTACAGTCTGACCACTGCAGGCCGTCAGCCCTGCGCATGCGCAGCCCGGGGCCCGGCCATTCTACGGTAATTTTCAGCATGTTCCACAAGTGTTTCACACGGTGCCGGTGTGGGGACCAGAATCGGTGAGGGGTTCGCGCCGATTTGCCGGTCATGAAACACCTGCGTCCCACGCCGGCATCGGCCCTTAGCCGCAGAAACTGAAAATTCCGCCCAATGTCTCTGATTATCTACTCCCCAGGGGACCCTCTTAATATAAAAAAAGTCCATCAGCCGCAATTTTTACGATGCTTTAATTGCACATCCGTCTACAAAAAGTCTAGCTGCCTCGACCCAGAATTTTTTAAAACATGACTACAGAAGTCATACACACACTAACCCAGGTTTTTAACCTTTACTACACCAAATACATATAGTACAAGATATATCTGAAACTCTCACATTGATCACAGATGGGAGAGCCCCCCAGCAGTCCCGTTAGGGCCAAGAGGGTTGGCCAGTGTTGTCACGGGGCCTCTCTTTGGACATGGAGCCTCTGAAAAGGAAGGTTCACCCATCCCATCATCAAAGGAATGCTCCCCATATCCCAAATAGGCCGCCACTTAGAGGCTGCTTCAATGAAGCTGGTGGACTCCTAATGTGGTGGGGAGGGGGGGGGGGCATTCTGTCACCAACAAAATGCCAGCAACTTGGTAAAATTAATTGGTGAATTGACCACCCACCTCCATCCAATAGGCTTAGTCGCTGCTGTTGTCACCACTGGAAATAACCCCTGAGGACCTAAACCCATTGGACTTCGCTCCCAATGCCTTTCCTTCCCATTTTCCCAATCCTCCCATCTCCAAGGGGCTTGTAAAACCCCAATCCAAATTTCAGGTTGATGACCCTTTGTCCGAAATAGGAGTACTTAGAGATTTAACAGTTTGTTCGCAAGGCAAGGGCGGTTGGGAGGGAATGGCCTGGGATAGTGCAGGAGGCAGTATTATGATCTGAAATTGTTAAACTCAAACATTGAGTTTGGAAGATTTCTAATTCCTGAAATGTTTTTAGGAATTAGGAGCGGAAGTCGGCAATTCAGCCCTTTGAGCCTGCTCCGCCATTCAATCAGATCAGCGCTGATCTCTTCCTGGTTTCAAATCCACCTCCCTGTCTGTTCACCATATCCCGTTAACCCATTTTAAAATCAGAAATATATCTATCTCCTTCTGAAAACCATTTATTGATTCAAACTCTACCGCACAATGGGGCAGTGAGTTCCACCCTTTGCGAGAAGTAGTTCCTCCTCATCTCAGTTCTAAATCTACCACTTCTCAACCTATATCTGTGACCTCTCATTCTAGACTGCCCCACAAGAGGGAACATTTGGCCCACGTTTACTTTATCAATCCCTCTTAGTATTTTATAAACCTCGATCAGATCCCCTATCATCCTTCTAAACTCCAGCGAGTATAAGCCCCAACTGTTTAATTTCTCCTCATATGTCAACCCTTCCATCCCCGGAATCAATCTGGTGACCCTCCTCTGAACTGCCTCCAATGCCACCACATCCTTCCTCAAATAAGGAGACCAAAACTGGACACAATACTCCAGATGTGGCCTCACCAACACCTTATACAATTGCAACAACACTTCTCTACTTTTATACTCCAGTCCTTTTGCAATAAACACTAACATTCAATTTGCCTTTTTTATTACCTGCTGTACCTGTAAACAGACTTTCTGCGATTCATGGACAAAGACACCCAGATCCCTCTGCCCAGGGGCATTTTGAATCTGCTTTCCATTCAGATAATAATTTGCCTTTCTATTTGTTCGACCAAAATGGATACCCTCACATTTATCCACATTAAACTCCATCTGCCATATTTTGGCCCATTCTTCCAGCCTATCTGTACCAATCTATAAACTCTTCACTGCCTGTTTTCCCACCTATTTTAGAATCATCCACAAACCTTGATATGTGTATTGACTCTGTCCCTGCATGCAGATCATTTATATAAATTGTAAGCAGTTGAGATATGAGGATTGACCACTGCGGCACCCCACTAGTTACAATTCACCAGTCTACTTGAAGGTGAGGTGTTGTTCCTCAAGCTAACTCTGAGCTTCATTGGAGCAGTGTCAGAGGAGGAGGACAGAGAGTGGTCAGAGTGGGAGTGGGGCGGTGAATTAAAATAGCAGACAACTGGAATCTCGGAACCTATAGACTGAACACGGTGGGTCTGTGTTTGGTCTCTCCATTTTGAAAGAGATCATGTTGTTCGCAGTGAATACACGAGACAAAATTGCTGCAGAATATTTTCACATTTTTTGTTTTTATTCTCCAGCTTTCGTTGTGGGATTGTGAATGAATATTCTATGAATTATCGGTCCAAGCACTTGGATTGCTTGTCCAGCAACATAGGCATGACACTGTAATACCCAATGGAAACATTTGTTAGCAAGCCACTGAACTGTAGTTCCCATGGAAACATGACATTCTGACACCCAGTAACAAGAAGGTAAGCAGTCCAATTATAGCTGATCTGCATAACCCACAGTTTCGCATCTCAGTAATCAGGAAATGAACTTCCGACTCATGTAAAACATCAGGTGGGGGAATAATCCAGATGTGTTGAAAACATGGAAGGTGTGTTTAAGTGAGCAAAGTTTATCATTGAAGAATTACATCACTAAGCAGCATCCGTCTTCATTTTACAAACTCACAATTGCTTAATGCATACAAAAATAACATATAAACAAATATAACACATTTCACTTGATTATAAACGTCTCAAGATGCAGTGATTATCAGACAGTATTGCCACACAGCAAGTTCCAACAAACAGCACTCAGTCTGGATCATTTGTTTTAATTATGTTAATTGAGAGATAATTATTGACCAGGAATCTGGGGAGAATTCTTCTGCTCCTCTTAATAATAACCTTTATTATTGTCACAAGTAGGCTTACGTTAATACTGCAATGAAGTTGCTGTGAAAATCCCCTCGTCGCCACATTCCGACGCCTGTTCAGGTACACAGAGGGAGAATTCAGAATGTCCAATTCACCTAACAGCACGTCTTTCAGGGTTTGTGGGAGGAAACTGGAGCACCCGGAGGAAACCCACACAGACACGGGGAGAACGTGCAGACTCCACACAGACAGTGACCCGAGCTGGGATTCGAACCTGGGACCCTGGTGCCGTGAAGCAACAGTGCTAACCACTGTGCTACCATGCCACCCCTCAAGCTGGCATCATGGGATTTTTTACTCTAGCCAAGAAAACAGATTTTTTTTAAAAATTCGTTTATGGGATGTGGGCATCACCGGCTGGGCTAGCATTTATTGCCCATCCCTGAGAGCTTTAACGAGTCAACCACATTGCTGTGGGTCTGGAGTCACATGTAGGCCAGACCGGGTAAGGACGGCAGATTTCCTTCCCGAAAGGAGATGAGTGAACCAGATGGGTTTTTACGACAATCAACAATGGTTTTGTGGTCATCGTTAAGACTTTTAATTCCAGATTTCTTTCCTGAATTCAAGTTCCACCATCTGCCGTGGTGGGATTCAAACCTATGTCCAGAGAATTGCCCTGGACTACTCGTCCAGTGACAATAACATTGCACTACTTGAAGTGTTGGGCACTGTGGACTTGTGAAGCAGACATATGCCACCAACACTGAAGAAGGTTCAACACTATTTTATTAACACTTATAAAATAATTGACATACTATAACTGAGAGTCCATCAATTTGCAAAGTTCATAAATTCAGTCTCTGAGGTGGGCGACGAATTCTGGTTGACCGCCTCAAGGGTGGGTCAATAGCAGCCAGGTCAGGACCTGGGTGGGCTGCAACACAGTCAGCGGGAGGCAGAGTGACCAGAAGCTCGGCACAGTCCATGGCAGGGTCAGCAGGGGGAGGCAGAGTGACCGGATGCTCTGCACAGTCCATGGCAGGGTCAGCAGGGGGAGGCAGTGACTGGAGGCTCTGCACAGTCCATGGCAGGGTCAGCAGGGGGAGGCAGAGTGACCGGATGCTCTGCACAGTCCATGGCAGGGTCAGCAGGGGGAGGCAGAGTGACCAGAAGCTCGGCACAGTCCATGGCAGGGTCAGCAAGGGGAGGCAGAGTGACCAGAAGCTCTGCACAGTCCATGGCAGGGTCAGCAGGGGGAGGCAGAGTGACCGGGAGCTCTGCACAGTCCATGGCAGGGTCAGCAGGGGGAGGCAGAGTGACCAGAAGCTCTGCACAGTCCATGGCAGGGTCAGCAGAGGGAGGCAGAGTGACCGGAAGCTCTGCACAGTCCATGGCAGGGTCAGCAGGGGGGCCGGGTGGGCTGCAGCACAGTCAGGGGTAGGCAGAGTGACCAGAAGCTCTGCACAGTCCATGGCAGGGTCAGCAGGTGAGGCAGAGTGACCGGAAGCTCTGCACAGTCCATGGCAGGGTCAGCAGAGGGGCTGGGTGGGCTGCAGCACAGTCAGGGGGAGGCAGAGTGACCGGAGGCTCTGCACAGTCCATGGCAGGGTCAGCAGGGGGAGGCAGAGTGAACGGAAGCTCTGCACAGTCCATGGCAGGGTCAGCAGGGGGAGGCAGAGTGACCGGATGCTCTGCACAGTCCATGGCAGGGTCAGCAGGGGGAGGCAGAGTGAACGGAAGCTCTGCACAGTCCATGGCAGGGTCAGCAGGGGCAGGCAGTGACTGGAGGCTCTGCACAGTCCATGGCAGGGTCAGCAGGGGCAGGCAGAGTGACCGGAAGCTCTGCACAGTCCATGGCAGGGTCAGCAGGGGCAGGCAGAGTGACCGGAAGCTCTGCACAGTCCATGGCAGGGTCAGCAGGGGGAGGCAGAGTGACAGGAGGCTCTGCACAGTCCATGGCAGGGTCAGCAGGGGGAGGCAGAGTGACCAGAAGCTCTGCACAGTCCATGGCAGGGTCAGCAGGGGGAGGCAGAGTGACCGGGAGCGCTGCACAGTCCATGGCAGTGTCAGCAGGGGGAGGCAGAGTGACTGGAGGCTCTGCACAGTCCATGGCAGGGTCAGCAGGGGGAGGCAGAGTGACCGGAAGCTCCGCACAGTCCATGGCAGGGTCAGCAGGGGGAGGCAGAGTGACCGGGAGCGCTGCACAGTCCATGGCAGTGTCAGCAGGGGGAGGCAGAGTGACTGGAGGCTCTGCACAGTCCATGGCAGGGTCAGCAGGGGGAGGCAGAGTGAGCGGAAGCTCTGCACAGTCCATGGCAGGGTCAGCAGGGGGAGGCAGTGACTGGAGGCTCTGCACAGTCCATGGCAGGGTCAGCAGGGGGAGGCAGAGTGACCGGAAGCTCTGCACAGTCCATGGCAGGGTCAGCAGAGGGGCTACCAGGACGATATCGTGGCGATTGTGGAAGAAGGCGAAGGGCACGCCGATTGCAGCGCCGAATGGATCCATCCGGTAACCGGACCAGGAAGGAGCGGGGGGGGCCACCTGCCTAAGGACAATGCCAGGTGCAGACCAGCCCCATCCGGGAGATGGATGTGAACCTTGTCGTTTGGCTGGATATCGGGGAGATCAGCAGCACGTGAGTTGTGTGCCGCCTTTTGCTGCGCCTGAGACGTCTGCACCCTGTGAACCACGGGGACATGATCAAGATTCGGGGTATGAATGGACGGCACCATCGTCCTCAGGGTGCGGTTCATCAGCAACTGTGCGGGCAACAGCCCAGTGGAGAGCGAGGCGGAGCGATAGGCCAACAAAGCGAGATGGAAGTCAGATCCGGCATCAGCAGCTTTGCAGAGTAGCCGATTGACTATGTGAACCCCCTTTTCTGCTTTGCCATTGGACTGAGGGTACAAAGGACTGGATGTGATGTGTGCGAAGTTATACTGCCGGGCGAAGCTGGTCCATTCCTGGCTGGTGAAGCAGGGGCCATTGTCTGACATCACTGTGAGCGGGATGCCATGCCGGGCGAAGCTGGCCCATTCCTGGCTGGTGAAGCAGGGGCCATTGTCTGACATCACTGTGAGCGGGATGCCATGCCGGGCAAACGTCTCTTTGCACGCCTGAAAGACAGCAGAAGAAGTGAGGTCGTGCAACCTGATAACCTCCGGGTAGTTAGAGAAGTAATCAATGATTAACACATAGTCCCTGCCCAATACGTGGAACAGGTCGATGCCCACTTTGGTCCAGGGCGATGGGGCATCAGGGTCTCCCGTGGTTGGGCGGGTTGAAAGCGCTGGCAGGTGGGGCAGTTGAGTGCCGCATTGGCAATGTTGTCGTTGATTCCCGGCCAATAGACAGCTTCCCTGGCCCTGCGGCGACATTTTCCAACACCCAGATGGCCTTCGTGCAGCTGCTTTAGGACCAGCTGGCGCATGCTGTGCGGGATCACAATGCAGTCTAGCTTCAGGAGAACCCCATCAACGACATCCAGATCGTCACGAACATTGTAAAACTGTGGGCATTGGCCCTTGAGCCATCCGTCCATCATTAGGCGCTGTAGAAGGGGGTCAGCCACTGTCTCGCAGCGAATTTCATAGATTATCATAGAATTTACAGTGCAGAAGGAGCCACTCGGCCCATCGAGTCTGCACCGGCTCTTGGAAAGAGCACCCTCCCCGAGGTCAACACCTCCACCCCATCCCCATAACCCAGTAACCCCACCCAACACTAAGGGCAATTTTGGACACTGAGGGCATTTATCATGGCCAATCACCTAACCTGCACATCTTTGGACTGTGGGAGGAAACCGGAGCACCCGGAGAAAACACACGCACACACGGGGAGGATGTGCAGACTCCGCACAGACAGTGACCCAAGCCGGATTCGAACCTGGGACCCTGGAGCTGTGAAGCAATTGTGCTATCCACAATGCTACCGTGCTGCCCTTAAATTTGTACCAAGCGTGCATCCAATGCTGGCAAGTGAGAGGCTGCAAACTGAACGTGAGCTTCGACCTGGCAAATGAACCCTTCGTGATCGCATGGAGTGGTGACCGACCTAGAGAGGGCGTCGGCAACGACAAGGCCTTTGCCAGGGGTATAAACGAGTTGGAAATCATACCTCCGGAGCTTGAGCAGGATGCTCTGGAGACGAGGCGTCATATCATTCAAGGCCTTTTGTATTATGTTGACAAGTGGGCGATGGTCAGTCTCAACAGTAAACTGGGGAAGTTCATAAACATAGTCGTGGAACTTCACAACACCGGTCAGAAGGCCGAGGCACTCCTTCTCTATTTGCACGTAGCGCTGTTCCGTGGGGTTCATTGCCCGTGACGCATACGCAACGGGGGCCCATGACGAGGCCTCATCACGCAGCAGAAGCACGGCTCCAATGCCAGACTGACTGGCATCCGTAGAGATTTTCTTTTCCTTGTTCGGATCGAATAAAGCCAGCACTGGGATGTGGATAGCTTGGCCTTCAGTTCCCTCCAATCGAGCTCGTGGGCAGGGAGTCACTGGAAGTCCGTTGTCTTTCGGACCAGGCTACGGAGAGCCGTGGTATGCGAGGCGAGATTGGGAATAAACTTTCCTAGGAAATTTACCATGCCCAGGAACTGGAGGACCGCTTTTTTGTCCTCGGGCGTTTTCATGGATGTGATGGCAGCAATCTTGTCCTCATCCGGCCGCACACCCAAATGGGAAATGTGGTCACCCAGGAATTTAATGTCCGACTGGCCGAAAGAGCATTTGGCTCTATTGAGGCGGAGGCCATGCTCGTGAATGCGCTTGAAGATGCGCTTGAGGCGGCTGATGTGCTCCTGCGGGGTGGTGGACCAGATTATTATGTCGGCGACGTAGACACGGGCGCCTTCGATTCCCTTCATCATCTGTTCCATTATTCTGTGAAAGACTTCGGACGCCGAAATGATGCCAAATGGCATTCGGTTGTAGCAGTATCTGCCAAAGGGCGGATTGAATGTGCACAGCTTTCTGCTTGATTCATCCAGCTGGATTTGCCAGAAGCTTTTTGAGGTGTCGAGATTTGTGAAGAGTTTGGCGTGGGCCATTTCACACGTAAGTTCCTCACGTTTGGGAATCGGGTAATGCTCCCGCATGATATTCCGATTAAGGTCCTTAGGATCTATGTAGATCCTTAGCTCACCGGACGGTTTTTTCACACAGACCATGGAACTCACCCAGCCGGTCGGTTCCGTGACCCTGGATATGACCCCTTGGTCCTGGAGGTCCTGGAGCTGTTGCTTGAGGCGGTCCTTAAAGGGCACTGGGACCCTGCGAGGTGCGTGTATCATGGGCATGGCGTTGGGCTTGAGTCGAATCTTGTATGTATACGGGTGTGCCTATGCCCTCGAAGACGCCATGGTAGATGATGGAGTCGAGTTGCGCCCTGAAGTCGGTGTCAGGAGAGGCAGACACGTCGCTGGGAGAGAGAGAGTGAACCCTCTGCATCAAGTTCAGCAGCTTGCATGCCTGTGCACCAAGCAAGGAGGCTTTCGAGGCGGCAATGATCTCGAAGGATAGGACAGCTGTGTGAGCGCGATGTGTCACCTCGAGTTGACAGGAGCCACTGACAGCGATGGCATTCCCGTTATGATCACGCAGTTTGCACGCAGATGGCAGGATGGCAGGCTGGACACGGAGGCTGTGAATGTCAGACGACGCAATGAGATTGGCGGATACGCCAGTGTCCAGGCGGAACCTCACTGGGGACCGGTTGACCGTAAGGATGGCACACCACTCATCATCCGGATCAATGCTGTGTATTGGAATGGGTTTGGTGCTGCGCTTAGGAGACATCCTGTGCTTGGTTATGATGCCAACTTGGAAAGGGGCTTGCATGTCATCGCTGTCAAAGTCGGAGGACGGGTCTGGGACAGGCTCGGTGACTGTGGGCTGAATGGCCCGGACATCCCTGCGAGGCTGGCTGGATCTTCGGAAGCTAGCCGGCTGGGTCGACCTGCATAAAGCAGCATAGTGGCCAAGTTTGCCACACTGCAGACAGCGTCGGGTCTTTGCGGGACATTGCCGCTTAAAGTGGGCGGAGCCACAGTTGCCGTACGCCGTTGCGTCGGCGCTTCGTTGCACCACCGCGCATGTGCCGTACGATCCAGCGTGGTGCGCGCCTGCGGAGTATGTTCCTCGACGTCGCATGTTCGTTGCGTGCCAGCGCGGGAGCCCGCTAAAAGCGTGCAAAATGGCCGCCTCGTCCAGACTTAGGCCCTGGAGAGACTGAATGACCTGGACCCGTTCTGCCTCGTGGGGAGCTTTCCGTGCTGTTTCAGCGGCCTGGATGCGGGAATATCGCATGGAGGCGTGTTCATGGAACACGCTATGGCAGTGGACAGGGTGAGCTGTTTTACTTTAAGCAGCTGCTGGCGAAGGGGCTCCGACTGAACACCAAAAACTATCTGGTTGCGTATCATGGAGTCAGAGGTGGACCCGTAGTTGCAGGACTGCGCAAGGACACGGAGGTGGGTGATAAAGGACTGGGAAGGTTCGTCCTTACCCTGTAGGCGCTGCTGAAAGATATAGCGCTCGAAGCTCTCGTTTACCTCGCCCTCGCAGTGGCTGTCGAACTTTAGGAGGACAGTTTTGAACTTTGATTTTTCCTCCCCGTCAGCGAAGGTGAGCAAGTTAAAGACGTGGAGGGCATAGCCCCCGGCTATGGAGAGGAAGAGAGCAATCTTCCGTGCATCTGAGGCAGCTTCCAGGTCCATGGCCTCGAGGTACAGCTGGAAGCGCTGTTTAAAAATCTTCCAATTGGAGCCCAGGTTGCCGGCAATGCGGAGGGGCGGCGGCAGGCGAACACTGTCCATACTGCAGGATGGCTGAAGACTGGCGGAAGGCTGATCACTGGAAGGTAGGTCTCAGAAGTACTAGCATCCCTCAACTACTGGTACCATGAAGTGTTGGGTACTGTGGACTTGTGAAGCAGGCATATGCCACCAACACTGAAGAAGGTTCAACACTATTTTATTAACTCTTATAAAATAATTGACACACTATAACTGTGGGTTTACACGATGCTAGTTTAACTAGAGACCTGTGCCTGTCCGAACCAGTTGAATCTCTCAGCACGTGGTGAGAGTCTGTACTGTACTTGATGAGCTCTTGTGCTTCTGAAAATGAAAAAATGAAATGAAAATCGCTTATTGTCACGAGTAGGCTTCAAATGAAGTTACTGTGAAAAGCCCCTAGTCGCCACATTCCGGCGCCTGTTCGGGGAGGCTGTTACGGGAATTGAACCGTGCTGCTGGCCTGCTTGATCTGCTTTCAAAGCCAGCGATTTAGCCCTGTGCTAAACAGCCCCTGAAGCTAAACAGCTTCTGAGAGGCAGCACCCAGAATGAGCGGGAAAAGTGATGCCCTCTGCCTTTATAGTGCGTGTGTTCTAACTGGTGATTGGCTGTGGTGTTTGTGCATGTTGATTGGTCCTAGTGTATGTCCATCAGTATGTGTCTGCACCATGATATACTGGTGTATATTATGACACTACTGTCTACCCTTGGGGCCTTAATTTAACATCTCATTCCGAAAGCCAGCAATTCCAACAGTGCAGCACACCTTCAGTCCTGCACTGGAATGTCAATCAAGTTTGTATGTTTCTGAGGTGGGTCTTGAACCCACTACCTTCTGACGCAGTAGGTGAGCATGAAACTCACTGAGCCACAACTGTAAAACTATTTGCTCAGATGTTTCAGACATCATGTGGCCCATGGGCACTTCCTTAGTGAGGTATTGAAGGAGGGAATTAAGGATTCATGTGACACAAAAGCATAAAGTTGTCTGGATTTCCGTTCTGAGCTCTCGTTCACGTGGAATGAATCCTGGGCCTCCCCAGGATTCAACTCATCTTCAAGAGCATCAGAATGCCAGTAGGTCTTCTTGCACACCTTAATAAACACACGTTATGGGCCAGGGTTTAGAGAACCCCAAAGTGTATCATGGAGTTCACCTGACCCACAACTTTTAATAGATTGTGGTATGGGGAGCACCCGGCCCACTCTACAGGGAGTGGTACAGCAGAAATGGAAAAGTATTTTTTAAAGCAAAATAATGTTTATTCTATGAATTCAAGTTAACCTTTTTTAAAACATACAGGGAACATCTTAGCAAACATTAATTCAAATACAACCCCCAAAGACTACAACACTAAGTAAACCTTTAAGCTTTCCTTTTTAACATCCATACGACTTAAAAACGAAACCTTTATCAGAAGCACATCAAGTTAAAGTCACTACTGAAAACATTTATAATTCTGAATTCACCAAATGATCACGAGATAGGCTTTTGATGGCAGAGAGAACAGCAGTACACCTGCTTGGTCTGGCTTCAGCTCCAACACTGAAAACGAAACTAAAACACACCCTGCAGCCTGATCCAAAACAAAAGTAAAAAGCTGACAGTCAGCCCAACTCCGCCCGCACTCTGACATCACTGCAGTAGTAAGTACCCATTTCTTAAAGTTACACTCACTACAGATATTTATATACACGCCCATTTATAAACACTCATTTCTTAAAGGTACTCTCATATGACACACGAGAGAGAAAGGAATAGGCGATTACGCTGATAGGGTGGATGAAATGGGATTAGGAGGCTCGAGTGGAGTATAAACATTGGCAGAGACCCGTGGGTCTGACCATTCAATGAAACTCACCATAACAGACAAATAAATAACTCAAGCAACAGATGGGGCAGCACGGTAGCATGGTGGTTAGCATAAATGCTTCACAGCTCCAGGGTCCCAGGTTCGATTCCCGGCTGGGACACTGTCTGTGCGGAGTCTGCACGTCCTCCCCGTGTGTGCATGGGTTTCCTCCGGGTGCTCCGGTTTCCTCCCACAGTCCAAAGATGTGCGGGTTAGGTGGATTGGCCATACTAAATTGCCCGTAGTGTCCTAAAAAGTAAGGTTAAGGGGGGGGTTGTTGGGTTACGGGTATAGGGTGGATACATGGGTTTGAGTAGGGGGATCATGGCTCGGCACAACATCGAGGGCCGAAGGGCCTGTTCTGTGCTGTACTGTTTTATATCTATATGAGTAAATAATAAAAGTAATAGAAAGGTACGAATAAAAGGACTGAGGTGAGGAGATATTTCTTCACTCAGAGGGTGTGATCCCGTGGAGCTCTGCGGCACATACGGCTGTGGAGGTCAAGACACAATCCGTTTCAGAAGTAAATAGATTTCTGGATTCGAGAGGTATCAATGGACTGGGGAGGAAGCAGGAGCATGGCACTGAGATAGAGAATCAGCCATTGAATGGTACAGCAGGCTCATTGGGCCGAATGGCCTACTTCTATTTTCTATGTTTCCATTTATATAATTACAGTTGATATTAGACGAAGGGAGTTCCAGGGGTTTGACCGAGTGACAGTGAAGGAAGAAGGATACAGTTCCCAGTCAGGAAACTTTTGGAATTAGCCATGGTGGTGTTGCCACGTGTCTGCTGCCTTTGTCCTTTCCACTGGTGTACGTTGTGCATTTGGGATTTAAACTTGAGCGGCAGGAATTAATTCTGTTGTGTAATGAAATCTATGAAGGATTCGCGTTTGCATTATCAGGTCAGCTCTGAAACATCTCCTTTTATCATTTGTCTAATATAATTTTAAAAAATAGCTCATCCTTGCGTGTGAGCAAGTGATGTTCTTACTGTAGCTTGGTGCTAGGAAGTGGTCAGCAGAATCCGCACAAATTGGATTGCTGCCTTTTTTTATATCCAGATAATGGAACAGCACAGAAATGTCAGTGTGCTATAAATCGCAGCATCCTCATCATTGATTTGGAGATACATCCCTTTTTTTTCCACTCTATTAAGCATTTCCCCCCCCCCACAGAAACCTTTGGTTCTTCTGCCTCATAATGTGTTTCTAATTTCATTCAGTTTAGCCCAAATGACTCTCCCCTTTATATCAAGGTGGGAGATAATCATGTCTTTTCACCGCTAACAGAAGAGGAGTTAATAATTACTTGGGGAACCACTTCACCCCACCCACCTCACACATAACGTGATGACAGGCGGACCTCCTCCAGAGCACACAGTTCCTGCACATCACAAAAGCAATCAGTGGCTTTCAAGATTATTTTTCCAAGAATTTGTCTTCCTCGTGCACCCCAATTTTCTTCTCCTTCCTCTTCTTTTACCAGTCCTTCAGTCACACATTTGCACTCAGCCCCTGACCCCCCCCCCCCCCCCCCCCCCAAAGCCTGCCCATCACGTACAAGCACAAGTCAGGAGTGTGATGGAATATTCTCCACTTGCCTGGATGAGCGCAGCTCCAATGATATTCAAGAAGCTCAACACCATCCAGGACAAGGCAGCCCATTTGATTGGCACCCCATCCACCACCTTAAATATTTATTCCAGCCAACAGCAGTGCACAGTGTAGTGAGTACCATCTACAAGATGCACTGCAGCAACTCGTCAAAGCTCCTTCGACAGCACCTTCCAAACCCGCAACCTCTAACAATAATAATCTGTAT
Organism: Scyliorhinus canicula; assembly: GCF_902713615.1. NCBI lineage: Eukaryota > Metazoa > Chordata > Chondrichthyes > Carcharhiniformes > Scyliorhinidae > Scyliorhinus > Scyliorhinus canicula. The sequence goes on along the minus strand of NC_052152.1, from coordinate 206,690,187 downwards.
TGTCACAAGTCGGCTTACATCAGCCATGATCGTAATGAATGGCGGAGCAGGGTCGAAGGGCCAAAAGGCCTCCTCCTGCTCCTATTGTCTATGTAATTATGAATCTATGTACATTAACACTGCAATGAAGTTACTGTGAAAATCCCCTAGTCGCCACATTCCGGCGCCTGTTCGGGTACACAGAGGGCAAATTCAGAATATCCAATTCACCTAACAGCATGTCTTTCAGGACTTGTGGGAGGAAACCGGAGCACCCGGAGGAAACCCACGCAGACACGGGGAGAACGTGCAGACTCCGCAGAGACAGTGACCCAAGCCGGGAATCGAACCTGGGACCCTGGCGCTGTGAGGTAACAGTGCTAACCACTGTGCTACCGTGCCGCCCAACTACTAACCCTACTACTTGGAAGTACAAGTGCAGCAGATGCATGGGAATACCATCATCTGCAAGTTTCCCTCCAAGACATGTATCCCTAAGTCAAGCCCCCAGAGAGAATGAAGAAGTCAGAAGTTATAGCAGAGAACACTCTGCTAGTTTCTGAACAGGAGCTTCAGACTTTTTGGCACCAGAAAGAGAGATGTGGTGGGACTCGATTCGATTGATTAATTGAGGGGGGGGGGGGGGGGGGTGAATTGGCCCAAAAGGTCGTACTCTGCCCGGTAGCAGGTGGTGATTGGATCCTGTCCCAGTGAAATTATCGACAGAGTCCCAAGGAGTTTCAGTTCCAGCCCTGAAGGCACAGGTTGCATCTCTCTCTCCAGAAAGGCTGTGAGGCCTGTATTCCTGAAACTACAGAGACCAGAGGGAATCTGTCGTAAAACCTCAAACTGAAAGCAAAGTTTGAAGAGGAGTAAGAAGCAGGAAACACTCTTCTGAAACACAGGGTTTTGTTTCCTTTTTCTTATGTTTTTTTGTACCCCTCTCTTCCCCTCGGTGTTTGTCTGCCTTGTGTTTGTCTGTGTAAAGGGCGGGTGCAAGTTAACCTGGGGAATAAGGAATTCATCAATAGTTAACCAGCTGTCTTTACTATATATTTCATTGCAGTCCTTGTTATAAATAAACACTAATTGTGATTAGATTTACAAACCTGGTGACTGTAATTATTGGGCAGCCAAGGGCCAAAGACGCTGGGTGTTTTTCTCATACTTGCTGGTCAATTCACTTGTGTTGTCACTCTGGGTTACGTTGGGCTGGAATTGACCATGCACTAGCCCAGGGCGTCGTAACAATTCTCCAAAATGATGAGCGAGTCATTAATTTTCATCACTGCTTGTTATAAGAACAGTACAGCACAGAACAGGCCCTTCGGCCCTCTATGTTGTGCCGAGCAATGATCACCCTACTCAAACCCACGTATCCACCCTATACCCGTAACCCAACAACCCCCCCCCCCTTTTTTAGGACACTACGGGCAATTTATCATGGCCAATCCACCTAACCCGCACATCTTTGGACTGTGGGAGGAAACTGGAGCACCTGGAGGAAACCCACGCACACACGGGGAGGACGTGCAGACTCCGCACAGACAGTGACCCAAGCCGGGAACTGAACCTGGGACACTGGAGCTGTGAAGCATTAATGCTAACCACCATGCTACCGGGTGATCTGCGCAGGTCGGCGACCATGTTTCCTACATTACAAGAGCCACTGCAGTCCAAAGGAGCTCCATTGGCTGTTTCGCACACTGGGCTAAATCGCTGGCTTTGAAAGCAGACCAAGGCAGGCCAGCAGCACGGTTCGATTCCTGTAACAGCCTCCCCGAACAGGCGCCGGAATGTGGCGACTAGAGGCTTTTCACAGTAACTTCATTGAGGGCCTACTCGTGACAATAAGCCATTTTCATTTTTTTCATTTCATTGCCTATAAAGCGAATTAATACATTCTGAGGTTGTAAGAAGTGCTGGTGAAAAGTAGGTTCCTTCATTTCAAGTTGCAAATGGCTCAGAACTTGTAATGCAAGTTATTCTCCCTGTGGCACTGGCTCCGAAAGGCCATACCTGTTTTGGGTGGGGGGGGGGCTGCCATTCTGGGAGCAGCTTGACATGAGGGGTGGGCAAAGATGCTGACCAGGCCAGCAGCACCCGCATCCTGTGAAAGAACATTAGCAAAGAGTAGTTGCAATTCTGGTTTCCCTCTCCCAATCCCTGTAGCTGACTTAGGTTGATTCCGGTTCCAATTACAAAACTCTGGCGCTTATTATTTATTTCATCAACCCTTAGCTGAATAAGCAGGCATTAAGAGCCTATTGAGCTGACTTGTGCGGAATCTAAAACTGTTCTGCTTTCTTGGCCCCTGTAGCTGAGAATTAGACACGTGCTCCAAGTTGTTGCAGCTGTGTATGACGGGGAAGTCAGTTTTGATATGCAAGGGCCAGTGACACCCTCATCGATACAGACTCACACAGAAGAGAAGGAGGCCATTCATCCTTTACAAAGGCAAAGTGAGTCTAACAAGTAAATAAAAGAAGGTGTTTATTTATCAGAACAATGTGAGGGCCACGAAGAATCCAACACGAGTTTGAAGAGTCAAACAGAAAGTAACTTCATTTACAACAATATGTACCCAGCAGCAGTAATTCACCTCTGCTTCCTCCTCTAGCCAGTGCCACACTGGCCAGCTCTATTTATACAGCTGCGACTGTTAATGATTGCCCCATCCCCCTCATTGGGGGAGTTCAAACCCTCCAAGAGTCATGGGATAACCAATAGACCCCCAGCCAATAAGATTCAGGCAGGTTATAACAACCAGCTATTTCCATGAGGCCGTTATACCTCGCCTAGTGTTCTCGCTGTGTCGGTCGGTTCCTGTCTTCCCAACCTTTTATACAACACGGTTATCAGCCGCATGCTTAGCAGAGGAACTCATATTCCTCGAGCCACACGGGGAAACAATCTTCCTCACCCAGTGTGTCTCGTGTAGGTTATTACATGCGTCTACCAAGGTGAGAAACACGGATCTGAGAAACGGGCGGCGAAGTCCGCGTGAATGCAAGACCAGGGACATCCGGGCCACATCTACGGGTGTTGGGGGTCCACTGCCGGAAGCTTGTGGTGTTCCGGACAGGGACACTGCTTCAAAATCTGCATCGAGCCCCAGACACCAAGTGTAACTCCTGGCCAGCAATTTAATCTTGGAGATACCCGGATGCCCCGAGTAAAAGCCCTTCAGAGCTAGCGCTTGGCCTTTTGCAGGGTCGACGACCCTTGTGCCCCACAGGTGGATACCGTCCTCGACAGTCAGCTCTGACATTTTGGAGGAAAAGACCTTCAACTCTCCTGGAAGCTGTCGTTGTGGCCCACCGTACTAAACCAAATCGAGCTCTCGTCGCCAGTCTAGTAAAGGCGAAGGGAGTCCAGCGAGTGAACAAAAGAAGACAGTTATTTATAAGAACAACTATTTCCATGGGACCAGTTATTCCTCTCCGGGTCCTCTCTCTGTTTCGGTAGGTTCCTGACTGGCTGACCTTTTCTACAACATGGTATCAGCCCCGTAGTTAGCGGAGGAGCTCGTACTCCTCGGCCACATGGGGAAAACAATCGTTCCCACCCTGTGTGTTCCATGCAGGTTGTTACACAGCCCATTGTGCCTATCAAAGCTCTTGGAAGGAACTATCCAATTAGCTGCCCCATTGGTTCTTTTCCTTGAACCCTGCAATTATTTTTCAATTAGCCACTTTCCTTTTGAAAGTTACGATCGCCTTTCATGCAATGCATTCCACATCTCAACTTTCTGTTGCTTATCTTCCCTTTTGGTCTGTTGCCAATTAGTTTATTGTATCCTATTCTTACCTTCCTGTCAACGAGGAAACAGTTTCTCTTTATCTACCCAAGCCCTTCACAGTTTTGAAAACCTCCATGAAATCTCCCTTAATACTGCATTGGCGTTTCCTGAGTAACTTCAACATTAGGTGATTTCAGTTTGAGGACATTTCTCTGTATTGCCCACTGTAAATTTGCCTGATAATCCACTGCACTCCTACAGAAACACCATCAGCGTCCTGTTCCTCCAGTGTTTCCATCTATATTCCGTCAAAATTATGGGGGATGATCATTCAACTCATGATTGAAATTCAATATCGAGATATTGTGCTGGGGTAAGGACAAGAGGAGGCCATTCAGCTTGTTGGACCTGCCCCACAATTCCAATACTGAGGATCATCAATCACAACTCCAACCTTTGCCCCATGTCCCCAGACACCCTTGTCCAACACCAACACAATGCAGTGATATGAAACATGACTATTTGCAACCATGGCTTCTTTGAAATCAATCTTTTTGCTGCAGCATCATGACTTCAAAGGAAGAAAATAACTATAATTGGCTGGAAATAAAACTTCTTCAGTGTTGTTCCATCTCTTTGTTCTGCTACATGTGTCAGGTAATCATTCCGCGTAGATCTACTCATCTTATATATAGTTTAACACGTTTGAAGAGAATAGCAAGAATAGCAACTACATAAAGATATTTTGTTATTTTAAAACATATTGTAAATAACTTAGCAAAATCTGCTAACCCAGCAAACACACTAAGGAAGGGTGGTTTACATTTCTGTAATGCATTTTACAACTTCAGGGCATCATAAAGCACTTCACAGACAATGAAGTACTTTGACATATAATCACTGCTGTTACGTTAAAAATGTAGTGGCAAATTTGTGCAGAGCAAGCTCCCAGAAACTGCACTGTGAGAAATGATCAAAAGGGATAGTTTCCACATGCTCAACTCCTTTATGAATCAGAAACATTTCAATCAAGTTCCCTTTAATCTCCTAAACTCAGACATAAGACCATAAGACGTTGGAGCAGAAGTAGGGCACTCGGCCCATCGGCCCATGAGATCACGACTGATCCGATATAACCCTCAACTACATAGAACATAGAATTTACAGTGCAGAAGGAGACCATTCAGCCCATCGAGTCTGTACCAGCTCTTGGAATGAGCACCCTGCCCCCTACCCAAGGTCAACACCTCCACCCTATCCCCATAACTCAATAACCCCACCCAACACTAAGGGCAATTTTGGACACTAAGGGCAATTTATCATGGCCAATCCACCTAACACACACATCTTTGGACTGTGGGAGGAAACCGGAGCACCCGGAGGAAACCCACGCACACACGGGGAGGATGTGCAGACTCCGCACAGACAGTGACCCAAGCCGGAATCGAACCTGGGATCCTGGAGCTCTGAAGCAATTGTGCTAACCACAATGCTACCGTGCTGCCCTTATCCTGCCTTATCCCCAGAACCCTTGATTCCCTTACTGATTCTCAGCCTTGAAATTACTGAAAGGCCCAGCCTCTACAGCTCTCTGTGGTAAGGAATTCCACAAATTCACTACCCTCTGAGAGAAGAAATCCCTCCTCATCTCTGTCTTCAATGGGTGACCCCTTACTCTTACTTTATGCCCTCTGGTCCTAGACTCTCCCACAAGGAGAATCAACCGCTCAGAATCCACCCTGTCGAGACTCCGAGAATTCTATATGTCACAATAAGGTCATCTTTCATTTCTTAACTCCAATAAGCACAGGCCCAACCTACTCAACCTCCCCTCATAAGAAACTCCCTCCATACCCGGGATCAACCAAGTGAACCTTCTCTGGACTGCCTCCAATGTTTATATCTTCCTTAAATAAGGGAACCAAAACTGTTCACAAAATTCCAGGTGTGGTCTAATGAGTGCTCTGCATAGTTTTAGCAGGTCTTCCTTATTTTTACACTCCATTCCCTTTGAAATAAAGGCCAATATTCCATTTGCCTTCCCAATTACCTACTGAACCTGCATGCAAGATATTTATGCACAAGGACCCTTGCCACTTTCTGCAGTCTTTCTCCATTTAAATAATATTCAGCTCCTTTATTCTTCCTACCAAAGTGCATAACTTCATATTTTCCGACATTACATTCCATCTGCCAAGTTTTTTCCTACTCACCTAACCTGTCCATCCCTCTGTAGACTCTGTGTCATCCTCACCACTTACCTTCCCACCTATTTTTGTGTCATCCGCAAATGTGGCAATAGTACATTCACTTCAAAGAACAACAAAGGACAAAGAACAATACAGCACAGGAACAGGCCCTTATGCCCTCCAAGCCTGTACCGATTATGATACAGTATCAACCTTTGCCAAAACCCTCAGCACTCTCCTGTGCCGTATCCCTCTATACCCATCCTATCCATGTGTTTGTCAAGATGCCTTTTGAACAACGTTAATGTATCTGCCTCCACAACCTCCCCTGGCAACGTGTTCCAGGCACCACCGTCTGCGTAAAACACCTGCCTCGCATGTCTCCTCTAAACTTTGCCCCATGGACCTTAAACCTATGCCCCCAGGTGACTGACCCCTCCACCTTTTTAAAGCACATCCAATCTATCCATGCCCCTCATAATCTTGTAGACCTCTATCAGATCACCCCTCAACCTCCGTCTTTCTAATGAAAACAGTCCGAGTCTATTCAGCCTCTCCGCATAGCAAACACCCTCCAGACCAGGCAACATCCTGGTAAACCTCCTCTGCATCCTCTCCAAAGCCTCCACACCCTTCTGGTAGTGTGGCGACCAGAATTGTGCCCAATATTCCAAGTGCGACCTATCCAAGTCATTAATATATATTGTGAATAATTGTGGCCCCAGCACTGATCCCTGTGGCACTCCACTAGTTACAGGTTGCCACCCTGAAAATGATCCTCTTACCCCAACTCTCTGTCTTCTATCATTTAGCCAATCCTCTATCTATGCTAACATACTAACCTCAACACCATGGGCTCTTGTCTTATTAAGTAGTCTTTTGTGTGGTACCTCATCAAATGCTCTTTGAAAATCCAAGTATATTATATCCACTGGTTCCCCTTCATCTACCCTGCACATTAACACCTCAAAGAATCCTAATAAATCTGTCAAGCATGATTTCCCCTTCATGAAGCCATGATTATATAATGCTTGATTATATTATGCATTTCTCAATGCTCTGCTATTACATCCTTTATAATTGACTCTAACACTTTCCCAATGACAGATGTTAAACTAACTGGACAACGGTGACTTGGTTTTTGCCTTCTTCCTTGTTTTGAATAAAGGTGTTACAATGGCAGTTTTCCAATTCTGTCCCATGAGTATCAACTGCTCTCAGTCAATATCCCGACGGTAACATCAGGGTCAGCACACCCAGGATGGCTGATAAGGCTGAGTCTGTCAAACTCTGTGCTAAAACATAGTATAAATATTCCCCACATTCTCTGACTGTTAGCTTTGACAAAGTCACTGGACTCGAAACGTTAGCTCTTTTCTCTCCCTACAGATGCTGCCAGACCTGTTGAGATTTTCCAACATTTTCTCTTTCCTTTCAGATTCCAGCGTCCGCAGTAATTTGCTTTTATAGAAGAGGCCATTCAGCCCCTCTAGCATGTCCCCCATTAAAGGAGATCATGGTTGAGCGGAGCAGCCAATAACTCTTGCTCACCTCCATTCCAATCAACCTGAAACATTACCTGCCTGTCAGTCATGTTCACCCATCGATCATCATGACAGATTTCAGCAACATTGAAAGAGATTAAAGTCCAATAAGGCAAGAACCAATCAGGTCAACAGAAGGATAGCTCAAGACAGGGGAAGAGGCATCAAAATATTGAATGGTTTAAACTTACCTGTGATCCAATTGAATCATGAGAAGTAGAACTCTGTCATTTAATTTCCAATTGCCTTGTCTGCAGTATGTGCCTCGGTATCCTTTCACATTGAATGTACAGCACAGTATCAGACCATTCAGCCCAGCCAGTGTTTGCCAGTGTGTCCACACCAGCACAAAGCTCCAAGGATGTGCAGGTTAGGTGGATTCGCCGTGCTAAAATTGCCCCTTCGTGTCCAGGGATATGCAGGTTAGATGTGCAGGTTACGAGGATAGGGAAGGGGAGTGGACCTAGGTAAAGGGCTCTTTCAGAGGGTCGGTGCAGATCTGATGGGCCAGATGGCCTCCTTCAGCACTGTAGGGATTATATACTTCGAAGCCTCCCAATCTATTACATCTCACCCTATCAGCATATGTTTCTATTCCTTTCTGTTTTAACCTGCCTGGATCCTATTGGCTGGGGACAATTAGTTATCCCATGCGTCTTGGGAATATGAGGAGGGCAGGACAATTGTTAACCTTTCCGCTGTATAAATAAAGCTGGCCAGTGTGGTACCGGCTAGAGAGAGAGAACCCGTAGTGAACCACTGGTGCTGTGTAAATATTGTTGTGAATAAAACATACTTTCTGTTTTACTCTACAAACTGTGCTGGTCTCTTTGTGGCCCTCACAAAACATTCTCCTTCATGTGATTATCCAGCTTCCACTTCAAAGCATCTATATTTTTCACCTTAACCACTCTCTGTGGTAGCGAGACCATGGGCGGAATTCTCCGACCCCCCAGGGCCGGTCGGCGGACCCCCCGCAGCGATTCTCCGGCCCGCGATGGGCCGAAGTCCCGCCGCTGACAGGCCTCTCCCACCGGCGTGGTTTAAACCACCTACCTGAGCGGCGGGATTGGCGGCGCGGGCGGGCTCCGGGGTCCTGGGGGGGGGGGGGGCACGGGGCAATGTGACCCCAGGGGGTGCCCCCACGGTGGCCTGGCCCGCGATCGGGGCCCACCGATCGACGGGCAGGCCTGTGCCGTGGGGGCACTCTTTTTCGTCCGCCATGGCCTTCGCCATGGCGGAGGCGGAAGAGACCCCCTCCCCTGCGCATGCGCCGGTATGACGTCAGCAACCGCTGACGCTCCGGCGCATGCGCGGACTTATGCCGGCCGGCGAAGTCCTTTCGGCCCCGGCTGGCATGGCGCCAAAGGCCCTTCACACCAGCCGGCAGAGTGGGAACCACTCCAGCGCGGGCCTAGCCCCTCAATGTGAGGGCTTGGCCCCTAAAGGTGAGGAGAATTCCGCACCTTTGGGGCGGCCTGACGCCGGAGTGGTTCACACCACTCCGACACGCCGGGACCCCCCACCCCGCCCTGCCGGGTAGGGGAGAATCCCATCCCACATTCTTACTTTATTTCTTTCTGAAATTCCTGCCAGGTTCATTTACTATGACCTTAGAATTATGACCTCAAATTTTGGTCTTCCCCACAACCCAAAGATGTTCGGGCAGCACGGTAGCATGGTGGTTAGCATAAATGCTTCACAGCTCCAGGGTCCCAGGTTCGATTCCCGGCTGGGTCACTGTCTGTGCGGAGTCTGCACGTCCTCCCCGTGTGTGCGTGGGTTTCCTCCGGGTGCTCCGGTTTCCTCCCACAGTCCAAAGATGTGTGGGTTAGGTGGATTGGCCATGCTAAATTGCCCGTAGTGTCCTAAAAGGTAAGGTTAGGGGGGGTTGTTGGGTTACGGGTATAGGGTGGATACGTGGGTTTGAGTAGGGTGATCATTGCTCGGCACAACATCGAGGGCCGAAGGGCCTGTTCTGTGCTGTACTGTTCTATGTGCAGGTTAGGTGGATTGGCCACGCTAAATTGCCCCTTAATAGGAAAAAATGAATTGGATACACTAAATTTATATTTAAAAAAAGAAATCCATGTCAGCGCCTTCTTCTGCATTTTTTGTGTGGCCTTATTAAATTATGTTGCTCATTTTAATGGGATTTATCACTTGAAATTCAAGCCACAGCTTTGGGCCATAACTTATTCTAACTGCCAAGGTAAGAATGATTTAATAAAGTCATAAGCCAACCACTGAGGGATCCAGCAGCTGTTGTCTTACTTGGCAGCTGATTTGCAGTTTGTTGTGATCCATTGAACCTCATTCCAGAGCAGAATTGGCCAGGATAGATGGAGAAAATGTGCCAGGGAACTTTGCTTGCATCCATACTGCTGGAGTCCTGGGAGTGTATAATTGACTTTACAATAATAGACGAGATATCAAATGCAGCCAAATACATGCAAAATTGGGTTCACCATGGCACTGTGAATTATGCTGAGTCAATGTTGGGTTTCTCGCTCACTGTTGGAAGAACAATTTCCACAACAGATTAGATCATGTATCGTATGATTCAGATGATGTCCTCTTTCTTTTTTTAGAGTTGAGCATAGATGTCAAGGTAACAATGTCCAATGATGATCATTTCACCATTGTCAATTGTCGTAAAAACCCATCTGGTTCACTAATGTCGTTTCGGGAAGGAAATCTGCCGGCCTTACCTGGCCTGGCCAACACGTGACTCCAGGCCCACAGCGATGTGGATGGCTCTTTAATGCTCTCAGGGATGGGTAATAATGAAAAATGAAATGAAATGAAATGAAAATCGCTTATTGTCACGAGTAGGCTTCAAATGAAGTTACTGTGAAAAGCCCCTAGTCGCCACGTTCCGGCGCCTGTTCGGGGAGGCTGGTACGGGAATTGAACCGTGCTGCTGGCCTGCCTTGGTCGGCTTTCACAACCAGCGATTTAGCCCAGTGTGCTAAACCAGCCCCTGGTCCAGTAAATGCTGGTCCAGCCAGCCACGCCCACATCCCATGGACGAATGACAAAAAAAGTCACATTGTAAATGTGTTTCTGACACTTCACACTCATAAGAATACAAACACATGTGCAAAGGCTCCTAGGTTAATTTTAGACTAGGCCTATATTCCCTGAAACTTAGGAGAATGTGAGGTGATGTAATTGAAATATACAAAGTTCTTGAGTGGCTTGACGGGGTAGATGCTATTTCCCATTACTGATGAATCTGGAACACAGGGTCACAGTCTTAAAAGAAGATCGGCCATTCAGGCTGATTAATAAGAGAAATTTCTTCACTCAAAGAGTTATAAATCTTTGCATTTTTCTACGCCAGGGTGCAGTTTAATGGTCCGGCACATAAAGAGATTGACATGGGATTGAGTAAGATAAAGTCACTGTGGTCCCAGATGACCATAGGCTGCTTCCCCTTTGAGGAGAAGAGCTGACTGGGGAAAGGGGCAAGGTTGAATAACCTCAGCCAGTATGGGAATCAAACCCCGATGCTGGCCTCACTCTACATCGTCAACCAGCTGTCTAGCCAAGTGAGCTAAACTGGCCCCATGGGTAGTGATCGAGTAGTGATGGGAGCACATGGCCCGCAAAAAGGTTGGACAGAACCGTGTGTCAAAGCAAGCATTGAGATTGTTCCCAGTTTGGACCTTTACTGTACCTATGTATCTGGTTTTTCGTAGTTAATAAATAACTTCTGTTGAACTACCTGAGATTACAAATTCCTTAATAAAGCCGAACTGAACTATGTCCAACACTTTACAACATAATGTGGAGATGCCGGCATTGGACTGGGGTGAGCACAGTAAGAAGTCTTACAACACCAGGTTAAAGTCCAACAGGTTTGTTTCAAACATGAGCTGTCGGAGCGCAGCTCCTTCCTCAGGTGAATGGAGAGGTATGATCCAGAAACATTTATATAGACAAAGTCAGAGATGCTGGACAATGCTTGGAATGTGATTATCCCTCTCCCGGGATCTGTAATGATTTGATTACCTGCAAATGCTCGCATTCCAAGCATTGTCCAGCATCTCTGACTTTGTCTATATAAATGTTTCTGGATCATACCTCTTCATTCACCTGAGGAAGGAGCAGCGCTCCGAAAGCTTGTGTTTGAAACAAACCTGTTGGACTTTAACCTGGTGTTGTAAGACTTCTTACTTTACAACATAATGGCAGCGATTAAATCTCAGAGGCTGCAGAAGAAAATCAAAATCCTGGAAGACTGAAGGAAAACTAAAGAAAACAGTGTGACGTGAAGAAAAGCTGGAGAAGTAAAGGTGGAGGAGAAAATTGCATGAGGAAAACTCCAAATAAAGGCTTGGAAGCTGAAGGCAGACATTAAATTCTACACTGCAGCAGAATATTCCATTGAGTCCATGTCTGCAGAGTGTGCAAAGCCAACAGACCCAGCAGGACTGAGCTATGAATTTAAAATTCCTGGACAACACACATGCCGAAAGAAATTAAATGACACAGGAGTCAGAAATTGCTGTTTAAATTTCAGCCCAAAAAACCCAATGCCTGAACATGTGATGGTCGAGCTCACTCTGAACAAAGCACAAAAATTAATTAGGGATTAATCACGACTGAGTGCGCAGTTTAAAAAACCCAGCAAAACGTTTCCAAGATTTGAGAAAATTGTGCAAAAGAGAGGAATTGAGGAAGACTACCCAGTCGATCCAAGCAGCCATTGTTGAAAGCAGTTAAATGCTGAGATCACAAACGTTATTGCTGCGGGGTCTGCCAAAACCACCAAGCCATGTCCTTCACTCAGCCCAGAGCTCTGCTGCTGACAGGAGCAGACCCAGGCACTTTTTAAAAGAGTTTAGGCTCTCTGCCTCCACCACCAACTCAGGCAGCGAATTCCAGGCACACACCACCCTCATGTCCCCTCTGCCACTTAGCTTCAATCTATGACCCCTGGTTTTTGAACTCTCTGCAAAGGAAAACAGGTTCCTCCTGTCTACTCTATCTCTACCCCTCACAATTGTGTAAACCTCAATTATGTCAACTCTCAGCCTTCACTGTTCCAAAGAAAAGAGCCCCAATCTCTCCCTGTAGCTACAATTCTCCAGCCCTGGCAACATTCCAGTAAATCATCTCTGCACCCTCTCCAGAGCAATATTATAACGTGGTGACCAGAACTGCACAAAATACTCCAGTTGTGGCCTCAGTTGTAGTTCGATCATTATATCCCTACTTTTGTAGTCTGCGCCTCTGCCAATGAAGGAGAGCATTCCATATGCTTTCTTAACAACCGTATCTACCTGTACTGATACCTTTAGGGATCTCTGCACCTGCACTCCAAGATCTCTCACTTCATCTACCCACCTCAGCATTTTCCCGTTTATTGTGATTTCCTTTTTACTGTTTACCCTCCCTTACCTCACGCTTAGCAGAGCTGAACTTCATCTGCAACTTTTCTTCCCACTGCACCAACTCATCTATATCATTTCAGAGCTTACAGCTATACTCTACGCTATTCACAATATGGCCAATTTTTGTGCCGTCTGCAAGTTTCCCAATCATGCCCCCCCCCCCACGCTTAATCGTTAATATATAACACAAACAGCAAGGGTCCCAACACCGAGCCCTGTGGAACACCTCTTGAAACAACTTTCCATTTTCAAGGGCAGCATCCCCCTTTTATTCCTGTTGCAAAGCCAACTTTGTATCCAATTCATTACATTGCCCTGTATCCCATGCGCTTTTATCTTTTTGACCAGTCTGCCATGTGGGACCTTGTCAAATACCTTACTAATATCCATCCACTGCACTACCTCCACTAATCCTCTTTGTCACTTCCTCAAAGACTTCATTCATAGTTGAAATGCGTGATCTTCCCTCAACAAAGCCATGCTGACTATTCCTGACTAGTCCATGCCTTTCTAAGTGAAAGCTTATCCTATCTCCCAGGATCGATCCTTAAAATATACCCACCACCCAAGTAAAATTAACCGGTTTATAATTGTTTCACATTTAATTCGTACCCTTCTTAAACAACAAAACTACATTTGCTCTTCACCACTCCTCCGCCACCTCCCCTGTGTCTAGTGAAGACCTGAAGATCATCCTCAGAGCATCTGTTACTTTCTCCCTGACCTCCATCAACATCCGAGGAAACAATCCATCCGGCCCTGGGGACTTAACCACTTTCCAACATCTCGAACAGTTCCTCTCTCATTATGATTATTTTAGCCAATATTTCCACGCTCCTCTTGGATTACTATATCTGCATCATCCCTTTCCTTTGAGAATATGGAGACAAATAATTTGTTTAAAACTCTTCCCATAGCCTCTGCATCTTCACACAAGTTCCCTTCTTTATCCTTGACAGGTCGCACCTTTTCCTTAACTATTCTTTTGCTCTTTATATACTGGTAAGGCATCTTTAGGTTTTCCTTAATCTTGCTTTCATGCCTCTATTTGATTTCCTTATTTCTTTATTACTTTATCCCTGTACTTTCTATACTCCTCTAGGCTATATGCAGTTTTGAGTTTTTTGTGACTATCATAAGCTTTCTTTTAATGTTTATTCTTCCCTTGCATTTTTCTGGACAACCATAGGGTTGGTTTGGCAGTACCATTCTTAATTTTGGAGTGGACATAGCTGCTTTGTATGATAAGGATTACATTTCCTCATGCTTCCCACTGGTTTACCACACCACCTCAGCCAAATCACTTCTCAGTTTTATTAAATTTGCCTTCCCCCAGTTTACATTTACTCCTGATTTATCTCTGTCCTTTCCATCATAATATAAAATGTAACTGAAATGTGAGACGGGATTCTCCGACCCCCCGCTGGGTCGGAGAATCGCTGGGGGCCGGCGTCAATCCCGCCTCTGCCGTGTCCCAAATTCTTTGCCAGCAGAGATTCGGCGGGGGCGGGAATTGCACCGCGCCGGTCGGTGGGCCCCCCCCCCGGCGATTCTCCGGCCCGCGATGGGCCGAAGTCCCGCCGCTGTCAAGCCTCTCCAGCCGGCGCGGATCAAACCACCTACCTTACCGACGGGAGCAGGCGGTGCAGGTGGTGCAGGCGGGCTTCGGGGTCCTGGGGGGGGGGGGGGGCGGGGCGATCTGGCCCCGGGGGGGTGCCCCCACGGTGGTCTGGTCCGCGATCGGGGCTGACCGATCGGCGGGCTGGCCTGTGCGCCGGTGCACACTTTTCCTTCCGCGTTCACCATGGTCTTCACCATGGCAGAGGCGGAAGTGACCCCCTCCCCTGCGCATGCACGGGGATGACGTCAGCAGCCGCTGACGCTCCGGCACATGCGCAGACTTCCACCGGCTGGCAAAGTCCCTTCGGCCCCGGCTGGCGTGGCGCCAAAGGCCGTTCCGGCCGGCCGGCGGGGCGCCAACCACTCCGGCGCGCCTCAATGTGACTTCCGCACCTTTGGGGCGGCCCGACACCAGAGTGATTCACACCACTCCATCACGCCGGGACTCCCCGCCCCGCCGGGTAGGGGAGAATCCCAGCCCTGGTTACCATCCCCAGTAGGGTCACCCACTAAATCCTAATTAACTTGGGCTTTCCGTGGCCCAGGCCAATCGCTAAAGTGGGGACTTGGCAGAGCGAGATTCCTTAAACACGTAATTGTTCCAGGTCACAATAAAAAAACAGAAGCTGGCATTTGACACCAAGTTGGGAGGGAGGGTGAGCTGTGAGGGGGATGCAGAAATCCTTCAGTGTGATTTGAACAAGTTGAGTGAACGGTCAAATAAATGGCAGATAGCTAAATGTGAGGTTATCCACTTTGGTATCATAAACAGGAAGGCAGATTATTATCGAATGGTCATAAATTAGGAGAGGGGAATGTGTAACGAGGCCTAGATGGCTCCGTACACCAGTCACTGAAGGTAAGCATCCAGGTGCAGCAGGCGGTAAAGAAGGCAAATGGCTTGTTGGCCTTCATAGCAAGAGGATTAAAGTACAAGAGTAGGGATGTCTTGCTGCAATTGTACAGGGCCTTGGTTAGGCCACACCTGGAATATTGTGTGCAGTTTTGGTCTCCTTATCAGAGGAAGGATGTTCTTGCTATAGAGGGAGTGTAGAGAAAGTTTACCAGACTGATTCCTGGGATGGCAGGGCTGACATACGAGGAGAGAGATTGAGTTGGTTAGAATTATATTCGCTGGAGTTCAGAAGAATGAGGGGAATCTCATAGAAACCTATAAAATTCTAACAGGACTAGACAGGGTAGATGCAGGAAGGATGTTCCCGATGGTGGGGGTGTTCAGAACCAGGGGTCACAGTCTGAGGATATGGGGTAGTCCATTTGGGGCAGGGATGAGAAGAGATTTCTTCACCCAGAGAGTGGTTGGCCTGCGGAATTCACGACCACTGGAAGAAGTTGAGGCCAAAACACTGGTTGTTTTCAAGATGCAGCTACATATAGCACTTGGGGCGAAAGGGGATCACAAAATATAGGATGAAGGCGGGATCAGACTATTAATTTGGATGGTTAACCATGATTATAATGAATGGCAAAATAGGCTTGAAGGGCCGAATGGCCTCCTCCTGTTCTAATTTTCTCTGTTTCTAAGTTAACACACTGCTTTATTCAGTGGGCCCGACAGCTGATGATATAATAGCTAGATAAGAAATCAACAAATCATCTTCAAAGCTTGATGAAGCTGCAAAATCATTCAATACTTATTTTAACTTCAGAAATAAAAAAGTCCGTGTAAGGCTAAATTTCCTAAATGTGCCCAGCAGCCAGAAAAACCTGCCAACATCCTTCACGAAAGACAAGTGCAGACTGAAGGATATGATTGTAGTGACCTGAAATCTGTGGCAAACACATTCTTAAACACACTCATGTACAGAGGCAAAACAATCCAACAGACCCTGTCCATGATCAACAACTGAATAACCTGTGTTCGCCTTAATTTTTTACAAAAATTGATGAGGTCAACCAACAAGAGCTTGGTTCCAAGTGGAGAAAGAGATTCCTGAAGCTTTTTACAGGACTGCGGAGACTGGTGAACACAGACAAGGTCACACTGAGGGAGGATGCTAAACCCGTGTGTCTGTTCGAGCCATGAACGTTTCCCCACGGTCTGATGAAGCAAGTGTACGAGATGACAAATATGGGGTTCGACAAACTGTATGGTGTTCCGGGATGGTCCCAGTCCCAAACCCAAACGGTTCTAGCCAAATTTGAACCAACCTGTCACAGCTCAATAAAGACATAGCCAGGGATGTCCGTGTGATGGACGAAAGCCTGACTAAATATCCTAAGAACACAGTGTTTTCAAAACTTGATGCCAGCAGTGGCGTCTGGCAGCTTCCCCCAGACGACGTGTCCAGTGTTGCTGACTACATTCATTACACACTTTGGCAGATTCTATTTCAATTGACTGCCATTTGGAATCACCTCAGCACCTGAAATATGTCAACAAACACCTACTGGAGACCACAAGTTTTGTAATCCAGGAGACACGAAGATAAAGGTTAAACTAAATTTATTTTAACTCACAAGATTAAACCGCACCCGCGGTATGCAACAGAAGTGCACCAGCCCGGGGCTGACAGAACTAAACACTCCGAGTCTGGGGAGGTATTCAAAGGGCTCGGCTAGATGGGCCTCCGCCCGTCACCATCGGAACTCACACTCCACAAGCCCCCATGGGAAGATCAATGAGTGAATCCTCGTGGTCCTCGTGAGGGTTATCACAGCAAAGTAAACTCCAACAGATTTTTGAGGAGCAAAATGCAAGATGAGGAGCGTGCCCACATCTGCTATTACTGCCAACAAGGGTGGCCACAGGAGATACCAAGCATTGAAACCTTAGTTCAAACAACAAAAAAGACTTTACTGTCATTGACGATCTCCTGGTCTACAATGATTGGCTGGTCATCCCAGTTTCCCCTTAGCTAGAGATCCTCCATCATCAAGTGCATTTCACAGGCCCAGTCTCCTCCCATCTGGTGGGCAGGCATTTCCAGGGAAATTGAAGACACCATATCAAACTGTCAGCTGTGTGTGCTGCACCATCAGGAACAAAGGTACCACACAGTTCCCTAACTGGATGACAATGATTTATTTGTCGTCAACAGCAAATTGTTCTTTATTTTGATGGATTACTGTGGCAAAGTAACTGTACACGGCAATCACAGATTCAGTAGTTACAGCACTGAGGGAGATGTTCATGAGTCACAGTACCCCAGACAAGACTGTGTCTGATAATGGCCCACAATTTTCAATCAAGTATTTCACCTGATTTACCATCACATCCAGCTTCCCAAGATACCCGCAGTCAAACGGAAGCCCAAATGAGGGGTCCGTACTGTGAAAACCATCCTAAAAAAGATCTTGCAAACAGAAATGTAAACCAACAGGTCCACATGCGACAATGCGGCCTAGCCACAACCAAGCTCCTAATAGGCAGAAAGCTCCTCACACAACTCCCAATCCTATCGAAGAAACTAATACTGGGATAATTAGCCAAGGGTAACTGAAACATTGGGGATGGGTTCAGCTCAGTTGGCCGGGCGGCTGGTTTGTGATGCAGGCCAAGGCCAACAGCGGGGGTTCAATTCCCGTACCGGCTGAGGTTATTCATGAAGGTCCCGCCTTCTCAACCCTGCCCTTTGTCTGAGGTGTGGTGACCCTCAGGTTAAATCACCACCAGTCAGCTCTCCCCTCAAAGGGGAAAGCAGCATCAGGTCACCTGGGACTGTTGCGACATTCTTTCACCAAAGCTTTCACATCAGAGAGCAGCCCAGCATGCAGAAGCAGCCTTCCACTTACAACAAAAGCTGCCACACCAGGCACTTGCCATAACAACAAAAAATTATAAAGTCTGGATTAAAGACCTCAAGTGAGAGGGCACTGTTTTCCAGAAAGACCATGAAAAATCCTGGTCATGCCTGATTGTCACCCCAGAGGGTACAGTCAGGAGAAACAGGAGGAACCTCCTCCTCATCTCCAAAAGGGCCGCTCCCACTGTACAGGGAGAGGAATAGAGAAAGACACCAGAACAACGTCCAATTCAACAAGGTTTACCTGCAGTGACACAGCCTACCATTCAGGCGCCGGAATGTGGCAACTAGGGGCTTTTCACATTTGAAGCCTACTTGTGACAATAAGCGATTTCCATTTCCATTTCCATTAAAGGATTGTAAGACGCCCAGATCATCTGATCCTATAAACTCAGAGACTTGAGGGGAGAGGGGGAGATGGAGTCTGTCGTAATGATTTAACACATGATGTAAACTGGGATAACTTGAAAACACAGCGGACAAAGACTTGGGGGATGTGTGATATAAAGGTCCGGCACATAAAGGGTTAATGTGGGACTGAGTACAATGAACTGAAAATCGCATATTGTCACAAGTAGGCTTCAAATGAAGTTACTGTGAAAAGCCCCTAGTCGCCACATTCCGGCGCCTGTTCAGGGAGGCTGGTACGGGAATTGAACCGTGCTGCTGGCCTGCTTGGTCTGCTTTCAAAGCTAGCGATTTAGCCCTGTGCTAAACCAGCCCCAGTGCTGCTCACAGTGATGTGAGAGAACACATGACCTGCACCTACGGGTCAGTGTTGTGTTGGACAGAGCTGTGTGTAGAAACAAGATGGAGACATTCCTAGTTTGGAACTTTATTGTACATATGTGCAGAGATTTTGTCATTAAATGGTTACTGTGCAATTGCCTAAGACTATGAAAACCTTAATAAGACCGAGTGAACTATGTCCAACAACACAAGGAACTGTAGATGCTCAGGTGTTGAGTCTATTCAGGACAGAGTTCAGTAGTTTTGTTTAAGGGTTTTGAGGAATATGGTGGTGGGGTGTGGGTGAAGTTTTTGTTGCAGAGTGGGTAGCCTCCCAGCCACGGAGCCAGAGGTCCTGCATTCAAGCCCCATTCCAGGACTCGGTTGCCACAGAAGGTGCATTTATAACGCAGCCAAGCAGCTAGATTATCAATCCGTTAATACTTCCAATAATAATAATCACTTATTGTCACCAGTAGGCTTCAATGAATTTGCTGTGATAAGCCCCTAGTTGCCACATTCTGGCACCTGTTCGGGGAGGCCAGTATGGGAATTGAACCCTGTGCTGCTGGCCTTGTTTTGCAATACAAGCCAGCTGTTCAGCACACTGTGCAAAACCAGCCCCTTTTCTAATTCCCATACGGCAGGCAGGAGAGTCTGTGCATCAGCCTTGCTTGATGGTGCCTCTCAAACTCTACTTTCTGGTGACAGGTTAGTAATCTGTTCCAGGGCAAAGCTAGCATGGAAACAGACAAAGGCAGCTGCTCCTTTTGCCCCATTATGAGCAGGAGAGAATCAAGGATGGGAGGGATATAGGGATGGTGTGGGAAAATGGTGTTGGGTAGAATATCAGATGTGACCTTGTTGAATGGCAGAACAGCCCCCACGGGAAAAATAACCTCCAAAAGGTCCTATTTATGTTCTTCATTTTATGTTGCTATCCTTGGCAATCTGAGAAACTGTTCCAGTTTTGGGGATTAATAATCAATATGCTTATGGTTACAAATTTACCAGATGAATCACAATGTTATCAAACACTCTCCAAATTGGTAGAGATTTAGAAAAGGTCAATTGCTTCAAAAGAACAAAGCAACCAACACATATATTTACAATTCATGGTACGAAGCAGAAAAGGCCAAGCAAATAGTTCAGTGGAATATATCTAAAAATGTATGTGACACCATTAATAATGGGTAAATTACACTTCATAAGAGCCTCTTCGAATAGAATTTCTTTTCAGTTTTGAAACCTGAAGTGTTGGCACAGAAAGTTTAATTGGTTCCGCTTGTAAGACTTTTGTCACTGCGTGCTGTACCTTGTCAAGGTTTTTGCAGATAGAACTTAAAGTGAATCCTCATCTGACTGAACTGCTATCATTTTAAAACCGTTTGTACCCTTGATTCTTTTCAAACAGTTATTTTCAGACAAATTTAGCAATGTTACATTCAAATAAACACGTGATTCTGGAGGAATAATTGGTACGGAAATATATTTCTAACGTTTTTCAACAGCCAGAGTATAGCCACCACAACAAACTATGTCAAAGACCCTACTGGCAGTTTGAAAAGCATCAGTAGTTCATAGGGTAATCCTAAGCTCCCAGCCCCCAGTTTGGGCTGATAAGATCGGCCTTATGGAAAGTGAAAGCAACTGCTGAAGCTTCGCTGCAAACACGGGAGAAATAAATGAGAAGTGAATAGCTTCGAATTAGGAATGGAAGGAAGAAGACGGGGTTGGACCAGAATGGGGAAGGAGATAAGGGAGGGAAAGGGAGAAAAGAGGAGAGAACGTGGAGAAAGGGAGACAGGGGAGGAGAAGAGTGAGGAGGAGGAGAAAGAGAAGAGGAGGCGAGAGAAGTGAGGAAAGGGGAGGAGAGAAAAAGAAAGGCAGAAAGGGGAGGAATGGAGTGAAAGAGAGGGGAAAAAATGATAAGAGCAAAGAGGGAAGGAGGGAAGAGGATAGAATTAACAAGACAGAAAACGTTAGATGTGCAAGCTTGGTTGACAACGATTGAAGATTTTCAAGCAGGTTAGAATGCATTTAAAAATCAGCATGTGGATCTGAGACCCAGGTTTTTCCCACTGATCTAATTATCAATTTTACAATTCAGGCTCTGATTGATGTGTACTCCAGTTGATGAAAAAACTGTGATATGAATAAAAATATTATTTTCAGAAGGTAAATTGATTGCAATAAAGTTCAATTGGGGTTGCTTCACTTTAAAATATATTAATTTTGCTACTGCTGTAAAAATAAAACATTTTAGAAAAATGTTGCTTAATGCTGAAAGTCTGGTCAATTTTATTTCCATTCTCTTTAACTTTTGAAGCTGCAACCAAGACTCTACCCTCTAGATGACACTGGCTATTTTATATACTGAGCCCAATGTGGACCATTCATCCGCTATATTGGAAAAGGCATCCAAACAGGGTGTGAGGCACTTTGCCAATCTGGGGCTGAATTAATATCTGCTTGAAGCCTCCCAGTGTAAGGTTGGTTCACTCCAAGGCAGCAGCTAGGCTCCATTCAGAAAACCCAGGCCTGCATGAGGTTTAAACACCGGCCCTTTAAGGGCTAGTTATGTTTATTTCATCAAATACTCACATGAACGTGGAGCAAGTACAGGAGTGTCCCTCCCAACTTCACATGAAGACCACGGGCAGATGATGACCATCTCTTACCACCACTCCACTCCTTCCCTCCACCCCCTGTTTCCCTCCACAGCTCTACTAACTGCCTCCTTGCTCTACTCCCAGACCCTGAACCCCAATTGCACCCCACCCCCACTTCTGATATCTGCCTGAGGGTAATGTGGCAGCACACCTCTGAGCTGTAAGAGTCCTCCCTATTTATTCCCTTATTTCCTCTTCCTTTTACATTGCACACAGCAAGATCTCAAACACAGATAATCTGATTTACTGATGTTGGTTGGAGGATGAACATTGGTCCAGTCACCAGGGAGGATTCAGCTGCTCTTCTTAGAATTAATGCCAAGAAGTATTTTATGCCCACCCGAGTGGGCAGGTGGTTTCTTAAGTCTCTTCTATAGATGGCACCTCTGACTGTGTGGAATTCCCTCAGTACTACCCTGGGACTTTTATGCTCAAGTCGATGAGATGTGCTCACATCAGTTCCTGGATTTCAGTCTCTGTGTTTGCGACTGCAGCTCATACTTTAAAAAGCAAAAAGATGGTAAATGCGAAGTGTAGAAGCAGAAAACCTGGACGAGAGTTGTTGTTCTTCAAATCTGGACGAGACCAGGCCCAATTGTTGAATTGCGGAGTAGACCAGGCTGCAGTTGTTGAATTCTGGAGCAAACCGGGCTCCAGTTGTTGAATTCTGGAGTAGACCTGGGTCCAGTTGTTGAATTCTGGAGTAGACCGGGCTCCAGTTGTTGAATTCTGGAGTAGATCGGGGTTCAGTTGTTGAATTCTGGAGTAGATCAGGGTTCAGTTGTTGAATTCTGGAGTAGATCGGGGTTCAGTTGTTGAATCCTGGAGTAGATCGGGGTCCAGTTGTTGAATTGTGAAGTAGACCGGGCTCCAGTTGTTGAATTCTGGAGCAGACCGGGCTCCAGTTGTTGAATTCTGGAGCAGCCCAGGGTCCAGTTGTTGAATTCTGGAGTAGATCGGGGTCCAGTTGTTGAATTGTGGAGTAGATCGGGGTTCAGTTGTTGAATCCTGGAGTAGATCGGGGTCCAGTTGTTGAATTCTGGAGTAGACCGAGCTCCAGTTGTTGAATTCTGGAGTAGATCGAGGTCCAATTGTTGAATTCTGGAGTAGATCGGGGTTCAGTTGTTGAATCCTGGAGTAGATCGGGGTCCAGTTGTTGAATTCTGGAGTAGCCCGGGCTCCAGTTGTTGAATTCTGGAGTAGCCCGGGCTCCAGTTGTTGAATTCTGGAGTAGCCTGGGCCCAGTTGTTGAATTCTGGACTAGATCGGGGTTCAGTTGTTGAATTGTGAAGTAGACCGGGCTCCAGTTGTTGAATTGTGGAGTAGACCGAGCTCCAGTTGTTGAATTCTGGAGCAGCCCAGGGTCCAGTTGTTGAATTCTGGAGTAGATCGGGGTTCGGTTGTTGAATTCTGGAGTAGATCGGGGTTCAGTTGTTGAATCCTGGAGTAGATCGGGGTTCAGTTGTTGAATCCTGGAGTAGATCGGGGTTCAGTTGTTAAATTCTGGAGCAGCCCAGGTTCCAGTTGTTGAATTGTGGAGTAGCCCGGGCTCCAATTGTTGAATTCTGGAGCAGCCCGTCCAGTTGTTGAATTCTGGAGCAGACCGGGCTCCAGTTGTTGAATTCTGGAGCAACCCAGGGTCCAGTTGTTGAATTCTGGAGTAGATCGGGGTTCAGTTGTTGAATTCTGGAGTAGATCGGGCTCCAGTTGTTGAATTCTGGAGCAGACCGGGCTCCAGTTGTTGAATTCTGGAGTAGACCGGCTCCCGTTGTTGAATTCTGGAGTAGACCGGCTCCCGTTGAATTCTGGAGTAGACCAGGCTCCAGTTGTTGAATTCTGGAGTAGACCGGGCTCCAGTTGTTGAATTCTGGAGTAGACCGGGCTCCAGTTGTTTAATTCTGGAGTAGACCGGGCTCCAGTTGTTGAATTCTGGAGAAGACCGGCTCCCGTTGTTGAATTCTGGAGTAGGCCAGGGTCCAGTTGTTAAATTGTGGAGTAGACCTGCGTCCAGTTCTCTGAATGCAGATTTTGGTGGTTCTTAAAGAAAATTCAATTATTTCCTCATTAAGCGAAGAGTTGATGGATTAAATATTTAATGAATGGCCATGTGGGTCATGGTGATAGCGTGGGATCAGTTCCAGTGTTTGCTTTTCTCTTTGAGTGTTCTAATTAAATTTGTTAAACTATTGTCTCCTGTACAAACCTCACAAACAACTACAATCTGCTCCTCTTATTTCAAAGTAATTTTCTTCTGCTAAAAATATTAAATTATCCAATATTTTGAATTAATATGTTGGAATAGAGCAGAACCGCAGGCATTTACTAAATTGTATTTTAACCACAAATTAGCCCTTAATTCAAATTAAGCTAACTCAAGTTAACAAGGGTGTACTGGGAAAGCACAAGGTTAAGATTTTTAAATCTCCATCCTAGAAAGAAAACATTATAACCTTAAAAAGTCAACATTGTTAGTTTTCAAAATCATTCTCCCGTAAACCCAAAGGTCTCATTCAGCCCGGTGCAGTCTTAAATACTTGGCTCTTTCGTTTGTTTTACGACATGGAACCAAAGGACGTTGCAGTACAGAGGGAGACCATTCAGCCCACCATGCCATGTTATCCCTCTGAAAGAGTTGTTCACTTAGTTGCACTGCCCCTGCTTTGTCCCCCTCAGCTCTGAACAATTGTCCTGCGAATAATTATTCAATATTCTTTTTGGAAGTTAATTTTCAGTCGGCTCCCAGTACCCTTTCAGGCATCGCCAGGTCAAAATCACCCCCCGTGGAAAATCCTTCTTCCACATCTCCCATCTGGTTAATGTATCAATTATCTGAAACCTGTGTCCTCTGTTTCATAGAATCAGAGAGGTTATAGTGCAGAAGGGGGCCCCTGCAAAGAGCACCCTACCTAAGCCCACCCTACCTAAGCCCACCCTACCTAAGCCCACCCTACCTAAGCCCACCCTACCTAAGCCCACCCTACCTTTCCTCGGAACCTAGTAACACCACCTAACTGGGCAGCACGGTAGCACAGTGGTTAGCACTGTGGCTTCAAAGCGCCAGGGTCCCAGGTTCGATTTCCCCACTGGGTCTCTGTCTGTACGGAGTCTGCACGTTCTCCCCATGTCTGCGTGGGTTTCCCCCGGGTGCCCCGGTTTCCTCCCACAGTCCAAAGACGTGGAGGTTAGGAGGATTGGCCATGATAAATTGCCATTAATGACCAAAAAGGTTACGTGGGGTTATTGGGTTACGGGGATAGGGTGGAACATAGAACACTACAGTGCAGTACGGGCCCTTCGGCCCTCGATGTTGCGCCGACCTGTGAAACCATCTGAAGCCTATCTGACCTACACCATTCCATTTTCATCCATATGTCTATCCAGTGACCACTTAAATGCCCTTAAAGTTGGCGAGTCTACTACTGTTGCAGGCAGGGCGTTCCACACCCCTACTACTCTCTGAGTAAAGAAACTGCCTCTGACATCTGTCCTATATCTACTACCCCTCAATTTAAAGCTATGTCCCCTCGTGTTGGTCATCACCATCCGAGGAAAAAGACTCTCACTGTCCACCCTATCTAACCCTCTGACTATCTTATATGTCTCTATTAAGTCACCTCTCAGCCTTCTCCTCTCTAACGAAAACAACCTCAAGTCCCTGAGCCTTTCCTCGTAAGACCTTCCCTCCATACCAGGCAAGAGGAAGTGAGAGCTTAAGTGGGTCGGTGCAGACTCGATGGGCCGAATGGCCTCCTTCAGGGATGAAATTCTCCGACCTCCAGCAGGGTCGGAGAATCGCCTGGGGGCGCCTAAAATCCCGCCCCCGCCGTGGCAGAGATTCTTCCCAGTGACGACCCGGGAAGTGGCGGGGGCAGGAATCTCGCCACTCCGATCGGAGAGGCCCCTGGGAGGCCTCTCCCACCGCCGAGGTTTAAACCACCTCTGGAACGGCGGGCTCAGCATTGCGAGCAGGCCCCCGGGGTCCTGGGGGGGCGGGGGGCAATCGAACCCCGGGGGGGTGCCCCCACAGTGGCCCTGCCCGCGATCAGGGCCCCCCGCTCAGACTCCGGGCCAGTGCCCTGGCTGCTCTATTTTCTTCCGCGGCCGCCACGGCCTCCGCCATGGCGGAAGCGGAAGAGAACCCCACATCGCGCATGCGCCGGCAGTGACATCAGCGGCCAGCTGCTGCTGACGTCACTGCCGGTGCATGCGCGGACCGGCGAAAGCCTTTCGGCCAGCCCCGCTGCCGGGGGCGCCGGTATTTTGCGCCGATCTTCTGGTGCCAACCGCTCCGGCGCGGGGCTGGCCCCCAAAGGTGGGGAGAATTCTCCACCTTTGGGGAGGCGCGACCCCTGAGTGGTTGGCACCACTCCCCTACTCCGGGACCCTCCGTCACACCGGGTAGGGGAGAATGCCGCCCCTGCACTGTATGTTTTATGTAAACCACTCTGTCTATGTAACTTTTTTTAGGGCACACTAAGGACAATAAGGGGCTGGTTTAGCACAGTGGGCTAAACAGCTGGCTTGTAATGCAGACCGAGGCCAGCAGCGCGGGTTCAATTTCCGTACCGGCCTCCCCGAACAGTTGCCGTAATGTGGCGACTAGGGGATTTTCACAGTAACCTCATTGAAGCCTACTTGTGATAATAATCGATTATTATTATATATCATGGCTAATCCACCTAACCCGCACATCTTTGGACTGTGGGAGGAAACCGGAGCACCCGGAGGAAACCCACGCAGACACGGGGAGAAAGTGCAGACTCCACACAAACATTGGAGCGATGAAGTGACAGCGCTAGCCACTGTGCTGCTGTGCCGCCCAACACTCCTGCCACTGGATCAGTTTCTCTTTATTTACGCCATCAAAACCCCTTTTTGCAAGAAACCAGGACGATTTCATTCAGTCTGGCCTACGTTTAAATATAATAATCTTTATTGTCACAAGTAGGCTTACATTAACACTGCAGTGAAGTTACTGTGAAAAGCCCCGAGTCGCCACACTCCGGCGCCTGTTCGGGTACACAGAGGGAGAATTCAGAATGTCCAATTCACCTAACAGCCCGTCTTTCAGGTCTTGTGGGAGGAAACCGGAGCACCCGGTGGAAACCCACGCAGATACGGGGAGAATGTGCAGACTCCGCACAGACAGTGACCCAATATGTATTCAAGGCAACACATGAGCAGTGGAGGAATCATTTGAATGGAAAATAAACGTTAAAACTGTGGGCTGCTCAGCGTTGAAAGGGAGAATTGTTACATGAATCTGTGAAGAAAATGTAAATCAGTGTTTCAAGGTAAACTTCAACAGCCAGACAAGTTCCTGTAAAACCAAAGCAAGAAAGGAACAAGGAAATAAAAAAAATTGTATTTATACAGCACCTTTGATGGAGTCAGTGCCCCAAGGTGTAACACAGGAACAGTATCACATTAAATGTAATTGTGCGCCAGGTGAGGAGATACGCGGAACGATGATCAAACACAATGCCAACCCCTTATCCACACAGAACCTAGATTTGAGTAGTCCCTTTGCTGTCTCACACACACTCCCCACTCCAGAGGCTAATTTCATCCTCCCGTGCAGCACCCAAGAAGTGCTGCGCTGTTACAGGTGGCATTTTTCAGATGAGACATTAAACTCATTTCTGGTCTCTCCACTGGACGGAGAAGATCTCACAGCAGAATTTCAAAGGAGCACAGGAGAGTTCTCTCTGCTGTCCTGGACAGTAGCTATCCTTGTTACCACATTGTGGGATCCCGCTGTGTGGAAATTGGCTGTAACTTTGCCGACACTGCAACAGCTACTACGCTTCAAAATTATTTCATTGGCTGCAACACATTTGAAATGGACTACAGTCATGAAAGGGGCCATAGTGGGCAGCATGATGGCGCAGTGGTTAGCACAGCCGTCTCACGGCCCTGAGATCCCAGGCTCGATCCCAGCTCTGTTGCACATTCTCGCCGTGTTTGCGTGGGTTTCGCCCCCACAACCAACAGATGTGCAGGATAGGTGGATTGGCCACGTTAAATTAACCCTTAATTGTAAAAATGAATTGGGTACTCTAAATTTTTTTTCAAAAATGAAAGGGGCCATAGGAATGGAAGATGTTGTTTTTAATGCGGCACTATAAGTGTTTCAGTTTCTTTGATCTGATATTCCAGAATTCCACCTCTGCTGTTTTTCCTTAACGCTATCCAGCCGTTTTGTGAATGAATCCTCTGGTGTAAGATCACTCACCCCCCACAACCCCTCGCAATAAGACCAATAGAGAAACCCTTCTTGACATCTTGGGGCTGGCACGGTGGCACAGTGCTTAGCACTGCTGCCTCACAGCGTCAGGGACCTGGGTTCAATTCTGGCCTTGGGTGACTGACTGTCTAGCACAGTCCAAA
The DNA here is from genome assembly GCF_902713615.1 of Scyliorhinus canicula. NCBI lineage: Eukaryota > Metazoa > Chordata > Chondrichthyes > Carcharhiniformes > Scyliorhinidae > Scyliorhinus > Scyliorhinus canicula. Next base: position 206,662,153 of record NC_052152.1, on the reverse strand, counting down.
GATGCGCAGGTTAAGTGGATTGGCCATGATCAATTTGTTCTCCTTCTGCACTGTAGTAATTCAATGATTCGATCTCTCATTCATTTCAAATTCCTGTGTCAGTAACCTCCTGACCTGCTCCTCCACCAGATCTAAAAGAATTATTTCAGCTTCACGTCAGATGAATACATTGCACTACATTCAAACATGAACAAACACAAATTCTACAATTGCATAGCAGGTCTGTCAGACATAAGCTGGAAAAGACAAGTTGACATTTGAGTAAAAACTAGTCATTAGCCATCTTTGTTGACCTACATTACCCACTGCCCAGTAGGGTCTCATATTTAAAATTTACCACCTTGTGTTTAAATCCCTTCACAGCATGGCCTCTCCCTATCTCTTTATTCTCCTTCAACCCCACCACATTCCACAAACTAACAATCTCTGCTCCTCAGATCTCCTGTACACTGACCTGACATTTGTAAGAGGCCAGAATTGGAGCAGCGTAGATATGCAAAGGCAAGTATTTATTCGTGCTGATAGAATGTTGCATATTTTTTTTAAAAATCAGTTTATTAGGGACCCAGTCAGTGTTCAGCTCCAGTTGTTACTTGTGCATCTAAATAGTCAGAAGGTGGAACACGGCAATGTAAAACCGAGGAAAGGTACTTAGCATTTCAAACAAAGGGGACTTCTCTTTGCTATCTCAGTGCCTGTAGCTGAGAGCAGAGACACCTACAGAGATGTGCTAACATTGCAGGAAGCAATGCAATTGTTGGAGCAGGCAGAGGAAATAATAGACATTGGCCAGATCTTGCTGGAGTGTTGCATTCCATGGCGTGCGCGGTTAGATAGACATTTTTCTGCATCCTTCAGCTCAAGAAGTTTTTGCACCTTAAATTGGTGCAAATGTGAGCTGGTAACAGCGCAGCAAGGGCAATGGGGCATCTGGAGCCTCAGTGAATAGTGGAACAAACAGTTTATCTCCTTGACCAACGAGACTTAGGGATGAAGAAAGGCACAGAGGAACGATGGAGAAGGCAATTGTATGAATTAGAATCAAATTAAGTACGGGAAAAGAAATAAAGAGATGGAATTAAAGATTGGATTAAGAGAGAGAGGGAAAAGAGGCAAAAGGAAAAGAAATAAAAATGTTAATGTGAAAAATTTGAAATATTAAAAATCTCTACTATATATTATAACCTGTCGGAATGAGAGCCCACAGTTTGATTTTCTTTCCCGTGACCGGCTGGGCAGTTGGAGTTATGTTGCAGGAACATGAATGTCTTCATTAAAAATATTATTAAATTGCTAAGTGCCAATCCTAATTCTCTGTGGCACGTTTAATGGGGAATTCATATATCAATGCAGCAACTTCACAAAACACAAGTCAAGGTTGGTAGTGGGCTATTGATTTTTCAGGGTTACTATCGGAACAAAGTAAATCGCCCAGCCACTTGTGGCGATTTGCAATTCGCAGTGTATCGCTTCTTTGCCTCAGGCAGCTGAATGACTTTCAGATTAAGAATGGCAACTGCCATTTACCTTGCTAGTATCCTGGGGAGATGGTGGTGTAGAGGTACTGCTGCTGAGCCAGTAATCTAGAGACACCCATCTAATTATCTAGTGGATGGGGGTTCAATTCCCAGCACGGTAACTGGTAAAATATCAATTCCATTAATAAAATCTGAAATCAATGGACAGTTCTCAGTCATAGCGACCATAACGTTATCATTGATTGCCATAAAAACCCATTTGGTTCACGTATGCTCTTTCGGAAAGGAAATCTGCCATCCTCCCCTTGTCAGGCCTAACAAATTCTGGGCCAGAGTATGTTTTGGTGCTCTATCAAAGTGCTGTTGTCAAATGCATGCAGTTTGCATTGAAACCTCATTGAGTGAAGCTTGGGGAATTTTGACAAGTCACGCATTTAAATATTATGGTGATAGAGTTTGAGACAAATTATGATGAGCACATTTCTTTTCGCAAAGAGGAATGACAAATCTTTTGTGGAAAGGGTGGAATATGAAATCTAGTCTGTTATCATCTTGACAATGCAAAACGTTCTGCAGTTACAGGATGAGCTTATAAAGACGCTGTAAATCCTCTTTAGAATGTCACTTTTCAGAAGCATTTCAATAACAGTATCATGGAGGCAATTTGTTTTTAAAAACTGCCTTTTTACAGGTCTGTGCTGAATATGTTGATCAGCCGACATTTACATTTAGTTCCATGAGGGAATGAAAGTAGCCAAGCTTACTGCCGCAAATCACCTAGTGCTGAACCCTGCTTCAAATTGATTGTATAAATTAGACACCATGGTTGGAAGGTTGATCAACACTCATGAGACACCAATGAGCAACAGGTAGCTGTTGCGACACTAACTGAGCTCATAACCAACAAAGAAAGAGAGAAAATCAGCAGCAGAAATAGTTTAATCTGAAGGTTTTTTATGAGCAACATGGTAATATGCAATTTACATCGCTTTTCCAGCTTTGAACTTCATTATTCCAGTGCTCCCTTGTAAATTTCTCAAACCGTGCAACCTCTGTTTTTCCAATTCTGGCCTATTGCACATCCCTAAATTTCTAAATTTGATCACTCCACCATTGGAGGCCATGCCTCCTGCTCCCTGGATCCTATCAACTGCAATTCCCTCTCTACACATCCCTAAATCTCCCTGTCTCCCTTTAAGAATCTCTTTAAAACTTACCTCTTTGACCAAGCATTTTGGCAAATTCTCCAAATATTGCCTTCTTTACCTCAATGACCCTGTCCTATACAAGAAATCCAGGTACGACCTCCGCAAAGCCATCCGAGATGCCAAGAGTGAATATCAAACTAAGCTAGAGTCACAGACAGACTCTCGGCGGTTGTGGCAAGGACTAAACAACATAACGGGCTACAAAGTGAAGCTGAGCAGTATCTCTGGCAGCAGCGCACCCCTCCCCGATGAACTTAATGCATTCTATGCTCGGTTTGAGCAGTAACCAACAATCCGCTGTCGAGTGCCCCAGCAACCCATAATTCACCCATACCCACCATCACAGTTTCCGAAGTCAGATCGGCCTTCCTGAAAGTGAACCCACGGAAGGCGATGGGCCTGGACGGGGTCCCTGGTCGTGCGCTCAGAGCCTGCGCATACCAGCTGGCAGAGGTATTCACAGACATCTTTAACCTATCCCTACTCCACTCCGAGGTCCCCACCTGCTTCAAGAAGACCACCATCATACCGGTACCAAAGAAGAACCAGGCAACATGCCTCAATGACTACCGCCCGGTGGCCCTGACGTCAGTTGTAATGAAGTGCTTCGAGAGGCTGATCATGAAGCGCATCACCTCCATACTCCTTGACCCACTTCAATTCGCATACCGTCGCAACCGGTCCACATCAGACGCCATTTCCCTGGCCCTACACTCATCCCTAGAGCATCTCGAAAACAAGGACTCCTACATCAGACTCCTATTTATTGACTACAGCTCCGCCTTCAACACCATAATCCCAGCCAAGCTCATATCAAAGCTCCAAAACCTAGGACTTGGCTCTCCACTCTGCAACTGGATCCTTGACTTTCTGACCAACAGACCACAGTCAGTAAGAATGAACACCAACACCTCCTCCACAATAGTCCTCAATACCGGGGCCCCACAAGGCTGCGTACTTAGCCCCCTACTCTACCCCCTGTACACACACGACTGCGTGGCAAAACTTGGTTCCAACTCCATCTACAAGTTTGCTGACGATACGGCCATAGTGGGCCGGATCTCGGATAACGACGAGTCCGAATACAGGAAGGAGATAGAGAACCTGGTGGAGTGGTGTAACGACAACAATCTCTCCCTCAATGCCAGCAAAACTAAAGAGCTGGTCATCGACTTCAGGAAGCAAAGTGCTGTACACACCCCTGTCAGCATCAACGGAGCCGAGGTGGAGATGGTGAGCAGTTTCAAATTCCTTGGGGTGCACATCACCAAATATCTATCCTGGTCCACTCACGTCGACGCTATCACCAAGAAAGCACAACAGCGCCTATACTTCCTCAGGAAACTAAGGAAATTCGGCATGTCCACATTAACCCTTACCAACTTTTACAGATGCACTATAGAAAGCATCCTATCGGGCTGCATCACTGCCTGGGTATGGCAACTGCTCGGCCCAGGACCGCAAGAAACTTCAGAGAGTCGTAAATACCGCCCAGTCCATCACACGAACCTGCCTCCCATCCATTTATTCCATCGACACCTCCCGCTGCCGGGGGAAAGCGGGCAGCATAATCAAGGATCCCTCCCACCCGGCTTACTCACTTTTCCAACTTCTTCCATCGGGCAGGAGATACAGAAGTCTGAGAACACGCACAAACAGACTCAAAAACAGCTTCTTCCCCACTGTCACCAGACTCCTAAATGACCCTCTTATGGACTGACCTCATTAACGCTACACCCTGTATGTTTCAACCGATGCCAATGCTTATGTAGTTACATTGTATATCTTGTATTGCCCTATTACGTATTCTCATGTATTTTCTTGAATTCTGTTTAATTCCCTTTTCTTCCCATGTACTGAATGATCTGTTGAGCTGCTTGCAGAAAAATACTTTTCACTGTACCTCGGTACACGTGACAATAAACAAATCCAATCCAATCCAATCAATGTCCATTTCCTGATTACACCTCTGTGAAGCATTTTGAAATATGTTTCTATCTTAAGAGTATTTAAATGAATGTAAGCTGTTGTTGAATATCTTTGTATAGATAAGGCATACATAATCTTACAGTGCTAATTTCTATTTTGATTCACCCACACGTATGATTCACCCTCAACGTGATCCACACTCACTAGTGACTAAGTCCCATGTCGTGTGACAGATGCTCCCAGGTGAGTAGGGTTTGTATGCATTCTCATCAACTCTTAGACTTCTTGGAATTTCATTTGGCTTGCGTTTTGCTTCACCATGAGATGGGATTAATGTGAAATCCAGAGCTCAGGTGGTGCCTCACTTAGCCAATGCCACATGAATAATTGGAACTGGAGGGAGTCATTCAACCCCTCAAGCCTGGTCCACCATTCGATTAGACCACGGCTGATCTGTAATTCAATGCCATTTACCTTTGTCCATTCACTCAAACCTTTCGCTCATTTCTCTCTCCGCCATCAGACCTGCTGAGATTGTCCATTATTTTCTGTTTTTGTCTCAGGTGTCAGCATCCGCAGTCATTTTCTTTTATCCATTTGCCTGTATTTGCTACATATTCTCCGATGTCCTCACCCAACAGAAATCTAACAATCCTTGTCTTGAAAACTCAAATTGTTTCCCTGAATCCACTGCCCTTTGGGAGAAAGAGTTCCACAGTTCCACCGATTTGTAGGATTCTGCTTCCTTGTTCTGAATTGCCCCACCATCAGAGGTTTCAAGGTTTAGTGAGTGTATGATAGAACATTTGACCCTCTCCGAATATGCAGATAGTTAGTGAATGTTCATCTCCCGATCAATGCATTCCAGGAGATCAAGTCCACCTACCTCCCTCACTCACCCTCCCTCATTTCAACAAAGTATTGTTGACGCCACGTTGTCTCTTGCCTCACTACAAAAACTGGTGAATGTGATCAATATTCTTTTCTATCCCTTTGCTTTTCATTGCTCGCTTGAAAGATCAACAGTGACTGGATTACTGGAGACAGATGTGAACAGAAACACCAACAAATATTTCATCTTGCTCAGCACTGAAAAGGCCAAGTCAATAATTATGCTTTGAATGCGTGAAGTAGGCATGGCCCCCTCTCCCTTGTAAAGGACAGAATTGTTCTGATTTTCAATTACACCCAAATTGCACTGTGACAAACAGGACCTGCCAGTTCAAAAGACAAACTCTCATGAACACTCAGTCAGAGATACTTGCCATAGTCAGCAATATTAGTGTCCCACAAAATCTATATCGAACTAGTGATGAAATATTGTCGGCTTAACAGAGAGAACTCATCTCCCGCTGCGCCCAAATGAATCTGGCGAACCGCATTAGGCTGGCCTAATCAACGGCAGAGTTCAATATCGACAAGATTACAGATAGTAGAGAACTATCAGTTCTTTGTAGGATTCTGAATCCTGTGGAACCACATTGGAGGTGAATCTCAATGTTCTTGTCAGCAATGCAGAAGCATTAGCTGCTGCACCCTAACATTTTTGATCAATTCAAAATGTCCATGCACAGTCCTATTCTTGATCAATTTAAACAACAATTATCTGGTCAGCATTTTCTCTCATCAGTCTCTTTGTCCAACTATGTCAAAACATGTCTCTGTGCTTTGCCCGCTGTTGGTTCCTTCTTTAAAAAAATAAAAACATTGAGTTCATGGACTACTTTTCCATGCACAAAAGATTGAAAGGAGAAAAAGGATTAGATAAATCAGGAACTAGCAATTAAAGAATATATTTTCCTAGATTTCCTATTTCTAGGAAAAAGTAGACTCAAACATGCATCAGCGTTGCTGCCAAAATCTTTTTAAATGGCCTGGAAACATGACAATCAGGACGTTTCAGGGGCTATTAACTTCTGCACTCAATGGTGGAACATCTCAGCAAGGCCAATTAATTATTCATCTACCTTGCCCTCATGGTAACACCTTTAAAATTAATCATTTCTAACAATGAAAATATAAATAAGATGTGAACTACCTGCTGACAGTTTGTATCACAATGCTTATTATACTTCACTATTTGTAGGTTATCCTTACTTGTACGGATAGTTAGTTTTACGGTATTAGAGTTAATCTCGGTGGATGCCAGTAAAATATTAGTCCCCTCTCCTATGCAGGGCTATAATTTAGAATTTAGAACAGTACAGTACAGAACAGGCCCTTCGGCCCTCGATGTTGTGCTGAGCAATGATCACCCTACTCAAGTACGTATCCACACTATACCAGTAACCTAACAACCCCCCCCCCCCTCCATTAACCTTATTTTTTAGGACACTACGGGCAATTTAGCATGGCCAATCCACCTAACCCGCACATCTTTAGACTGTGGGAGGAAACCGGAGCACCCGGAGGAAACCCACGCACACACGGGGAGGACGTGCAGACTCCACACAGACAGTGACCCAGCCGGGAATCGAACCTGGGACCCTGGAGCTGTGAAGCATTTATGCTAACCACCATGCTACCGTGCTGCCCTGAATTTGAAAGTAACCAGCGACCTTCCATTGCAGTTTAAATGTTGCTGGATTAAGAAGGCAAATTGAATTTTGTCCTTCATTTCTAGAGGGATGGAGTTTAAAAACAGGGAGGTTGTGTTGCAGCCGCAGAGGGTGCTGGTGAGGCCACACCTGGAGTACTGTGTTCAGTTTTGGTCTCCTTTCTTGAGAAAGGATGTACTGGCCCTGGAGGGTGCGCAGAGGAGATTAACTAGGTTGATTCCGGAGTTGAAAGGATTGGTTATAATAATAATAATATACTCAATAAACCTTGAAACCTCTGATGGTGGGGCAATCAGGAATAAGGAAGCAGAATCCTACAAATAGTGTTGGTTATGAGAGACTGAGTAGACTGGGACTACACTCGTTGGAAGGTAGAAGAATGAGAGGGGATCTTATAGAAACATATAAAATTATAAAAGGAATAGATCAGATAGAAGCATGGAGGTTGTTTCCACTGGCGGGTGAAACTAAAACTAGGGGGCATAGCCTCAAAATAAGGGGGAGCAGATTTAGGACTGAGGTGAGGAGGAACTTCTTCACCCAAAGGGTTGTGAATCTGTGGAATTCCCTGCCCAGTGAAGCAGTTGAGGCTCCTTCATTAAATGTTTTTAAGGCAAAGGTGGATCGATTTTTGAACAGTAAAGGGATTAAGGGTTACGGTGAACAGGAGGGTAAGTGAAGCTGAGTCCATAAAAAGATCAGCCATGATCTCATTGAATGGTGGAGCAGGATCAAGATGCCAGATGGCCCACTCCTGCCCCTAGTTCTTATGTTCTTCTGTTCAAACCAAAAGAATGAGCATGAGCAGGTCAGTAGGGTAATTCACTCCAGGGTGGGGGGGGGGGGCAGGCATCAGAGCTGATATTAATCCTATCCATAGACACACACATACACATGGAATGTAACTAATTTTCCCATTGCTGCAGTAAGTTGTAGCACTGTTTGTAACACCAATTGTAACAGAAATACTCTCGCTCGAGCTGAAATCAGCTCACAGTGCAGAAAACAGATGGAACAGGATATTCCTGGTCTCTATTGCTCAGCATTTCACTGCTTTTATCAACTGCACCATCAGACATCTGCGCTAAGTGGCCTAAGTCTATCACTTCATCCTGTCCATTACTGAGAATATTGGAATAACTACAATCCACTTTTTCTTCATTCCAGACAGAATGAATGCTGAGTTTCGAATGCACCCTGGCATGCATGTGTGATTTAGCAAGGTTACATATCAGAATTAATATAAATGAGACATAAGACAAATAGATCATGCCCCCCCCCCACCTTTAAAATTAGCTTCCCAGAGCTTCCTTGTTGCTATAGTGACATTGTCTGCAACAGAGAGTAAGAAGATTCCTGTAGAGATAGCAGACTAGGAGGACCAGCAAAGATGGCAGCAAAGAGAGTAAACAATGCAACCAAGATAACTCCCTGATTTTAAAACCTGAACATGGAAATTGGATCATGCCTGAATTTGGACTGAAAGAACCAGGCAGCAGGACCAAGGGAAATGGGTCTGTTGGCCATATTTGTTTATTACAAGCAAACTGTAGTCACCATTCAATGTTCCAGAGGAATGGCATGGCCATATGGTGATATGCAGTCAGTCAGCTGGGTTGTCTGCTAAAAGCGGCAGATGTAGCTGATGGGATAGGAAGGGGGTGTGGAGACAGGGATAATCAATTAAAGGATGGGTGGCAAGTGGTGCAGGTGTGTTACTCTTGCTCCAACATTCAGGTAGGTTAAAGTAATGATCCTATCTTTCTCGTGGAGGACTCATAGTTTAGCTTAGTGCCGGATACAACTGACTGAAGTACAGCGATCTAATTTAGCAAACAAACTAGAAGTAGATATTGGACCCTTGGTTTGGATAGGCAGTGGATCTAATGCCTCTTTACGGTAACCTCCTTGGTATGATAATGTGCCAACTTTAATATGGTTACCATAGCACTCCCAGTGTGGAATAAGTATATGGGTGATGCACTCCACCCCCACAATGGTCCCCACAGGAAAGGGCAATATACAATCCAATTATGGTGCCCATCATTTGAGTTCAACATCAAGAGGACCAAACACAAATATATTCTGGAATATTAATATCACACCGCACAGTAGTAGGCCATTTTAGCCATCATGCTATGCAGGCCCTTTGAAAAAAAAACTATCAAGATCTGCATTTTTTTCATTGTCAAGTGTTTATCCAACTCTCTTTGAAGGTTCCTATTGAATTTGATTCCACCAGACAATGCATGCCAGATCATAACACGTATGTAAAGAAAAGGCTTTTCATTTCTCTTGTTCTTTTGCCAATTACTTTAAATCTATTCTCTTTGATTATCAACTCCCCTGTTAGAGACAATAGTTTCTCCTTATTTGTCCTGGACAAAGTTCCCCACAATTTTGAGCACTTCAATCAAATCTTCCCATCGCACCCCCTGCTCCAAATTCAACATTTACAGCTCTTCCCAACTTTCCACTTTGAGTAGGAGACGGAAATGTGTATTTTTGCTGCATAGAGATTGGAGGGTTTCTTAACATGATTTCCATTTTTTTTAAATAATACATGCAATTATTATCCTCGACTAACATTACTTTCCAACTCCAAACATCTCAATAGGCTGCACTGCACCAATAGGTTGATTGAGTTGTTTGAATACAGATATTTCAATTAGTAATGTTCCCATCAAATTCCTTAACAGATAATAATAGTAACAATCTTTATTAGTGCCATAAGTAGGCTGCCATTAACACTGCAATATTACTGTGAAAGCCCCTAGTCACTACACTCCGGCGCCTGTTCGTGTACACCGAGGGAGAATTCAGAATGTCCGATTCATCTGACAGCACATCTTTCAGGACTTGTGGGAGCACCCGGAGGAAACCCACACAGACACAGGGAGAACGCACACATTCCGCACAGTGACCCAAGCCGGGAATCCAAGCTGGAAACCTGGCACTGTGAAGCGATAGTGCTAACCACTGTGCTACTGTGCTCCCGCAGGTGGGTTTTCTTTTGCATCCCCGGTCTCCGAGGCTGTTGTATTACCCTTGTCTACAACATTAATTGGGAGACACATCGCCACCCACTGAACATCCCTCCCCCCCCCCCCCCCGAAGATCTCAGAAAATAATTTCAGTGGGAACGATCATGATTTAGAGAGTCATTATTAATGAGCCGAGTCAGGTTTGCTTGGATCCACTATGCCACTGTGCATGGTGCGCTGTCCGATGTCTCGGGTGCTGAACCCTGCCGCTGCTGATACCCATGCTTCCAGCACCAAGGACAGCTCTTGTCTCTGAATCACTCCAGATCTCCGGGGGCCAGGCTAAATTAATGCACCGTTAGCTACTCATTAAAAACACAAACTAAAAGGCGAGAATAGACGTAGAAAAATAAACAGACTCCAGTTTGTCCTCTCAGTTTGTTTGGGAGTGTGAACACCTGATTTAAATATTATCAGTCCTGTTTAAATTTTTTTCAACTTCTGCCTGTTAAATCAACGCTTCGAATGAAGCTCAATTCTGCAGGATTACCTCCCCAATCCATCACAGGGATAGGCAAAATTATCCCTAAAATCCTAGCTTTTATTTTCATCCTGGTTGATGTCTAATTGGTATTTAGAAATGTATTAGAACCGATTAGCGTGGGCGCTGAGGTGCAAATTAATTTTGCTATTTATCGTATCATCTATCTGATAGCAACAAAAATATATCAGCACTGGCTCGGGAAATCATTGAGACATGAATAAATATCGCGTACAAAGTATTAGCACCACCCCGGCCACCTCGCCTCCCCCGCAACACACACACACACACATACACACACATGCTGCCTCCACTAAAATAAGTGAATACGTTTGGAATAACACTGCTTCTAATTTAGATGAGATAAGCACTGATCATGTTCAAAAGAATCTGTTCTAATTGTAAACTAACTGTTATTACACAATGAGTAATACCTGCCATTCATTCCACTGGAGTGGTAAAATTATAGGCGAGCGCATTAACTTGTACACTTGTCTAGCATGATGTGTTTGCATGTGTGTGTTTGTGTGCAGCATTGCATGCCTGTATGTCTGTGCCTGCATGTGTACCTGTGTGTGGTGCAAGTGATATATAAAGCTGGGCGCAAGTATATGTCTGTGGATATCAGTTTGTGTGTGAAATTATGCACATTGGTGTCCGATTTGTATGTGTATCGGTGCAAGTGTGTTTTCACATGTGTAAAATACTATACAGGTCGGTTAATTGATGCAGTTGTGTCAGCGTTTGTGAGAAGGCCCTTGGACTAATATCATTGTATGTAGGTTTGTGTGTGACCAGAAGTGAATCAGTGTGAATGAATTGAAGCTGTTGTTAATGTGTGTGTGTGTGTTGCGGGGGCGGGGAATGATGGGGTGGTTCTAATACTTTGCACGCAATATGTATCCATCCAAATATATGACTGGTTGTGTGTAAGATTGTATGTGTGATATTGTGTGGATGTGTAAGTCCAGTGTGCATGCATAATTGTGTCTATGGCTGTGTGGATGTGTATGTCCCTGTGTATGGTTTGCAGAATTGTAAGTCACCATATCTGTATGCATGACTGTGTGTGAGGATTTGGTTGAGTGTTTGGCATGGCATGTGTAAGAGGGTGTTTGCCTGTGCATGTATGAATGTGTGTTCGGATCAATATGTATGTTTGTGTGATTGCATTTGTGCATATGTTTGGTTGTGTTTGTAAATGTAGCTGTGTGTATGGTTGTGTTTGCGTGCGTATGTGTTGGTCTGTCTGAGAATATGACTGTGTGGTTTTGTGTTTGATAATGGTGTGTGCTTCTGGCTGTGTGTGTGTAATTGCCTGTGGTTGCGCATGGGGTAATAGCATGTGCGTAATCATGGGGCTGTGACTCTGGGGGTGTCTGTGTGCATGTGGGGGGCGGGGGGGGGGATTGTGTGCGTGTGTGTACACAATTTTGAGCGTGTGGAGAGGCTCTGTGTTTGCGTGGTTTTGTGACTGGGCAATTTTGTCTGATTGTGTGTGTGGGTCTGGTTGTGTGTGTGGATAATTATGTGCGTGTGTCTGCGCCTGAGAGTGCGTGTGTGCGTGGAAGTGAATGTATGTGTTTGCGTGTGAGAGTGCGCGTGTTTGCGTGTGTGTGCGCGCGTGTGCGAGAGAGAGAGTGTGTGTGTGTGTGTGTGGATAACTGTGTGTGAGAGAGGGAGTGAGTGTATGTGTTTGGGTGTGAGTGTGTAAGTGTTGGATAATTGTGTGTGAGAGGAGTGAGTGTATGTGTTTGGGTGTGAGTGTGTAAGTGTGTGAGTGTGAGAGAGTGTGTGTGTGTGTGTGTATTTGTGTGGATAATTGTGTGTGAGAGGGAGTGAGTGCATGTGTTTGGGTCTGAGTATGTAAGTGTGTGAGTGTGAGAGTGTGTGTGTTTGTATGGATAATTGAGTGTGAGAGAGGGAGTGAGTGTATGTGTTTGGGTGTGAGTGTGTGTGTGTGTGAGAGAGAGTGTGTGTTTGTGTGTGTGTGTGTGTTTGTGTGAATAATTAAGTGTGAGAGAGGGCGTGAGTATGTGTTTGGGTGTGAGTGTGTGTGCGTGCTTGTGTGAATAATTGAGTGTGAGAGAGGGAGTGAGTATGTGTTTGGGTGTGAGTGTGTGTGCGTGCTTGTGTGTAGGAGAGAGTATGTGGGAGAAAAGGGAGTGTGTTTGTGTTTTTGTGTGTGTCTGTGTGAGAGAGTGTGCTGTTGCGTATGAGTGTGTTGGTACCTGTGCACAAATTACTTTCATTGCTCATCAATCTTTGGTCCAGTCTGGAGCCGTGTGTCTCACTTCCCAGCAGCTTTTGAACTGATGCAGGAGTCTGTCCATTCCCCGCTGCTTTGCGAGCTGGTGTTCTGCAGAGAGAGCTCCGCCGAAGCATCGATCAACTCTTTGGGAAAACTCAGCTAATGACTCGGGAACACTTGTGGATGCGAGTTGGATTCTGGAGCCAGTGAACGCTGCTCTCACCTGGAGGAGATGCAGAAAGGCGAGGATAGCAGAGAGCTCTGCTGTGTGGGCTCCGGCTGCTAGCCTCGCCCGGATTATTTCGGCTCTGTGTCTCTACCTCGCTGGATGCTAGCAGCTCGGAGTCTCGCTCACTGGGAGGAGACAGAATGAGAAATTGGATTTTATCGGAGCAACGGCGAAGGGAAGGCGAGACACCCAGGACACCGAGCGTAACCTGGATTCCACCGGGAGCATAGCGCTTGTGGACCGCAATGCTTAGCCCGTGAGGGACTCTCGTCCACTCGAGAGAGGCTCGGGTTAAGGCAGTCAGGCGAGCAGACATTAAACCGGCACAGGACAGCCTGGATCATCTCATTGTAACCCGGGATAAAGGACCCGGCTCCAGGAACTAATTGTCCATTCACACTCTCGGCATAAAACTACAAGCAAAAAGTTAGAGCAAGCAGAGCTCTGAGCCAGCCGGGGAGGTGGATTCGCCGCTGCCCTCGGAGGAGTTTTATTCCGGCTTCCAGTAGTCGTTTTTTTTCACGGGTGGGGGTCGTTTACCTGGATGGTTCCTGGACTAACCAAAGGCCGAAATTAGCTACTGGCATCTGAGCAGATCAGGATTTACTTGGGGAGAGGTGGGAAGGATATTTATCGCCACTTTGACAACAGAGGCCAACTCAAGCCCAAGTGATCCAATCAGAGCCAAGCCAACCTGAATTAATCCAACCCAAATTAACCCAACCCAAACTAATCTCAACCAACCCGAATTAACCCCTCCCAAACCATCCACACCCAACCTAATCGCACCTAACACGAATTAATCCCCCCCAAACCATCCACACCCAAACTAATCTCAACCAACCCAAATTAATCCCTCCAAAACCATCCACACCCAAACTAATCTCAACCAACCCAAATTAATCCCTCCCAAACCATCCACACCCAAACTAATCGCAACCAACCCGAATTACCCCCTCCCAAACCATCCACACCCAAACTAATCTCAACCAACCCAAATTAATCCCTCCCAAACCATCCACACCCAAACTAATCTCAACCAACCCAAATTAATCCCTCCCAAACCATCCACACCCAAACTAATCTCAACCAACCCAAATTAATCCCTCCCAAACCATCCACACCCAAACTAATCTCAACCAACCCAAATTAATCCCTCCAAAACCATCCACACCCAAACTAATCTCAACCAACCCAAATTAATCCCTCCCAAACCATCCACACCCAAACTAATCGCAACCAACCCGAATTACCCCCTCCCAAACCATCCACACCCAAACTAATCTCAGCCAACCCGAATTAACCCCTCCCAAACCATCCAGACCCAAACTAATCTCAACCAACCCAAACTAACCCATCCCAACCCAACCCAAACCAACCCATCCCAACCCAACCCAAACTAACCCACCCCAACCCAACCCAAACTAACCCATCCCAACCCAACCCAAACTAACTCATCCCAACCCAACCCAAACTAACTCATCCCAACCCAACCCAAACTAACCCACCCCAACCCAACCCAAACTAACCCATCCCAACCCAACCCAAACTAACCCATCCCAACCCAACCCAAACTAAGCTAAACCAACCCAAACAAGCCCAACGCAAATAATTGAGCTCAGCTCAGCCCAGGCGCGATTTTCTCTCCCGCAGCCGTTCTCCCGGTTAGAGGGATTCTTCGGTTGTATAATTAATTTGCTTAATTGCTGAATTATTTTAAGGCGTGTGCAGTTTGCGGGAAGCGCGCGACCCTGCGCGTGCCCGCGGCCGGAGTGCCCGGTGCGCTGTGGGTGGGGGGAGGCGGGGATGCGGCGCGCTGGAGCCGGGCTCTGGTGGTCATGAAGCGGCAGAACGTGCGGACTCTCTCCCTGATCCTCTGCATGTTCACCTACCTCCTGGTGGGCGCCGCCGTCTTTGACGCACTCGAGTCCGACTTCGAGATCTCCCGCAAGCGGCTACTCAACTCCAAGCGCATGGAACTGAAGAGCAAGTACGGGATGAGCGAGGAGGACTACAAGGAGCTGGAGTGGGTGGTCCTGCAAGCCGAGCCGCACCGCTCTGGGCACCAATGGAAATTTGCCGGCTCCTTCTACTTTGCCATCACCGTTATCACGACCATAGGTGAGAGAGGGTCAAGCTTTTCTTTTAAAAAACGGGTTTCCACTCACACAGGCGGTGAGAGCAGAGGGATTTCCGGAGCAGAGATCTGGGAATACAACTGGGACTGGGGAGGGGGCAGGAGAGAGAAAGTTTGGCAAAGTAACGTGTGGTCGGAAGTCCTTCTCGACTAATTGGTAGAGATTAACCCCGATACGTCGCCAACCCATTGTGTCAATGCATTCACGGGGATAAGAGAAGGTACAATTGACAGAATCGGATATATTAATGGTCCCAGACACACTCAGCTTCTAATTCCCAATGATATACCACAAAAAGGAACATTATCTTACTTCTAAAGAGGTTCAGAAATATAGCGCCACCAGTCCTAACCTCTCCCGATAAGAACACGGAGCCAACGAGGAGAATGTAGCAATGGCATCCTTATAAGAGTGCGCCGAGGGTGCCAGGGAGAATGGAAAGAGCAGTCATCAGTTACAACATTCGGCAAGTAAGGACAAACTTTTAGCAGGAAAGGGATGGGCCTTAAAAGCTGTCTTTGGAATCCAGGTTTTTCACTTTGTTTCAATTTTGCAGAGAACCCATTCATCGTTAGTTATACCCTGTGGCTCTGGGTAATGCAGAAAACCTCTCTGACATTAGTCTAACGCACAACGCCAGAGCAATATGGTGCTGAGGGTCAGTCCATGAATATTTCAGCTACTCCCAATTTAAGTATCCAATCAGGGAAAGCCAAAGGGTGGACCCGTTCAGAAGAGGGCTGGTATTAAATGGGAGTCAAGTGAGGTCAAGCCATATGGGTCACAAGCCGGAGATCAGGCTAAAACTGACGATGCAGCAGCGGTAGAATGAATCCTGTGGAGGAACATTCAGTGAACAACGAGAGTAGGCATCCCTACAAAATATGGCACCAGACTGGGATTAGTGTAATTCAGACTGTAGGAAAGTGAATACAGTCTCCAACTACTGTGATTCAGACACTGATTCCTCCAGATTAGTCTCCAATTAGTGTAATTCAGACTGGGATTAGTATAGTTCAGTCTGATTGGTGTAATTCAGTCAGGGATTAGTGTAATTAAGTCTGTGATTCATTGCATTCAGTCTGTGATTAGTGAAATTCAGTCTGTGATTGGTTGTATTCAGCGAGGATTAGTGTGATTCCATCTGTGATGACCGTAATTCAGTCAGTGATTCGTGTAATTCAGTTTGTGGGATTAGTGTAATCCAGTTTGAGGGATTAGTGTAATCCAGTTTGTGGGATTAGTGTAATTCAGTCTGTGGGATTAGTGTAATTCAGTCTGTGGGATTAGTGCAATTCAGTCTGTGGGATTAGTGTAATTCAGTCTATGATCAGTATAATTCAGTCTGTGGGATTAGTGTAATTCAGTCTGTGATTAGTGTAATTCGGTCTGTGGGATTAAAGTGTAATTCAGACAGTGATTAGTGTAATTCAGTTTGTGGGATTCGTGTAATCCAGTTTGAGGGATTAGTGTAATCCAGTTTGTGGGATTAGTGTAATTCAGTCTGTGGGGTTAGTGCAATTCAGTCTGTGGGATTAGTGTAATTCAGTCTGTGGGATTAGTGTAATTCAGTCTATGATTAGTATAATTCAGTCTGTGGGATTAGTGTAATTCAGTCTGTGATTAGTATAATTCAGTCTGTGGGATTAGTGTAATTCAGTCTGTGATTAGTGTAATTCGGTCTGTGGGATTAAAGTGTAATTCAGAGAGTGATTAGTGTAATTCAGTCTGTGGGATTAGTGTAATTCAGTCTGTGGGATTAGTGTAGTTCTGTCTGTGGGATTAGTGTAATTCTGTCAGTAATTAGTGTAATTCAGTCTGTGGGATTAGTGTAATTCAGTTTGTGGAATAAATGTAAAGCAGTCTGTTGGATCAGTGTAATTCAGTCTGTGGGATTAATGTAATACAGTCAGTGATTAGTTTAACTCGGTCTGAGGGATTAGTGTAATTCAGTCAGTGGGATTAGTGCAATTCAGTCTGTGGGATTAGAGTAATTCAGTCTGTTGGATTAGTGTAATTCAGTCTGTGGGATTAATGTAATACAGTCTGTGGGATTAGTGTAATTCAGTCTGTGGGATTAATGTAATACAGTCAGTGATTAGTTTAACTCGGTCTGAGGGATTAGTGTAATTCAGTCAGTGGGATTAGTGCAATTCAGTCTGTGGGATTAGAGTAATTCAGTCTGTTGGATTAGTGTAATTCAGTCTGTGGGATTAATGTAATACAGTCTGTGGGATTAGTGTAATTCAGTCTGTGGGATTAGTGTAATTCAGTTTGTGGAATAAATGTAAAGCAGTCTGTTGGATCAGTGTAATTCAGTCTGTGGGATTAATGTAATACAGTCAGTGATTAGTTTAACTCGGTCTGAGGGATAAGTATAATTCCGTCTGTGGGATTAGTGCAATTCAGTCTGTGGGATTAGTGCAATTCAGTCTGTGGGATTAGTGTAATTCAGTCTGTTGGATTAGTGTAATTCAGTCTGTGGGATTAATGTAATACAGTCAGTGATTAGTTTAACTCGGTCTGAGGGATAAGTATAATTCCGTCTGTGGGATTAGTGCAATTCAGTCTGTGGGATTAGTGTAATTCAGTCTGTGGTATTAGTGTAATTCAGTCTATGATTAGTGTAATTCAGTCCGTGGGATTAGTGCAAATCAGTCTGTGGGATTAGTGTAATTCAGTCTGTGGGATTAGTGCAATTCAGTCCGTGGGATTAGTGTAATTCAGGCTGTGGAATTAGGTTAATTCAGTCTGTGGGATTAGTGTAATTCAGTCAGTGATTAGTGTAATTCAGTCTGTGATGAGTGTAATTCATTCTGTGGGATTAGTGCAATTCAGTCTGTGGGATTAGTGTAATTCAGTCAGTGATTAGTGTAATTCAGTCTGCGGGATTAGTGTAGTTCAGTCTGTGATTAGTGTAATACAATCAGTGATTAGTGTAATTCAGTCAGTGGGATTAGTGTAATTCAGCCTGTGTGGTTAGGGTACTTCAACCTGTGTGGTTAGCGTAATTCAGTCTGTGTGATTAGTCTAATTTAGTCTGTGGGATTAGTGTTATTCAGTCATTTATTAGTGTAATTCAGTCTGTGGGATTAGTGTAATTCACTCTGTGATGGGTGTAATTCAGTCTGTGTGATTAGTGTAATTCAGTCTGTGGGATTAGTGTAATTCATTCTGTCATTGGTGTAATTCAATCTGTGTGATTAGTGTAATACAGTCTGTGTGATTAGTGTAATTCATTCTGTGATTGGTGTAATTCAGTCTGTGTGATTAGTGTAATACAGTCTGTGATTAGTGTAATTCAGTCTGTGTGATTAGTGTAATACAGTCTACGATTAGTGTAGTTCAGTCAGTCTGTTGCATTAGTGTAATTCTGTCAGTGATTAGATTAAGCAGTCTGTGTGATTAGTGTAATTTAGTCTGTGTGATTAGTGTAATTCATTCTGTGGAATTAGTGTAATTCAGTCAGTGATTAGTGTAACTCAGACAGTGGGATTAATGTAATACAGTCAGTGATTATTGTAATTCAGTCTGTGTGATTAGTGTAGTTCAGTCTGTGGGATTAGTGTAATACAGTCTGTGGGATTAGTGTAATACAGTCAGTGATTAGTATAATTCAGTCAGTGATTAATGTAATTAAGACTGTGGGATTAATGTAATTCCGTCTGGGATTAGCGTAATTCAGTCTGTGAGATTAATGTAATTCAGTCAGTGGGATTAGTGTAATTCATTCTGTGATTAGTGTAATTCAGTCAGCAAAGAGTGTAATTCAGTCAATGATTAGTGTAATTCAGTCGATGATTAGTGTAATTCAGTCTGTGATTAGTGTAATTCATTCAGTGGGTTAGTGTAATTCATTCTGTGATTAGTGTAATTCAGTCAGTGATTAGTGTAATTCAGTCTGTGGAAATAGTTTAATTCAGTCTGTGGGATTAATGTAATTTTGTCAAGTGATTAGTGTAATTCAGTCTGTGGGATTAGTGTAATTCAGTCTGTGGGATTTGTGCAATTCAGTCAGTGATTAGTGTAATTCAATCTGTGATGAGTGTAATTCAGTCTGTGGGATTAGTGTAATTCAGTCTGTGCTTAGAGTAATTAAGTCTGTGATGAGTATAATTCAGTCTGTGGGATTAATGTAATTCAGTCTGTGGGATTAGTGTAATTCGGTCTGTGGGATTAGTGTAACTCGGTCTGTGGGATTAGTGTAATTCAGTCTGTGGGATTAGTGTAATTCAGTCAGTGATGAGTGTAATTCAGTCTGTGGGATTAGTGTAATTCAGTCTGTGGGATTAGTTTAATTAAGTCTGTGATTTGTCTAATTCAGTCTGTGGGATTAGTGTAATTCAGTCTGTGATTAGTGCAATTCAGTCTGTGGGATTAGTGCAATTCAGTGTGTGGGATTGTGTAATTCAGTCTGTGATTAGTGTAATTCAATCTGTGGGATTAGTGTAATTCAGTCTGTGGGATTAGTGTAATTCAGTCTGTGATAAGTGTAATTCAGTCTGTGATTAGTGTAATTTAGTCTGTGGGATTAGTGTAATTCAGTCTGTGATGAGTGTAATTCAGTCTGTGGGATTAGTGTAATTCATTCTGTGATTGGTGTAATTCAGTCTGTGTGATTAGTGTAATACAGTCTACGATTAGTGTAGTTCAGTCAGTCTGTTGCATTAGTGTAATTCTGTCAGTGATTAGATTAATGCAGTCTGTGTGATTAGTGTAATTTAGTCTGTGGGATTAGTGTAATTCTTTCTGTGGAATTAGTGTAATTCAGTCAGTGATTAGTGTAACTCAGACAGTGGGATTAATGTAATACAATCAGTGATTATTGTAATTCAGTCTGTGTGATTAGTATAATTCAGTCAGTGATTAGTGTAATTCAGCCTGTGGGATTAATGTAATTCAGTCTGGGATTAGCGTAATTCAGTCTGTGGGATTAATGTAATTCAGTCAGTGGGATTAGTGTAATTCATTCTGTGATTAGTGTAATTCAGTCAGCGAAGAGTGTAATTCAGTCAATAATTAGTGTAATTCAGTCGCTGATTAGTGTAATTCAGTCTGTGATTAGTGTAATTCATTCAGTGGGTTAGTGTAATTCATTCTGTGATTAGTGTAATTCAGTCAGTGATTAGTGTAATTCAGTCTGTGGAAATAGTGTAATTCAGTCTGTGCTTAGAGTAATTAAGTCTGTGATGGGTATAATTCAGTCTGTGGGATTAATGTAATTCAGTCTGTGGGATTAGTGTAATTCGGTCTGTGGGATTAGTGTAACTCGGTCTGTGGGATTAGTGTAATTCAATCTGTGGGATTAGTGTAATTCAGTCAGTGATGAGTGTAATTCAGTCTGTGGGATTAGTGTAATTCAGACTGTGGGATTAGTTTAATTAAGTCTGTGATTTGTCTAATTCAGTCTGTGGGATTAGTGTAATTCAGTCTGTGATTAGTGTAATTCAGTCTGTGGGATTAGTGCAATTCAGTCTGTGGGATTAGTGTAATTCAGTCTGTGATTAGTGTAATTCAATCTGTGGGATTAGTGTAATTCAGTCTGTGGGATTAGTGTAATTCAGTCAGTGATAAGTGTAATTCAGTCTGTGATTAGTGTAATTTAGTCTGTGGGATTAGTGTAATTCAGTCTGTGATGAGTGTAATTCAGTCTGTGGGATCAGTGTAATTCAGTCTGTGATTAGTGTAATTTAGTCTATGGGATTAGTGTAATTCAGTCTGTGATGAATATAATTCAGTCTGTGGGATAAGTGTAATTCAGTCTGTGGGATTAGTGTAATTAAGTCTGTGGGGTTAGTGCAATTCAGTCTGTGGGATTGGTGTAATTCAGTCTGTGGGATTAGTGTAATTCAGTCAGTTATTAGTGTCATTCAGTCAGTGATAAGTGTAATTCAGTCTGTGATTAGTGTAATTTAGTCTGTGGGATTAGTGTAATTCAGTCTGTGATGAGTGTAATTCAGTCTGTGGGATCAGTGTAATTCAGTCTGTGGGATTAGTGTAATTCAGTCTGTGGGATTAGTGTAATTCAGCATTTGGGATTAATGTAATTCAGTCTGGGATTAGTGTAATACAGTCTGTGATTAGTGTAATTCAGTCAGTGATTAGTGTAATTCTGTCAGTGATTAGTGTAACTCAGTCAGTGGGATTAGTGTAATTCAGACAGTGATTAGTGTAATTCAGTCTGTGGGATTAGTGTAATTCAACCTTTGGGATTAATGTAATTCCGTCTGGGATTAGTGTAATACAGTCAGTGATATGTGTAATTCAGTCATTGGGATTAGTGTAATTCAGTCAGTGATTAGTATAATTCAGCCTGTGGGATTAGTGTAATTCAGCCTTTGGGATTAGTGTAATTCAGTCTGTGATGAGTGTAATTCAGTCTGTGGGAATAGTGTAATTCAGTCAGAGATTAGTGTCATTCAGTCAGTGATAAGTGTAATTCCGTCTGTTATTAGTGTAATTTAGTATGTGGGATTAGTGTAATTCAGTCTGTGATGAGTGTAATTCAGTCTGTGGGATCAGTGTAATTCAGTCTGTGATTAGTGTAATTTAGTCTGTGGGATAAGTGTAATTCAGTCTGTGATGAGTGTAATTCAGTCTGTGGGATAAGTGTAATTCAGTCTGTGGGATTAGTGTAATTAAGTCTGTGGGGTTAGTGCAATTCAGTCTGTGGGATTGGTGTAATTCAGTCTGTGGGATTAGTGTAATTCAGTCAGTTATTAGTGTCATTCAGTCAGTGATAAGTGTAATTCAGTCTGTGATTAGTGTAATTTAGTCTGTGGGATTAGTGTAATTCAGTCTGTGATGAGTGTAATTCAGTCTGTGGGATCAGTGTAATTCAGTCTGTGGGATTAGTGTCATTCAGTCTGTGGGATTAGTGTAATTCAGTCTGTGGGATTAGTGTAATTCAGCATTTGGGATTAATGTAATTCAGTCTGGGATTAGTGTAATACAGTCTGTGATTAGTGTAATTCAGTATGTGGGATTTGTGTAATTCAGTCAGTGATTAGTGTAATTCTGTCAGTGATTAGTGTAACTCAGTCAGTGGGCTTAATGTAATACAGTCAGTGATTAATTTAACTCTGTCTGAGGGATTAGCGCAATTCAGTCTGTGGGATCAGTGTAATTCAGTCTGTGGAATTAGTGTAATTCAGTCTGTGGGATTAGTGCAATTCAATCTGTGGGATTGGTGTAATTCAGTCTGCGGGATTAGTGTAATTCAGTCAGTGATTAGTGTCATTCAGTCTATGGGATTAGTGTAATACAGTCTGTGATGAGTGTAATTCAGTCTGTGGGTTTAGTGTAATTCAGACAGTGATTAGTGTAATTCAGTCTGTGGGATTCGTGTAATTCAACCTTTGGGATTAATGTAATTCCGTCTGGGATTAGTGTAATACAGTCAGTGATATGTGTAATTCAGTCATTGGGATTAGTGTAATTCAGTCAGTGATTAGTGTAATTCAGCCTGTGGTTTAGTGTAATTCAGCCTTTGGGATTAATGTAATTCCATCTGGGATTAGTGTAATTCAGTCGGTGATTAGTGTAATTCAGTCAGTGATTAGTGTAATTCAGTCAGTGATGAGTGTAATTTAGTTAGTGATTAGTGTAATTCAATCAGTGGTTAGTGTAATTCAGTCAGTGATCAGTGTAATTCAGTCTGTGATTAGTGTAATTCAGTCTGTGTGATGAGTGTAATTCAGTTTGTGGGATAAGTACAATTCAGTCTGTGCGATTAGTGTAATTCACTCTGTGGGATTAGTGTAATTCAGTGAGTGATTAGTGTAATTCAGTCTGTGAATAGTGTAATTCAGTCTGTGATTAGTGTAACTCAATCAGTGATTAGTGTAATTCAGTCTGTGTGGTTAGTCTAATTTAGTCTGTGGGATTAGTGTAATTCAGTCTGCAGGATTAGTGTAATTCAGTCACTGATTAGTATAATTCAGTCTGTGGGTTAGCGTAATCCAATCTGTGGGATTAGTGTAATTCAATCAGTGATTAGTGTAATTCAGTCTGTAGGATTTGTGTAATTCAGTCTGGGATTAGTGTAATTTAGTCTGTGGGATTGGTGTAATTCAATCTGTGGGATTAGTGTAATTCAGTCTGTGGGATTAGTGTAATTCTGTCTGTGGGATTAGTGCAATTCAGTCAGTGATTAGTGTAATTCAGTCTGTGATGTGTGTAATTCTGTCTGTGGGATTAGTGTAATTCAGTCTGTGGTTAGACTAATTCAGTCTGTGATTAGTGTAATTCAGTCTGTG